>NW_027437566.1:0-300000 GCF_965140245.1 Athene noctua | reverse complement strand
ACGGCTAGCAGCTTCCCTGTGGCGGGGAAGTGCAAACATACACGTTTTCGCCCGAAAACGCGTTTTCCGACGAAAACGCACACCACGGCTCTTTCTGAGAAAAAGCAAGCACGGAGGACGAGAACCGCTTTTGCCCTGCGTAGCGTTCCGGGCAGCGGGTAGAACCAGGCAGAGAATTCCCGGCTAGCAGCTTCCCTGTGGCGGGGAAGTGCAAACGTACACGTTTTCGGCCGAAAACGCGTTTTCCGGCGAAAACGCACACCACGGCTCTTTCTGAGAAAAAGCAAGCACGGAGGACGAGAATCGCTTTTGCCCTGCGTAGCGTTCCGGGCAGCGGGTAGAACCAGGCAGAGAATTCCCGGCTAGCAGCTTCCCTGTGGCAGGGAAGTGCAAACGTACACGTTTTCGGCCGAAAACGCGTTTTCGGCGAAAACGCACACCACGGCTCTTTCTGAGAAAAAGCAAGCACGGAGGACGAGAATCGCTTTTGCCCTGCGTAGCGTTCCGGGCAGCGGGTAGAACCAGGCAGAGAATTCCCGGCTAGCAGCTTCCCTGTGGCGCGGAAGTGCAAACATACACGTTTTCGGCCGAAAACGCGTTTTCCGGTGAAAACGCACACCACGGCTCTTTCTGAGAAAAAGCAAGCACGGAGGACGAGAACCCCTTTTGCCCTGCGTAGCGTTCCGGGCAGCGGGTAGAACCAGGCAGAGAATTCCCGGCTAGCAGCTTCCCTGTGGCGGGGAAGTGCAAACGTACACGTTTTCGGCCGAAAACTCGTTTTCGTCGAAAACGCACACCACGGCTCTTTCTGAGAAAAAGCAAGCACGGAGGACGAGAACCGCTTATGCCCTGCGTAGCGTTCCGGGCAGCGGGTAGAACCAGGCAGAGAATTCCCGGCTAGCAGCTTCCCTGTGGCGGGGAAGTGCAAACATACACGTTTTCGGCCGAAAACGCGTTTTCCGGCGAAAACGCACACCACGGCTCTTTCTGAGAAAAAGCAAGCACGGAGGACGAGAACCGCTTTTGCCCTGCGTAGCGTTCCGGGCAGCGGGTAGAACCAGGCAGAGAATTCCCGGCTAGCAGCTTCCCTGTGGCGGGGAAGTGCAAACGTACACGTTTTCGGCCGAAAACGCGTTTTCCGGTGAAAACGCACACCACGGCTCTTTCTGAGAAAAAGCAAGCACGGAGGACGAGAATCGCTTTTGCCCTGCGTAGCGTTCCGGGCAGTGGGTAGAACCAGGCAGAGAATTCCCGGCTAGCAGCTTCCCTGTGGCGGGGAAGTGCAAACGTACACGTTTTCGGCCGAAAACGCGTTTTCGGCGAAAACGCACACCACGGCTCTTTCTGAGAAAAAGCAAGCACGGAGGACGAGGATCGCTTTTACCCTGGGTAGCGTTCCGGGCAGCGGGTAGAACCAGGCAGAGAATTCCCGGCTAGCAGCTTCCCTGTGGCGGGGAAGTGCAAACGTACACGTTTTCGGCCGAAAACGCGTTTTCCGGCGAAAACGCACACCACGGCTCTTTCTGAGAAAAAGCAAGCACGGAGGACGAGGATCGCTTTTACCCTGGGTAGCGTTCCGGGCAGCGGGTAGAACCAGGCAGAGAATTCCCGGCTAGCAGCTTCCCTGTGGCGGGGAAGTGCAAACGTACACGTTTTCGGCCGAAAACGCGTTTTCCGGCGAAAACGCACACCACGGCTCTTTCTGAGAAAAAGCAAGCATGGAGGACGAGAATCGCTTTTGCCCTGCGTACCGTTCCGGGCAGCGGGTAGAACCAGGCAGAGAATTCCCGGCTAGCAGCTTCCCTGTGGCGCGGAAGTGCAAACGTACACGTTTTCGGCCGAAAACTCGTTTTCGGCGAAAACGCACACCACGGCTCTTTCTGAGAAAAAGCAAGCACGGAGGACGAGAACCGCTTATGCCCTGTGTAGCGTTCCGGGCAGCGGGTAGAACCAGGCAGAGAATTCCCGGCTAGCAGCTTCCCTGTGGCGGGGAAGTGCAAACGTACACGTTTTCGGCCGAAAACGCGTTTTCCGGCGAAAACGCACACCACGGCTCTTTCTGAGAAAAAGCAAGCACGGAGGACGAGAATCGCTTTTGCCCTGCGTAGCGTTCCGGGCACCGGGTAGAACCAGGCAGAGAATTCCCGGCTAGCAGCTTCCCTGTGACAGGCAAGTGCAAACGTACACGTTTTCGGCCGAAAACGCGTTTTCGGCGAAAACGCACACCACGGCTCTTTCTGAGAAAAAGCAAGCACGGAGGACGAGAACCGCTTTTGCCCTGCGTACCGTTCCGGGCAGCGGGTAGAACCAGGCAGAGAATTCCCGGCTAGCAGCTTCCCTTTGGCGCGGAAGTGCAAACGTAAACGTTTTCGGCCGAAAACGCGTTTTCCGGTGAAAACGCACACCACGGCTCTTTCTGAGAAAAAGCAAGCACGGAGGACGAGAACCGCTTTTGCCCTGCGTAGCGTTCCGGGCAGCGGGTAGAACCAGGCAGAGAATTCCCGGCTAGCAGCTTCCCTGTGGCGCGGAAGTGCAAACATACACGTTTTCGGCCGAAAACGCGTTTTCCGGCGAAAACGCACACCACGGCTCTTTCTGAGAAAAAGCAAGCACGGAGGACGAGAACCGCTTTTGCCCTGCGTAGCGTTCCGGGCAGCGGGTAGAACCAGGCAGAGAATTCCCGGCTAGCAGCTTCCCTGTGGCGGGGAAGTGCAAACGTACACGTTTTCGGCCGAAAACGCGTTTTCCGGCGAAAACGCACACCACGGCTCTTTCTGAGAAAAAGCAAGCACGGAGGACGAGAATCGCTTTTGCCCTGCGTAGCGTTCCGGGCAGCGGGTAGAACCAGGCAGAGAATTCCCGGCTAGCAGCTTCCCTGTGACAGGCAAGTGCAAACGTACACGTTTTCGGCCGAAAACGCGTTTTCGGCGAAAACGCACACCACTGCTCTTTCTGAGAAAAAGCAAGCACGGAGGACGAGGATCGCTTTTACCCTGGGTAGCGTTCCGGACAGCGAGTAGAACCAGGCAGAGAATTCCCGGCTAGCAGCTTCCCTGTGGCGGGGAAGTGCAAACGTACACGTTTTCGGCCGAAAACGCGTTTTCGGCGAAAACGCACACCACGGCTCTTTCTGAGAAAAAGCAAGCACGGAGGACGAGAACCCCTTTTGCCCTGCGTAGCGTTCCGGGCAGCGGGTAGAACCAGGCAGAGAATTCCCGGCTAGCAGCTTCCCTGTGGCGGGGAAGTGCAAACATACACGTTTTCGGCCGAAAACGCTTTTTCCGGCGAAAACGCACACCACGGCTCTTTCTGAGAAAAAGCAAGCACGGAGGACGAGAATCGCTTTTGCCCTGCGTACCGTTCCGGGCAGCGGGTAGAACCAGGCAGAGAATTCCCGGCTAGCAGCTTCCCTGTGGCGCGGAAGTGCAAACGTACACGTTTTCCGCCGAAAACTCGTTTTCGGCGAAAACGCACACCACGGCTCTTTCTGAGAAAAAGCAAGCACGGAGGACGAGAACCGCTTATGCCCTGCGTAGCGTTCCGGGCAGCGGGTAGAACCAGGCAGAGAATTCACGGCTAGCAGCTTCCCTGTGGCGGGGAAGTGCAAACATACACGTTTTCGCCCGAAAACGCGTTTTCCGACGAAAACGCACACCACGGCTCTTTCTGAGAAAAAGCAAGCACGGAGGACGAGAACCGCTTTTGCCCTGCGTAGCGTTCCGGGCAGCGGGTAGAACCAGGCAGAGAATTCCCGGCTAGCAGCTTCCCTGTGGCGGGGAAGTGCAAACGTACACGTTTTCGGCCGAAAACGCGTTTTCCGGCGAAAACGCACACCACGGCTCTTTCTGAGAAAAAGCAAGCACGGAGGACGAGAATCGCTTTTGCCCTGCGTAGCGTTCCGGGCAGCGGGTAGAACCAGGCAGAGAATTCCCGGCTAGCAGCTTCCCTGTGGCAGGGAAGTGCAAACGTACACGTTTTCGGCCGAAAACGCGTTTTCGGCGAAAACGCACACCACGGCCCTTTCTGAGAAAAAGCAAGCACGGAGGACGAGAATCGCTTTTGCCCTGCGTACCGTTCCGGGCAGCGGGTAGAACCAGGCAGAGAATTCCCGGCTAGCAGCTTCCCTGTGGCGCGGAAGTGCAAACATACACGTTTTCGGCCGAAAACACGTTTTCCGGTGAAAACGCACACCACGGCTCTTTCTGAGAAAAAGCAAGTACGGATGATAAGAATCGCTTTTGCCCTGCGTAGCGTTCCGGGCAGCGGGTAGAACCAGGCAGAGAATTCCCGGCTAGCAGCTTCCCTGTGGCGGGGAAGTGCAAACGTACACGTTTTCGGCCGAAAACTCGTTTTCGTCGAAAACGCACACCACGGCTCTTTCTGAGAAAAAGCAAGCACGGAGGACGAGAACCGCTTATGCCCTGCGTAGCGTTCCGGGCAGCGGGTAGAACCAGGCAGAGAATTCCCGGCTAGCAGCTTCCCTGTGGCGGGGAAGTGCAAACGTACACGTTTTCGGCCGAAAACGCGTTTTCCGGCGAAAACGCACACCACGGCTCTTTCTGAGAAAAAGCAAGCACGGAGGACGAGAACCGCTTTTGCCCTGCGTAGCGTTCCGGGCAGCGGGTAGAACCAGGCAGAGAATTCCCGGCTAGCAGCTTCCCTGTGACAGGCAAGTGCAAACGTACACGTTTTCGGCCGAAAACGCGTTTTCGGCGAAAACGCACACCACTGCTCTTTCTGAGAAAAAGCAAGCACGGAGGACGAGGATCGCTTTTACCCTGGGTAGCGTTCCGGACAGCGAGTAGAACCAGGCAGAGAATTCCCGGCTAGCAGCTTCCCTGTGGCGGGGAAGTGCAAACGTACACGTTTTCGGCCGAAAACGCGTTTTCGGCGAAAACGCACACCACGGCTCTTTCTGAGAAAAAGCAAGCACGGAGGACGAGAACCCCTTTTGCCCTGCGTAGCGTTCCGGGCAGCGGGTAGAACCAGGCAGAGAATTCCCGGCTAGCAGCTTCCCTGTGGCGGGGAAGTGCAAACATACACGTTTTCGGCCGAAAACGCTTTTTCCGGCGAAAACGCACACCACGGCTCTTTCTGAGAAAAAGCAAGCACGGAGGACGAGAATCGCTTTTGCCCTGCGTACCGTTCCGGGCAGCGGGTAGAACCAGGCAGAGAATTCCCGGCTAGCAGCTTCCCTGTGGCGCGGAAGTGCAAACGTACACGTTTTCCGCCGAAAACTCGTTTTCGGCGAAAACGCACACCACGGCTCTTTCTGAGAAAAAGCAAGCACGGAGGACGAGAACCGCTTATGCCCTGCGTAGCGTTCCGGGCAGCGGGTAGAACCAGGCAGAGAATTCACGGCTAGCAGCTTCCCTGTGGCGGGGAAGTGCAAACATACACGTTTTCGCCCGAAAACGCGTTTTCCGACGAAAACGCACACCACGGCTCTTTCTGAGAAAAAGCAAGCACGGAGGACGAGAACCGCTTTTGCCCTGCGTAGCGTTCCGGGCAGCGGGTAGAACCAGGCAGAGAATTCCCGGCTAGCAGCTTCCCTGTGGCGGGGAAGTGCAAACGTACACGTTTTCGGCCGAAAACGCGTTTTCCGGCGAAAACGCACACCACGGCTCTTTCTGAGAAAAAGCAAGCACGGAGGACGAGAATCGCTTTTGCCCTGCGTAGCGTTCCGGGCAGCGGGTAGAACCAGGCAGAGAATTCCCGGCTAGCAGCTTCCCTGTGGCAGGGAAGTGCAAACGTACACGTTTTCGGCCGAAAACGCGTTTTCGGCGAAAACGCACACCACGGCCCTTTCTGAGAAAAAGCAAGCACGGAGGACGAGAATCGCTTTTGCCCTGCGTACCGTTCCGGGCAGCGGGTAGAACCAGGCAGAGAATTCCCGGCTAGCAGCTTCCCTGTGGCGCGGAAGTGCAAACATACACGTTTTCGGCCGAAAACACGTTTTCCGGTGAAAACGCACACCACGGCTCTTTCTGAGAAAAAGCAAGTACGGATGATAAGAATCGCTTTTGCCCTGCGTAGCGTTCCGGGCAGCGGGTAGAACCAGGCAGAGAATTCCCGGCTAGCAGCTTCCCTGTGGCGGGGAAGTGCAAACGTACACGTTTTCGGCCGAAAACTCGTTTTCGTCGAAAACGCACACCACGGCTCTTTCTGAGAAAAAGCAAGCACGGAGGACGAGAACCGCTTATGCCCTGCGTAGCGTTCCGGGCAGCGGGTAGAACCAGGCAGAGAATTCCCGGCTAGCAGCTTCCCTGTGGCGGGGAAGTGCAAACATACACGTTTTCGGCCGAAAACGCGTTTTCCGGCGAAAACGCACACCACGGCTCTTTCTGAGAAAAAGCAAGCACGGAGGACGAGAACCGCTTTTGCCCTGCGTAGCGTTCCGGGCAGCGGGTAGAACCAGGCAGAGAATTCCCGGCTAGCAGCTTCCCTGTGGCGGGGAAGTGCAAACGTACACGTTTTCGGCCGAAAACGCGTTTTCCGGTGAAAACGCACACCACGGCTCTTTCTGAGAAAAAGCAAGCACGGAGGACGAGAATCGCTTTTGCCCTGCGTAGCGTTCCGGGCACCGGGTAGAACCAGGCAGAGAATTCCCGGCTAGCAGCTTCCCTGTGGCGGGGAAGTGCAAACGTACACGTTTTCGGCCGAAAACGCGTTTTCGGCGAAAACGCACACCACGGCTCTTTCTGAGAAAAAGCAAGCACGGAGGACGAGGATCGCGTTTACCCTGGGTAGCGTTCCGGGCAGCGGGTAGAACCAGGCAGAGAATTCCCGGCTAGCAGCTTCCCTGTGGCGGGGAAGTGCAAACGTACACGTTTTCGGCCGAAAACGCGTTTTCCGGCGAAAACGCACACCACGGCTCTTTCTGAGAAAAAGCAAGCATGGAGGACGAGAATCGCTTTTGCCCTGCTTACCGTTCCGGGCAGCGGGTAGAACCAGGCAGAGAATTCCCGGCTAGCAGCTTCCCTGTGGCGCGGAAGTGCAAACGTACACGTTTTCGGCCGAAAACTCGTTTTCGGCGAAAACGCACACCACGGCTCTTTCTGAGAAAAAGCAAGCACGGAGGACGAGAACCGCTTATGCCCTGTGTAGCGTTCCGGGCAGCGGGTAGAACCAGGCAGAGAATTCCCGGCTAGCAGCTTCCCTGTGACAGGCAAGTGCAAACGTACACGTTTTTGGCCGAAAACGCGTTTTCGGCGAAAACGCACACCACGGCTCTTTCTGAGAAAAAGCAAGCACGGAGGACGAGGATCGCTTTTGCCCTGCGTACCGTTCCGGGCAGCGGGTAGAACCAGGCAGAGAATTCCCGGCTAGCAGCTTCCCTGTGGCGGGGAAGTGCAAACGTACACGTTTTCGGCCGAAAACTCGTTTTCGGCGAAAACGCACACCACGGCTCTTTCTGAGAAAAAGCAAGCACGGAGGACGAGAATCGCTTTTGCCCTGCGTACCGTTCCGGGCAGCGGGTAGAACCAGGCAGAGAATTCCCGGCTAGCAGCTTCCCTGTGGCGGGGAAGTGCAAACGTACACGTTTTCGGCCGAAAACGCGTTTTCCGGCGAAAACGCACACCACGGCTCTTTCTGAGAAAAAGCAAGCACGGAGGACGAGAATCGCTTTTGCCCTGCGTAGCGTTCCGGGCAGCGGGTAGAACCAGGCAGAGAATTCCCGGCTAGCAGCTTCCCTGTGGCGGGGAAGTGCAAACGTACACGTTTTCGGCCGAAAACTCGTTTTCGGCGAAAACGCACACCACGGCTCTTTCTGAGAAAAAGCAAGCACGGAGGACGAGAATCGCTTTTGCCCTGCGTACCGTTCCGGGCAGCGGGTAGAACCAGGCAGAGAATTCCCGGCTAGCAGCTTCCCTGTGGCGGGGAAGTGCAAACATACACGTTTTCGGCCGAAAACGCGTTTTCCGGCGAAAACGCACACCACGGCTCTTTCTGAGAAAAAGCAAGCACGGAGGACGAGAACCGCTTTTGCCCTGCGTAGCGTTCCGGGCAGCGGGTAGAACCAGGCAGAGAATTCCCGGCTAGCAGCTTCCCTGTGGCGGGGAAGTGCAAACGTACACGTTTTCGGCCGAAAACGCGTTTTCCGGCGAAAACGCACACCACGGCTCTTTCTGAGAAAAAGCAAGCACGGAGGACGAGAATCGCTTTTGCCCTGCGTAGCGTTCCGGGCAGCGGGTAGAACCAGGCAGAGAATTCCCGGCTAGCAGCTTCCCTGTGACAGGCAAATGCAAACGTACACGTTTTCGGCCGAAAACGCGTTTTCGGCGAAAACGCACACCACTGCTCTTTCTGAGAAAAAGCAAGCACGGAGGACGAGGATCGCTTTTACCCTGGGTAGCGTTCCGGACAGCGAGTAGAACCAGGCAGAGAATTCCCGGCTAGCAGCTTCCCTGTAGCGGGGAAGTGCAAACATACACGTTTTCGGCCGAAAACGCTTTTTCCGGCGAAAACGCACACCACGGCTCTTTCTGAGAAAAAGCAAGCACGGAGGACGAGAATCGCTTTTGCCCTGCGTACCGTTCCGGGCAGCGGGTAGAACCAGGCAGAGAATTCCCGGCTAGCAGCTTCCCTGTGGCGCGGAAGTGCAAACGTACACGTTTTCCGCCGAAAACTCGTTTTCGGCGAAAACGCACACCACGGCTCTTTCTGAGAAAAAGCAAGCACGGAGGACGAGAACCGCTTATGCCCTGCGTAGCGTTCCGGGCAGCGGGTAGAACCAGGCAGAGAATTCCCGGCTAGCAGCTTCCCTGTGGCGGGGAAGTGCAAACGTACACGTTTTCGGCCGAAAACGCGTTTTCCGGCGAAAACGCACACCACGGCTCTTTCTGAGAAAAAGCAAGCACGGAGGACGAGAATCGCTTTTGCCCTGCGTAGCGTTCCGGGCAGCGGGTAGAACCAGGCAGAGAATTCCCGGCTAGCAGCTTCCCTGTGGCGGGGAAGTGCAAACGTACACGTTTTCGGCCGAAAACTCGTTTTCGGCGAAAACGCACACCACGGCTCTTTCTGAGAAAAAGCAAGCACGGAGGACGAGAATCGCTTTTGCCCTGCGTAGCGTTCCGGGCAGCGGGTAGAACCAGGCAGAGAATTCCCGGCTAGCAGCTTCCCTGTGGCGGGGAAGTGCAAACATACACGTTTTCGGCCGAAAACGCGTTTTCCGTCGAAAACGCACACCACGGCTCTTTCTGAGAAAAAGCAAGCACGGAGGACAAGAACCGCTTTTGCCCTGCGTAGCGTTCCGGGCAGCGGGTAGAACCAGGCAGAGAATTCCCGGCTAGCAGCTTCCCTGTGGCGGGGAAGTGCAAACATACACGTTTTCGGCCGAAAACGCGTTTTCCGGCGAAAACGCACACCACGGCTCTTTCTGAGAAAAAGCAAGCACGGAGGACGAGAATCGCTTTTGCCCTGCGTAGCGTTCCGGGCAGCGGGTAGAACCAGGCAGAGAATTCCCGGCTAGCAGCTTCCCTGTGACAGGCAAGTGCAAACGTACACGTTTTCGGCCGAAAACGCGTTTTCGGCGAAAACGCACACCACTGCTCTTTCTGAGAAAAAGCAAGCACGGAGGACGAGGATCGCTTTTACCCTGGGTAGCGTTCCGGACAGCGAGTAGAACCAGGCAGAGAATTCCCGGCTAGCAGCTTCCCTGTGGCGGGGAAGTGCAAACGTACACGTTTTCGGCCGAAAACGCGTTTTCGGCGAAAACGCACACCACGGCTCTTTCTGAGAAAAAGCAAGCACGGAGGACGAGAACCCCTTTTGCCCTGCGTAGCGTTCCGGGCAGCGGGTAGAACCAGGCAGAGAATTCCCGGCTAGCAGCTTCCCTGTGGCGGGGAAGTGCAAACATACACGTTTTCGGCCGAAAACGCTTTTTCCGGCGAAAACGCACACCACGGCTCTTTCTGAGAAAAAGCAAGCACGGAGGACGAGAATCGCTTTTGCCCTGCGTACCGTTCCGGGCAGCGGGTAGAACCAGGCAGAGAATTCCCGGCTAGCAGCTTCCCTGTGGCGCGGAAGTGCAAACGTACACGTTTTCCGCCGAAAACTCGTTTTCGGCGAAAACGCACACCACGGCTCTTTCTGAGAAAAAGCAAGCACGGAGGACGAGAACCGCTTATGCCCTGCGTAGCGTTCCGGGCAGCGGGTAGAACCAGGCAGAGAATTCCCGGCTAGCAGCTTCCCTGTGGCGGGGAAGTGCAAACATACACGTTTTCGCCCGAAAACGCATTTTCCGGCGAAAACGCACACCACGGCTCTTTCTGAGAAAAAGCAAGCACGGAGGACGAGAATCGCTTTTGCCCTGCGTAGCGTTCCGGGCAGCGGGTAGAACCAGGCAGAGAATTCCCGGCTAGCAGCTTCCCTGTGGCAGGGAAGTGCAAACGTACACGTTTTCGGCCGAAAATGCGTTTTCGGCGAAAACGCACACCACGGCTCTTTCTGAGAAAAAGCAAGCACGGAGGACGAGAACCGCTTATGCCCTGTGTAGCGTTCCGGGCAGCGGGTAGAACCAGGCAGAGAATTCCCGGCTAGCAGCTTCCCTGTGGCGGGGAAGTGCAAACGTACACGTTTTCGGCCGAAAACGCGTTTTCCGGCGAAAACGCACACCACGGCTCTTTCTGAGAAAAAGCAAGCACGGAGGACGAGAATCGCTTTTGCCCTGCGTAGCGTTCCGGGCAGCGGGTAGAACCAGGCAGAGAATTCCCGGCTAGCAGCTTCCCTGTGGCGGGGAAGTGCAAACGTACACGTTTTCGGCCGAAAACGCGTTTTCCGGCGAAAACGCACACCACGGCTCTTTCTGAGAAAAAGCAAGCACGGAGGACGAGAATCGCTTTTGCCCTGCGTAGCGTTCCGGGCACCGGGTAGAACCAGGCAGAGAATTCCCGGCTAGCAGCTTCCCTGTGACAGGCAAGTGCAAACGTACACGTTTTCGGCCGAAAACGCGTTTTCGGCGAAAACGCACACCACGGCTCTTTCTGAGAAAAAGCAAGCACGGAGGACGAGGATCGCTTTTGCCCTGCGTACCGTTCCGGGCAGCGGGTAGAACCAGGCAGAGAATTCCCGGCTAGCAGCTTCCCTGTGGCGGGGAAGTGCAAACGTACACGTTTTCGGCCGAAAACTCGTTTTCGGCGAAAACGCACACCACGGCTCTTTCTGAGAAAAAGCAAGCACGGAGGACGAGAATCGCTTTTGCCCTGCGTACCGTTCCGGGCAGCGGGTAGAACCAGGCAGAGAATTCCCGGCTAGCAGCTTCCCTGTGGCGCGGAAGTGCAAACGTACACGTTTTCGGCCGAAAACGCGTTTTCCGGCGAAAACGCACACCACGGCTCTTTCTGAGAAAAAGCAAGCACGGAGGACGAGAATCGCTTTTGCCCTGCGTAGCGTTCCGGGCAGCGGGTAGAACCAGGCAGAGAATTCCCGGCTAGCAGCTTCCCTGTGGCGGGGAAGTGCAAACGTACACGTTTTCGGCCGAAAACTCGTTTTCGGCGAAAACGCACACCACGTTTCTTTCTGAGAAAAAGCAAGCACGGAGGACGAGAATCGCTTTTGCCCTGCGTACCGTTCCGGGCAGCGGGTAGAACCAGGCAGAGAATTCCCGGCTAGCAGCTTCCCTGTGGCGGGGAAGTGCAAACATACACGTTTTCGGCCAAAAACGCGTTTTCCGGCGAAAACGCACACCACGGCTCTTTCTGAGAAAAAGCAAGCACGGAGGACGAGAATCGCTTTTGCCCTGCGTAGCGTTCCGGGCAGCGGGTAGAACCAGGCAGAGAATTCCCGGCTAGCAGCTTCCCTGTGACAGGCAAGTGCAAACGTACACGTTTTCGGCCGAAAACGCGTTTTCGGCGAAAACGCACACCACTGCTCTTTCTGAGAAAAAGCAAGCACGGAGGACGAGGATCGCTTTTACCCTGGGTAGCGTTCCGGACAGCGAGTAGAACCAGGCAGAGAATTCCCGGCTAGCAGCTTCCCTGTGGCGGGGAAGTGCAAACGTACACGTTTTCGGCCGAAAACGCGTTTTCGGCGAAAACGCACACCACGGCTCTTTCTGAGAAAAAGCAAGCACGGAGGACGAGAACCCCTTTTGCCCTGCGTAGCGTTCCGGGCAGCGGGTAGAACCAGGCAGAGAATTCCCGGCTAGCAGCTTCCCTGTGGCGGGGAAGTGCAAACATACACGTTTTCGGCCGAAAACGCTTTTTCCGGCGAAAACGCACACCACGGCTCTTTCTGAGAAAAAGCAAGCACGGAGGACGAGAATCGCTTTTGCCCTGCGTACCGTTCCGGGCAGCGGGTAGAACCAGGCAGAGAATTCCCGGCTAGCAGCTTCCCTGTGGCGCGGAAGTGCAAACGTACACGTTTTCCGCCGAAAACTCGTTTTCGGCGAAAACGCACACCACGGCTCTTTCTGAGAAAAAGCAAGCACGGAGGACGAGAACCGCTTATGCCCTGCGTAGCGTTCCGGGCAGCGGGTAGAACCAGGCAGAGAATTCCCGGCTAGCAGCTTCCCTGTGGCGGGGAAGTGCAAACGTACACGTTTTCGGCCGAAAACGCGTTTTCCGGCGAAAACGCACACCACGGCTCTTTCTGAGAAAAAGCAAGCACGGAGGACGAGAATCGCTTTTGCCCTGCGTAGCGTTCCGGGCAGCGGGTAGAACCAGGCAGAGAATTCCCGGCTAGCAGCTTCCCTGTGGCGGGGAAGTGCAAACGTACACGTTTTCGGCCGAAAACTCGTTTTCGGCGAAAACGCACACCACGGCTCTTTCTGAGAAAAAGCAAGCACGGAGGACGAGAATCGCTTTTGCCCTGCGTACCGTTCCGGGCAGCGGGTAGAACCAGGCAGAGAATTCCCGGCTAGCAGCTTCCCTGTGGCGGGGAAGTGCAAACATACACGTTTTCGGCCGAAAACGCGTTTTCCGTCGAAAACGCACACCACGGCTCTTTCTGAGAAAAAGCAAGCACGGAGGACAAGAACCGCTTTTGCCCTGCGTAGCGTTCCGGGCAGCGGGTAGAACCAGGCAGAGAATTCCCGGCTAGCAGCTTCCCTGTGGCGGGGAAGTGCAAACGTACACGTTTTCGGCCGAAAACGCGTTTTCCGGCGAAAACGCACACCACGGCTCTTTCTGAGAAAAAGCAAGCACGGAGGACGAGAATCGCTTTTGCCCTGCGTAGCGTTCCGGGCAGCGGGTAGAACCAGGCAGAGAATTCCCGGCTAGCAGCTTCCCTGTGACAGGCAAGTGCAAACGTACACGTTTTCGGCCGAAAACGCGTTTTCGGCGAAAACGCACACCACTGCTCTTTCTGAGAAAAAGCAAGCACGGAGGACGAGGATCGCTTTTACCCTGGGTAGCGTTCAGGACAGCGAGTAGAACCAGGCAGAGAATTCCCGGCTAGCAGCTTCCCTGTGGCGGGGAAGTGCAAACGTACACGTTTTCGGCCGAAAACGCGTTTTCGGCGAAAACGCACACCACGGCTCTTTCTGAGAAAAAGCAAGCACGGAGGACGAGAACCCCTTTTGCCCTGCGTAGCGTTCCGGGCAGCGGGTAGAACCAGGCAGAGAATTCCCGGCTAGCAGCTTCCCTGTGGCGGGGAAGTGCAAACATACACGTTTTCGGCCGAAAACGCTTTTTCCGGCGAAAACGCACACCACGGCTCTTTCTGAGAAAAAGCAAGCACGGAGGACGAGAATCGCTTTTGCCCTGCGTACCGTTCCGGGCAGCGGGTAGAACCAGGCAGAGAATTCCCGGCTAGCAGCTTCCCTGTGGCGGGGAAGTGCAAACATACACGTTTTCGCCCGAAAACGCGTTTTCCGGCGAAAACGCACACCACGGCTCTTTCTGAGAAAAAGCAAGCACGGAGGACGAGAATCGCTTTTGCCCTGCGTAGCGTTCCGGGCAGCGGGTAGAACCAGGCAGAGAATTCCCGGCTAGCAGCTTCCCTGTGGCAG
This sequence comes from Athene noctua, assembly GCF_965140245.1. Taxonomy (NCBI): domain Eukaryota; kingdom Metazoa; phylum Chordata; class Aves; order Strigiformes; family Strigidae; genus Athene; species Athene noctua. Next base: position 286,049 of record NW_027437566.1, on the reverse strand, counting down.
GGAAGTGCAAACGTACACGTTTTCGGCCGAAAACTCGTTTTCGGCGAAAACGCACACCACGGCTCTTTCTGAGAAAAAGCAAGCACGGAGGACGAGAATCGCTTTTGCCCTGCGTACCGTTCCGGGCAGCGGGTAGAACCAGGCAGAGAATTCCCGGCTAGCAGCTTCCCTGTGGCGCGGAAGTGCAAACATACACGTTTTCGGCCGAAAACGCGTTTTCCGGTGAAAACGCACACCACGGCTCTTTCTGAGAAAAAGCAAGCACGGAGGACGAGAATCGCTTTTGCCCTGCGTAGCGTTCCGGGCAGCGGGTAGAACCAGGCAGAGAATTCCCGGCTAGCAGCTTCCCTGTGGCGGGGAAGTGCAAACGTACACGTTTTCGGCCGAAAACTCGTTTTCGTCGAAAACGCACACCACGGCTCTTTCTGAGAAAAAGCAAGCACGGAGGACGAGAACCGCTTATGCCCTGCGTAGCGTTCCGGGCAGCGGGTAGAACCAGGCAGAGAATTCCCGGCTAGCAGCTTCCCTGTGGCGGGGAAGTGCAAACATACACGTTTTCGGCCGAAAACGCGTTTTCCGGCGAAAACGCACACCACGGCTCTTTCTGAGAAAAAGCAAGCACGGAGGACGAGAACCGCTTTTGCCCTGCGTAGCGTTCCGGGCAGCGGGTAGAACCAGGCAGAGAATTCCCGGCTAGCAGCTTCCCTGTGGCGTGGAAGTGCAAACGTACACGTTTTCGGCCGAAAACGCGTTTTCCGGTGAAAACGCACACCACGGCTCTTTCTGAGAAAAAGCAAGCACGGAGGACGAGAATCGCTTTTGCCCTGCGTACCGTTCCGGGCAGCGGGTAGAACCAGGCAGAGAATTCCCGGCTAGCAGCTTCCCTGTGGCGCGGAAGTGCAAACGTACACGTTTTCGGCCGAAAACGCGTTTTCGGCGAAAACGCACACCACGGCTCTTTCTGAGAAAAAGCAAGCACGGAGGACGAGAACCGCTTATGCCCTGCGTAGCGTTCCGGGCAGCGGGTAGAACCAGGGAGAGAATTCCCGGCTAGCAGCTTCCCTGTGGCGGGGAAGTGCAAACGTACACGTTTTCGGCCGAAAACGCGTTTTCCGGCGAAAACGCACACCACGGCTCTTTCTGAGAAAAAGCAAGCACGGAGGACGAGAACCGCTTTTGCCCTGCGTAGCGTTCCGGGCAGCGGGTAGAACCAGGCAGAGAATTCCCGGCTAGCAGCTTCCCTGTGGCGGGGAAGTGCAAACGTACACGTTTTCGGCCGAAAACGCGTTTTCCGGCGAAAACGCACACCACGGCTCTTTCTGAGAAAAAGCAAGCACGGAGGACGAGAATCGCTTTTGCCCTGGGTAGCGTTCCGGGCACCGGGTAGAACCAGGCAGAGAATTCCCGGCTAGCAGCTTCCCTGTGACAGGCAAGTGCAAACGTACACGTTTTCGGCCGAAAACGCGTTTTCGGCGAAAACGCACACCACGGCTCTTTCTGAGAAAAAGCAAGCACGGAGGACGAGGATCGCTTTTGCCCTGGGTAGCGTTCCGGGCAGTGGGTAGAACCATGCAGAGAATTCCCGGCTAGCAGCTTCCCTGTGGCGGGGAAGTGCAAACGTACACGTTTTCGGCCGAAAACGCGTTTTCCGGCGAAAACGCACACCACGGCTCTTTCTGAGAAAAAGCAAGCACGGAGGACGAGAATCGCTTTTGCCCTGCGTAGCGTTCCGGGCAGCGGGTAGAACCAGGCAGAGAATTCCCGGCTAGCAGCTTCCCTGTGGCGGGGAAGTGCAAACGTACACGTTTTCGGCCGAAAACTCGTTTTCGGCGAAAACGCACACCACGGCTCTTTCTGAGAAAAAGCAAGCACGGAGGACGAGAACCGCTTTTGCCCTGCGTAGCGTTCCGGGCAGCGGGTAGAACCAGGCAGAGAATTCCCGGCTAGCAGCTTCCCTGTGGCGCGGAAGTGCAAACATACACGTTTTCGGCCGAAAATGCGTTTTCCGGTGAAAACGCACACCACGGCTCTTTCTGAGAAAAAGCAAGCACGGAGGACAAGAATCGCTTTTGCCCTGCGTAGCGTTCCGGGCAGCGGGTAGAACCAGGCAGAGAATTCCCGGCTAGCAGCTTCCCTGTGGCAGGGAAGTGCAAACGTACACGTTTTCGGCCGAAAACTCGTTTTCGGCGAAAACGCACACCACGGCTCTTTCTGAGAAAAAGCAAGCACGGAGGACGAGAATCTCTTTTGCCCTGCGTACCGTTCCGGGCAGCGGGTAGAACCAGGCAGAGAATTCCCGGCTAGCAGCTTCCCTGTGGCGGGGAAGTGCAAACGTACACGTTTTCGGCCGAAAACGCGTTTTCCGGCGAAAACGCACACCACGGCTCTTTCTGAGAAAAAGCAAGCACGGAGGACGAGAATCGCTTTTGCCCTGCGTAGCGTTCCGGGCAGCGGGTAGAACCAGGCAGAGAATTCCCGGCTAGCAGCTTCCCTGTGGCGGGGAAGTGCAAACGTACACTTTTTCGGCCGAAAACTCGTTTTCGGCGAAAACGCACACCACGGCTCTTTCTGAGAAAAAGCAAGCACGGAGGACGAGAACCGCTTTTGCCCTGCGTAGCGTTCCGGGCAGCGGGTAGAACCAGGCAGAGAATTCCCGGCTAGCAGCTTCCCTGTGGCGGGGAAATGCAAACGTACACGTTTTCGGCCGAAAACGCGTTTTCCGGCGAAAACGCACACCACGGCTCTTTCTGAGAAAAAGCAAGCACGGAGGACGAGAACCGCTTTTGCCCTGCGTAGCGTTCCGGGCAGCGGGTAGAACCAGGCAGAGAATTCCCGGCTAGCAGCTTCCCTGTGACAGGGAAGTGCAAACGTACACGTTTTCGGCCGAAAACGCGTTTTCGGCGAAAACGCACACCACGGCTCTTTCTGAGAAAAAGCAAGCACGGAGGACGAGGATCGCTTTTGCCCTGCGTAGCGTTCCGGGCAGCGGGTAGAACCAGGCAGAGAATTCCCGGCTAGCAGCTTCCCTGTGGCGGGGAAGTGCAAACGTACACGTTTTCGGCCGAAAACTCGTTTTCGGCGAAAACACACACCACGGCTCTTTCTGAGAAAAAGCAAGCACGGAGGACGAGAATCGCTTTTGCCCTGCGTAGCGTTCCGGGCAGCGGGTAGAACCAGGCAGAGAATTCCCGGCTAGCAGCTTCCCTGTGGCGGGGAAGTGCAAACGTACACGTTTTCGGCCGAAAACGCGTTTTCCGGCGAAAACGCACACCACGGCTCTTTCTGAGAAAAAGCAAGCACGGAGGACGAGAACCGCTTATGCCCTGCGTAGCGTTCCGGGCAGCGGGTAGAACCACGCAGAGAATTCCCGGCTAGCAGCTTCCCTGTGGCAGGGAAGTGCAAACGTACACTTTTTCGGCCGAAAACTCGTTTTCGGCGAAAACGCACACCACGGCTCTTTCTGAGAAAAAGCAAGCACGGAGGACGAGAATCGCTTTTGCCCTGCGTACCGTTCCGGGCAGCGGGTAGAACCAGGCAGAGAATTCCCGGCTAGCAGCTTCCCTGTGGCGCGGAAGTGCAAACATACACGTTTTCGGCCGAAAACGCGTTTTCCGGTGAAAACGCACACCACGGCTCTTTCTGAGAAAAAGCAAGCACGGATGATAAGAATCGCTTTTGCCCTGCGTAGCGTTCCGGGCAGCGGGTAGAACCAGGCAGAGAATTCCCGGCTAGCAGCTTCCCTGTGGCGGGGAAGTGCAAACGTACACGTTTTCGGCCGAAAACTCGTTTTCGTCGAAAACGCACACCACGGCTCTTTCTGAGAAAAAGCAAGCACGGAGGACGAGAACCGCTTATGCCCTGCGTAGCGTTCCGGGCAGCGGGTAGAACCAGGCAGAGAATTCCCGGCTAGCAGCTTCCCTGTGGCGGGGAAGTGCAAACATACACGTTTTCGGCCGAAAACGCGTTTTCCGGCGAAAACGCACACCACGGCTCTTTCTGAGAAAAAGCAAGCACGGAGGACGAGAACCGCTTTTGCCCTGCGTAGCGTTCCGGGCAGCGGGTAGAACCAGGCAGAGAATTCCCGGCTAGCAGCTTCCCTGTGGCGGGGAAGTGCAAACGTACACGTTTTCGGCCGAAAACGCGTTTTCCGGTGAAAACGCACACCACGGCTCTTTCTGAGAAAAAGCAAGCACGGAGGACGAGAATCGCTTTTGCCCTGCGTAGCGTTCCGGGCACCGGGTAGAACCAGGCAGAGAATTCCCGGCTAGCAGCTTCCCTGTGACAGGCAAGTGCAAACGTACACGTTTTCGGCCGAAAACGCGTTTTCGGCGAAAACGCACACCACGGCTCTTTCTGAGAAAAAGCAAGCACGGAGGAGGAGGATCGCTTTTGCCCTGGGTAGCGTTCCGAGCAGCGGGTAGAACCAGGCAGAGAATTCCCGGCTAGCAGCTTCCCTGTGGCGGGGAAGTGCAAACGTACACGTTTTCGGCCGAAAACGCGTTTTCCGGCGAAAACGCACACCACGGCTCTTTCTGAGAAAAAGCAAGCATGGAGGACGAGAATCGCTTTTGCCCTGCGTACCGTTCCGGGCAGCGGGTAGAACCAGGCAGAGAATTCCCGGCTAGCAGCTTCCCTGTGGCGCGGAAGTGCAAACATACACGTTTTCGGCCGAAAACTCGTTTTCGGCGAAAACGCACACCACGGCTCTTTCTGAGAAAAAGCAAGCACGGAGGACGAGAACCGCTTATGCCCTGCGTAGCGTTCCGGGCAGCGGGTAGAACCAGGCAGAGAATTCCCGGCTAGCAGCTTCCCTGTGGCGGGGAAGTGCAAACATACACGTTTTCGGCCGAAAACGCGTTTTCCGACGAAAACGCACACCACGGCTCTTTCTGAGAAAAAGCAAGCACGGAGGACGAGAACCGCTTTTGCCCTGCGTAGCGTTCCGGGCAGCGGGTAGAACCAGGCAGAGAATTCCCGGCTAGCAGCTTCCCTGTGGCGGGGAAGTGCAAACGTACACGTTTTCGGCCGAAAACGCGTTTTCCGGCGAAAACGCACACCACGGCTCTTTCTGAGAAAAAGCAAGCACGGAGGACGAGAATCGATTTTGCCCTGCGTAGCATTCCTGGCAGCGGGTAGAACCAGGCAGAGAATTCCCGGCTAGCAGCTTCCCTGTGGCAGGGAAGTGCAAACGTACACGTTTTCGGCCGAAAACGCGTTTTCGGCGAAAACGCACACCACGGCTCTTTCTGAGAAAAAGCAAGCACGGAGGACGAGAATCGCTTTTGCCCAGCGTACCGTTCCGGGCAGCGGGTAGAACCAGGCAGAGAATTCCCGGCTAGCAGCTTCCCTGTGGCGCGGAAGTGCAAACATACACGTTTTCGGCCGAAAACGCGTTTTCCGGCGAAAACGCACACCACGGCTCTTTCTGAGAAAAAGCAAGCACGGAGGACGAGAATCGCTTTTGCCCTGCGTAGCGTTCCGGGCAGCGGGTAGAACCAGGCAGAGAATTCCCGGCTAGCAGCTTCCCTGTGACAGGCAAGTGCAAACGTACACGTTTTCGGCCGAAAACGCGTTTTCGGCGAAAACGCACACCACTGCTCTTTCTGAGAAAAAGCAAGCACGGAGGACGAGGGTCGCTTTTACCCTGGGTAGCGTTCCGGACAGCGAGTAGAACCAGGCAGAGAATTCCCGGCTAGCAGCTTCCCTGTGGCGGGGAAGTGCAAACGTACACGTTTTCGGCCGAAAACGCGTTTTCGGCGAAAACGCACACCACGGCTCTTTCTGAGAAAAAGCAAGCACGGAGGACGAGAACCCCTTTTGCCCTGCGTAGCGTTCCGGGCAGCGGGTAGAACCAGGCAGAGAATTCCCGGCTAGCAGCTTCCCTGTGGCGGGGAAGTGCAAACATACACGTTTTCGGCCGAAAACGCTTTTTCCGGCGAAAACGCACACCACGGCTCTTTCTGAGAAAAAGCAAGCACGGAGGACGAGAATCGCTTTTGCCCTGCGTACCGTTCCGGGCAGCGGGTAGAACCAGGCAGAGAATTCCCGGCTAGCAGCTTCCCTGTGGCGCGGAAGTGCAAACGTACACGTTTTCCGACGAAAACTCGTTTTCGGCGAAAACGCACACCACGGCTCTTTCTGAGAAAAAGCAAGCACGGAGGACGAGAACCGCTTATGCCCTGCGTAGCGTTCCGGGCAGCGGGTAGAACCAGGCAGAGAATTCCCGGCTAGCAGCTTCCCTGTGGCGGGGAAGTGCAAACATACACGTTTTCGCCCGAAAACGCATTTTCCGGCGAAAACGCACACCACGGCTCTTTCTGAGAAAAAGCAAGCACGGAGGACGAGAATCGCTTTTGCCCTGCGTAGCGTTCCGGGCAGCGGGTAGAACCAGGCAGAGAATTCCCGGCTAGCAGCTTCCCTGTGGCAGGGAAGTGCAAACGTACACGTTTTCGGCCGAAAACGCGTTTTCGGCGAAAACGCACACCACGGCTCTTTCTGAGAAAAAGCAAGCACGGAGGACGAGAATCGCTTTTGCCCTGCGTACCGTTCCGGGCAGCGGGTAGAACCAGGCAGAGAATTCCCGGCTAGCAGCTTCCCTGTGGCGCGGAAGTGCAAACATACACGTTTTCGGCCGAAAACGCGTTTTCCGGTGAAAACGCACACCACGGCTCTTTCTGAGAAAAAGCAAGCACGGATGATAAGAATCGCTTTTGCCCTGCGTAGCGTTCCGGGCAGCGGGTAGAACCAGGCAGAGAATTCCCGGCTAGCAGCTTCCCTGTGGCGGGGAAGTGCAAACGTACACGTTTTCGGCCGAAAACTCGTTTTCGTCGAAAACGCACACCACGGCTCTTTCTGAGAAAAAGCAAGCACGGAGGACGAGAACCGCTTATGCCCTGCGTAGCGTTCCGGGCAGCGGGTAGAACCAGGCAGAGAATTCCCGGCTAGCAGCTTCCCTGTGGCGGGGAAGTGCAAACATACACGTTTTCGGCCGAAAACGCGTTTTCCGGCGAAAACGCACACCACGGCTCTTTCTGAGAAAAAGCAAGCACGGAGGACGAGGATCGCTTTTACCCTGGGTAGCGTTCCGGGCAGCGGGTAGAACCAGGCAGAGAATTCCCGGCTAGCAGCTTCCCTGTGGCGGGGAAGTGCAAACGTACACGTTTTCGGCCGAAAACGCGTTTTCCGGCGAAAACGCACACCACGGCTCTTTCTGAGAAAAAGCAAGCATGGAGGACGAGAATCGCTTTTGCCCTGCGTACCGTTCCGGGCAGCGGGTAGAACCAGGCAGAGAATTCCCGGCTAGCAGCTTCCCTGTGGCGCGGAAGTGCAAACGTACACGTTTTCGGCCGAAAACTCGTTTTCGGCGAAAACGCACACCACGGCTCTTTCTGAGAAAAAGCAAGCACGGAGGACGAGAACCGCTTATGCCCTGTGTAGCGTTCCGGGCAGCGGGTAGAACCAGGCAGAGAATTCCCGGCTAGCAGCTTCCCTGTGGCGGGGAAGTGCAAACGTACACGTTTTCGGCCGAAAACGCGTTTTCCGGCGAAAACGCACACCACGGCTCTTTCTGAGAAAAAGCAAGCACGGAGGACGAGAACCGCTTTTGCCCTGCGTAGCGTTCCGGGCAGCGGGTAGAACCAGGCAGAGAATTCCCGGCTAGCAGCTTCCCTGTGGCGGGGAAGTGCAAACGTACACGTTTTCGGCCGAAAACGCGTTTTCCGGCGAAAACGCACACCACGGCTCTTTCTGAGAAAAAGCAAGCACGGAGGACGAGAATCGCTTTTGCCCTGCGTAGCGTTCCGGGCACCGGGTAGAACCAGGCAGAGAATTCCCGGCTAGCAGCTTCCCTGTGACAGGCAAGTGCAAACGTACACGTTTTCGGCCGAAAACGCGTTTTCGGCGAAAACGCACACCACGGCTCTTTCTGAGAAAAAGCAAGCACGGAGGACGAGGATCGCTTTTGCCCTGCGTACCGTTCCGGGCAGCGGGTAGAACCAGGCAGAGAATTCCCGGCTAGCAGCTTCCCTGTGGCGGGGAAGTGCAAACGTACACGTTTTCGGCCGAAAACTCGTTTTCGGCGAAAACGCACACCACGGCTCTTTCTGAGAAAAAGCAAGCACGGAGGACGAGAATCGCTTTTGCCCTGCGTACCGTTCCGGGCAGCGGGTAGAACCAGGCAGAGAATTCCCGGCTAGCAGCTTCCCTGTGGCGCGGAAGTGCAAACGTACACGTTTTCGGCCGAAAACGCGTTTTCCGGCGAAAACGCACACCACGGCTCTTTCTGAGAAAAAGCAAGCACGGAGGACGAGAATCGCTTTTGCCCTGCGTAGCGTTCCGGGCAGCGGGTAGAACCAGGCAGAGAATTCCCGGCTAGCAGCTTCCCTGTGGCGGGGAAGTGCAAACGTACACGTTTTCGGCCGAAAACTCGTTTTCGGCGAAAACGCACACCACGTTTCTTTCTGAGAAAAAGCAAGCACGGAGGACGAGAATCGCTTTTGCCCTGCGTACCGTTCCGGGCAGCGGGTAGAACCAGGCAGAGAATTCCCGGCTAGCAGCTTCCCTGTGGCGGGGAAGTGCAAACATACACGTTTTCGGCCAAAAACGCGTTTTCCGGCGAAAACGCACACCACGGCTCTTTCTGAGAAAAAGCAAGCACGGAGGACGAGAATCGCTTTTGCCCTGCGTAGCGTTCCGGGCAGCGGGTAGAACCAGGCAGAGAATTCCCGGCTAGCAGCTTCCCTGTGACAGGCAAGTGCAAACGTACACGTTTTCGGCCGAAAACGCGTTTTCGGCGAAAACGCACACCACTGCTCTTTCTGAGAAAAAGCAAGCACGGAGGACGAGGATCGCTTTTACCCTGGGTAGCGTTCCGGACAGCGAGTAGAACCAGGCAGAGAATTCCCGGCTAGCAGCTTCCCTGTGGCGGGGAAGTGCAAACGTACACGTTTTCGGCCGAAAACGCGTTTTCGGCGAAAACGCACACCACGGCTCTTTCTGAGAAAAAGCAAGCACGGAGGACGAGAACCCCTTTTGCCCTGCGTAGCGTTCCGGGCAGCGGGTAGAACCAGGCAGAGAATTCCCGGCTAGCAGCTTCCCTGTGGCGGGGAAGTGCAAACATACACGTTTTCGGCCGAAAACGCTTTTTCCGGCGAAAACGCACACCACGGCTCTTTCTGAGAAAAAGCAAGCACGGAGGACGAGAATCGCTTTTGCCCTGCGTACCGTTCCGGGCAGCGGGTAGAACCAGGCAGAGAATTCCCGGCTAGCAGCTTCCCTGTGGCGCGGAAGTGCAAACGTACACGTTTTCCGCCGAAAACTCGTTTTCGGCGAAAACGCACACCACGGCTCTTTCTGAGAAAAAGCAAGCACGGAGGACGAGAACCGCTTATGCCCTGCGTAGCGTTCCGGGCAGCGGGTAGAACCAGGCAGAGAATTCCCGGCTAGCAGCTTCCCTGTGGCGGGGAAGTGCAAACGTACACGTTTTCGGCCGAAAACTCGTTTTCGTCGAAAACGCACACCACGGCTCTTTCTGAGAAAAAGCAAGCACGGAGGACGAGAACCGCTTATGCCCTGCGTAGCGTTCCGGGCAGCGGGTAGAACCAGGCAGAGAATTCCCGGCTAGCAGCTTCCCTGTGGCGGGGAAGTGCAAACATACACGTTTTCGGCCGAAAACGCGTTTTCCGGCGAAAACGCACACCACGGCTCTTTCTGAGAAAAAGCAAGCACGGAGGACAAGAACCGCTTTTGCCCTGCGTAGCGTTCCGGGCAGCGGGTAGAACCAGGCAGAGAATTCCCGGCTAGCAGCTTCCCTGTGGCGGGGAAGTGCAAACGTACACGTTTTCGGCCGAAAACGCGTTTTCCGGCGAAAACGCACACCACGGCTCTTTCTGAGAAAAAGCAAGCACGGAGGACGAGAATCGCTTTTGCCCTGCGTAGCGTTCCGGGCAGCGGGTAGAACCAGGCAGAGAATTCCCGGCTAGCAGCTTCCCTGTGACAGGCAAGTGCAAACGTACACGTTTTCGGCCGAAAACGCGTTTTCGGCGAAAACGCACACCACTGCTCTTTCTGAGAAAAAGCAAGCACGGAGGACGAGGATCGCTTTTACCCTGGGTAGCGTTCAGGACAGCGAGTAGAACCAGGCAGAGAATTCCCGGCTAGCAGCTTCCCTGTGGCGGGGAAGTGCAAACGTACACGTTTTCGGCCGAAAACGCGTTTTCGGCGAAAACGCACACCACGGCTCTTTCTGAGAAAAAGCAAGCACGGAGGACGAGAACCCCTTTTGCCCTGCGTAGCGTTCCGGGCAGCGGGTAGAACCAGGCAGAGAATTCCCGGCTAGCAGCTTCCCTGTGGCGGGGAAGTGCAAACATACACGTTTTCGGCCGAAAACGCTTTTTCCGGCGAAAACGCACACCACGGCTCTTTCTGAGAAAAAGCAAGCACGGAGGACGAGAATCGCTTTTGCCCTGCGTACCGTTCCGGGCAGCGGGTAGAACCAGGCAGAGAATTCCCGGCTAGCAGCTTCCCTGTGGCGGGGAAGTGCAAACATACACGTTTTCGCCCGAAAACGCGTTTTCCGGCGAAAACGCACACCACGGCTCTTTCTGAGAAAAAGCAAGCACGGAGGACGAGAATCGCTTTTGCCCTGCGTAGCGTTCCGGGCAGCGGGTAGAACCAGGCAGAGAATTCCCGGCTAGCAGCTTCCCTGTGGCAGGGAAGTGCAAACGTACACGTTTTCGGCCGAAAACTCGTTTTCGGCGAAAACGCACACCACGGCTCTTTCTGAGAAAAAGCAAGCACGGAGGACGAGAATCGCTTTTGCCCTGCGTACCGTTCCGGGCAGCGGGTAGAACCAGGCAGAGAATTCCCGGCTAGCAGCTTCCCTGTGGCGCGGAAGTGCAAACATACACGTTTTCGGCCGAAAACGCGTTTTCCGGTGAAAACGCACACCACGGCTCTTTCTGAGAAAAAGCAAGCACGGATGATAAGAATCGCTTTTGCCCTGCGTAGCGTTCCGGGCAGCGGGTAGAACCAGGCAGAGAATTCCCGGCTAGCAGCTTCCCTGTGGCGGGGAAGTGCAAACGTACACGTTTTCGGCCGAAAACTCGTTTTCGTCGAAAACGCACACCACGGCTCTTTCTGAGAAAAAGCAAGCACGGAGGACGAGAACCGCTTATGCCCTGCGTAGCGTTCCGGGCAGCGGGTAGAACCAGGCAGAGAATTCCCGGCTAGCAGCTTCCCTGTGGCGGGGAAGTGCAAACATACACGTTTTCGGCCGAAAACGCGTTTTCCGGCGAAAACGCACACCACGGCTCTTTCTGAGAAAAAGCAAGCACGGAGGACGAGAACCGCTTTTGCCCTGCGTAGCGTTCCGGGCAGCGGGTAGAACCAGGCAGAGAATTCCCGGCTAGCAGCTTCCCTGTGGCGTGGAAGTGCAAACGTACACGTTTTCGGCCGAAAACGCGTTTTCCGGTGAAAACGCACACCACGGCTCTTTCTGAGAAAAAGCAAGCACGGAGGACGAGAATCGCTTTTGCCCTGCGTACCGTTCCGGGCAGCGGGTAGAACCAGGCAGAGAATTCCCGGCTAGCAGCTTCCCTGTGGCGCGGAAGTGCAAACGTACACGTTTTCGGCCGAAAACGCGTTTTCGGCGAAAACGCACACCACGGCTCTTTCTGAGAAAAAGCAAGCACGGAGGACGAGAACCGCTTATGCCCTGCGTAGCGTTCCGGGCAGCGGGTAGAACCAGGGAGAGAATTCCCGGCTAGCAGCTTCCCTGTGGCGGGGAAGTGCAAACGTACACGTTTTCGGCCGAAAACGCGTTTTCCGGCGAAAACGCACACCACGGCTCTTTCTGAGAAAAAGCAAGCACGGAGGACGAGAACCGCTTTTGCCCTGCGTAGCGTTCCGGGCAGCGGGTAGAACCAGGCAGAGAATTCCCGGCTAGCAGCTTCCCTGTGGCGGGGAAGTGCAAACGTACACGTTTTCGGCCGAAAACGCGTTTTCCGGCGAAAACGCACACCACGGCTCTTTCTGAGAAAAAGCAAGCACGGAGGACGAGAATCGCTTTTGCCCTGGGTAGCGTTCCGGGCACCGGGTAGAACCAGGCAGAGAATTCCCGGCTAGCAGCTTCCCTGTGACAGGCAAGTGCAAACGTACACGTTTTCGGCCGAAAACGCGTTTTCGGCGAAAACGCACACCACGGCTCTTTCTGAGAAAAAGCAAGCACGGAGGACGAGGATCGCTTTTGCCCTGGGTAGCGTTCCGGGCAGTGGGTAGAACCAGGCAGAGAATTCCCGGCTAGCAGCTTCCCTGTGGCGGGGAAGTGCAAACGTACACGTTTTCGGCCGAAAACGCGTTTTCCGGCGAAAACGCACACCACGGCTCTTTCTGAGAAAAAGCAAGCACGGAGGACGAGAATCGCTTTTGCCCTGCGTAGCGTTCCGGGCAGCGGGTAGAACCAGGCAGAGAATTCCCGGCTAGCAGCTTCCCTGTGGCGGGGAAGTGCAAACGTACACGTTTTCGGCCGAAAACTCGTTTTCGGCGAAAACGCACACCACGGCTCTTTCTGAGAAAAAGCAAGCACGGAGGACGAGAACCGCTTTTGCCCTGCGTAGCGTTCCGGGCAGCGGGTAGAACCAGGCAGAGAATTCCCGGCTAGCAGCTTCCCTGTGGCGCGGAAGTGCAAACATACACGTTTTCGGCCGAAAATGCGTTTTCCGGTGAAAACGCACACCACGGCTCTTTCTGAGAAAAAGCAAGCACGGAGGACAAGAATCGCTTTTGCCCTGCGTAGCGTTCCGGGCAGCGGGTAGAACCAGGCAGAGAATTCCCGGCTAGCAGCTTCCCTGTGGCAGGGAAGTGCAAACGTACACGTTTTCGGCCGAAAACTCGTTTTCGGCGAAAACGCACACCACGGCTCTTTCTGAGAAAAAGCAAGCACGGAGGACGAGAATCTCTTTTGCCCTGCGTACCGTTCCGGGCAGCGGGTAGAACCAGGCAGAGAATTCCCGGCTAGCAGCTTCCCTGTGGCGGGGAAGTGCAAACGTACACGTTTTCGGCCGAAAACGCGTTTTCCGGCGAAAACGCACACCACGGCTCTTTCTGAGAAAAAGCAAGCACGGAGGACGAGAATCGCTTTTGCCCTGCGTAGCGTTCCGGGCAGCGGGTAGAACCAGGCAGAGAATTCCCGGCTAGCAGCTTCCCTGTGGCGGGGAAGTGCAAACGTACACTTTTTCGGCCGAAAACTCGTTTTCGGCGAAAACGCACACCACGGCTCTTTCTGAGAAAAAGCAAGCACGGAGGACGAGAACCGCTTTTGCCCTGCGTAGCGTTCCGGGCAGCGGGTAGAACCAGGCAGAGAATTCCCGGCTAGCAGCTTCCCTGTGGCGGGGAAATGCAAACGTACACGTTTTCGGCCGAAAACGCGTTTTCCGGCGAAAACGCACACCACGGCTCTTTCTGAGAAAAAGCAAGCACGGAGGACGAGAACCGCTTTTGCCCTGCGTAGCGTTCCGGGCAGCGGGTAGAACCAGGCAGAGAATTCCCGGCTAGCAGCTTCCCTGTGACAGGGAAGTGCAAACGTACACGTTTTCGGCCGAAAACGCGTTTTCGGCGAAAACGCACACCACGGCTCTTTCTGAGAAAAAGCAAGCACGGAGGACGAGGATCGCTTTTGCCCTGCGTAGCGTTCCGGGCAGCGGGTAGAACCAGGCAGAGAATTCCCGGCTAGCAGCTTCCCTGTGGCGCGGAAGTGCAAACGTACACGTTTTCGGCCGAAAACTCGTTTTCGGCGAAAACGCACACCACGGCTCTTTCTGAGAAAAAGCAAGCACGGAGGACGAGAACCGCTTATGCCCTGTGTAGCGTTCCGGGCAGCGGGTAGAACCAGGCAGAGAATTCCCGGCTAGCAGCTTCCCTGTGGCGGGGAAGTGCAAACGTACACGTTTTCGGCCGAAAACGCGTTTTCCGGCGAAAACGCACACCACGGCTCTTTCTGAGAAAAAGCAAGCACGGAGGACGAGAACCGCTTTTGCCCTGCGTAGCGTTCCGGGCAGCGGGTAGAACCAGGCAGAGAATTCCCGGCTAGCAGCTTCCCTGTGGCGGGGAAGTGCAAACGTACACGTTTTCGGCCGAAAACGCGTTTTCCGGCGAAAACGCACACCACGGCTCTTTCTGAGAAAAAGCAAGCACGGAGGACGAGAATCGCTTTTGCCCTGCGTAGCGTTCCGGGCACCGGGTAGAACCAGGCAGAGAATTCCCGGCTAGCAGCTTCCCTGTGACAGGCAAGTGCAAACGTACACGTTTTCGGCCGAAAACGCGTTTTCGGCGAAAACGCACACCACGGCTCTTTCTGAGAAAAAGCAAGCACGGAGGACGAGGATCGCTTTTGCCCTGCGTACCGTTCCGGGCAGCGGGTAGAACCAGGCAGAGAATTCCCGGCTAGCAGCTTCCCTGTGGCGGGGAAGTGCAAACGTACACGTTTTCGGCCGAAAACTCGTTTTCGGCGAAAACGCACACCACGGCTCTTTCTGAGAAAAAGCAAGCACGGAGGACGAGAATCGCTTTTGCCCTGCGTACCGTTCCGGGCAGCGGGTAGAACCAGGCAGAGAATTCCCGGCTAGCAGCTTCCCTGTGGCGCGGAAGTGCAAACGTACACGTTTTCGGCCGAAAACGCGTTTTCCGGCGAAAACGCACACCACGGCTCTTTCTGAGAAAAAGCAAGCACGGAGGACGAGAATCGCTTTTGCCCTGCGTAGCGTTCCGGGCAGCGGGTAGAACCAGGCAGAGAATTCCCGGCTAGCAGCTTCCCTGTGGCGGGGAAGTGCAAACGTACACGTTTTCGGCCGAAAACTCGTTTTCGGCGAAAACGCACACCACGTTTCTTTCTGAGAAAAAGCAAGCACGGAGGACGAGAATCGCTTTTGCCCTGCGTACCGTTCCGGGCAGCGGGTAGAACCAGGCAGAGAATTCCCGGCTAGCAGCTTCCCTGTGGCGGGGAAGTGCAAACATACACGTTTTCGGCCAAAAACGCGTTTTCCGGCGAAAACGCACACCACGGCTCTTTCTGAGAAAAAGCAAGCACGGAGGACGAGAATCGCTTTTGCCCTGCGTAGCGTTCCGGGCAGCGGGTAGAACCAGGCAGAGAATTCCCGGCTAGCAGCTTCCCTGTGACAGGCAAGTGCAAACGTACACGTTTTCGGCCGAAAACGCGTTTTCGGCGAAAACGCACACCACTGCTCTTTCTGAGAAAAAGCAAGCACGGAGGACGAGGATCGCTTTTACCCTGGGTAGCGTTCCGGACAGCGAGTAGAACCAGGCAGAGAATTCCCGGCTAGCAGCTTCCCTGTGGCGGGGAAGTGCAAACGTACACGTTTTCGGCCGAAAACGCGTTTTCGGCGAAAACGCACACCACGGCTCTTTCTGAGAAAAAGCAAGCACGGAGGACGAGAACCCCTTTTGCCCTGCGTAGCGTTCCGGGCAGCGGGTAGAACCAGGCAGAGAATTCCCGGCTAGCAGCTTCCCTGTGGCGGGGAAGTGCAAACATACACGTTTTCGGCCGAAAACGCTTTTTCCGGCGAAAACGCACACCACGGCTCTTTCTGAGAAAAAGCAAGCACGGAGGACGAGAATCGCTTTTGCCCTGCGTACCGTTCCGGGCAGCGGGTAGAACCAGGCAGAGAATTCCCGGCTAGCAGCTTCCCTGTGGCGCGGAAGTGCAAACGTACACGTTTTCCGCCGAAAACTCGTTTTCGGCGAAAACGCACACCACGGCTCTTTCTGAGAAAAAGCAAGCACGGAGGACGAGAACCGCTTATGCCCTGCGTAGCGTTCCGGGCAGCGGGTAGAACCAGGCAGAGAATTCCCGGCTAGCAGCTTCCCTGTGGCGGGGAAGTGCAAACGTACACGTTTTCGGCCGAAAACTCGTTTTCGTCGAAAACGCACACCACGGCTCTTTCTGAGAAAAAGCAAGCACGGAGGACGAGAACCGCTTATGCCCTGCGTAGCGTTCCGGGCAGCGGGTAGAACCAGGCAGAGAATTCCCGGCTAGCAGCTTCCCTGTGGCGGGGAAGTGCAAACATACACGTTTTCGGCCGAAAACGCGTTTTCCGGCGAAAACGCACACCACGGCTCTTTCTGAGAAAAAGCAAGCACGGAGGACAAGAACCGCTTTTGCCCTGCGTAGCGTTCCGGGCAGCGGGTAGAACCAGGCAGAGAATTCCCGGCTAGCAGCTTCCCTGTGGCGGGGAAGTGCAAACGTACACGTTTTCGGCCGAAAACGCGTTTTCCGGCGAAAACGCACACCACGGCTCTTTCTGAGAAAAAGCAAGCACGGAGGACGAGGATCGCTTTTACCCTGGGTAGCGTTCAGGACAGCGAGTAGAACCAGGCAGAGAATTCCCGGCTAGCAGCTTCCCTGTGGCGGGGAAGTGCAAACGTACACGTTTTCGGCCGAAAACGCGTTTTCGGCGAAAACGCACACCACGGCTCTTTCTGAGAAAAAGCAAGCACGGAGGACGAGAACCCCTTTTGCCCTGCGTAGCGTTCCGGGCAGCGGGTAGAACCAGGCAGAGAATTCCCGGCTAGCAGCTTCCCTGTGGCGGGGAAGTGCAAACATACACGTTTTCGGCCGAAAACGCTTTTTCCGGCGAAAACGCACACCACGGCTCTTTCTGAGAAAAAGCAAGCACGGAGGACGAGAATCGCTTTTGCCCTGCGTACCGTTCCGGGCAGCGGGTAGAACCAGGCAGAGAATTCCCGGCTAGCAGCTTCCCTGTGGCGGGGAAGTGCAAACATACACGTTTTCGCCCGAAAACGCGTTTTCCGGCGAAAACGCACACCACGGCTCTTTCTGAGAAAAAGCAAGCACGGAGGACGAGAATCGCTTTTGCCCTGCGTAGCGTTCCGGGCAGCGGGTAGAACCAGGCAGAGAATTCCCGGCTAGCAGCTTCCCTGTGGCAGGGAAGTGCAAACGTACACGTTTTCGGCCGAAAACTCGTTTTCGGCGAAAACGCACACCACGGCTCTTTCTGAGAAAAAGCAAGCACGGAGGACGAGAATCGCTTTTGCCCTGCGTACCGTTCCGGGCAGCGGGTAGAACCAGGCAGAGAATTCCCGGCTAGCAGCTTCCCTGTGGCGCGGAAGTGCAAACATACACGTTTTCGGCCGAAAACGCGTTTTCCGGTGAAAACGCACACCACGGCTCTTTCTGAGAAAAAGCAAGCACGGATGATAAGAATCGCTTTTGCCCTGCGTAGCGTTCCGGGCAGCGGGTAGAACCAGGCAGAGAATTCCCGGCTAGCAGCTTCCCTGTGGCGGGGAAGTGCAAACGTACACGTTTTCGGCCGAAAACTCGTTTTCGTCGAAAACGCACACCACGGCTCTTTCTGAGAAAAAGCAAGCACGGAGGACGAGAACCGCTTATGCCCTGCGTAGCGTTCCGGGCAGCGGGTAGAACCAGGCAGAGAATTCCCGGCTAGCAGCTTCCCTGTGGCGGGGAAGTGCAAACATACACGTTTTCGGCCGAAAACGCGTTTTCCGGCGAAAACGCACACCACGGCTCTTTCTGAGAAAAAGCAAGCACGGAGGACGAGAACCGCTTTTGCCCTGCGTAGCGTTCCGGGCAGCGGGTAGAACCAGGCAGAGAATTCCCGGCTAGCAGCTTCCCTGTGGCGTGGAAGTGCAAACGTACACGTTTTCGGCCGAAAACGCGTTTTCCGGTGAAAACGCACACCACGGCTCTTTCTGAGAAAAAGCAAGCACGGAGGACGAGAATCGCTTTTGCCCTGCGTACCGTTCCGGGCAGCGGGTAGAACCAGGCAGAGAATTCCCGGCTAGCAGCTTCCCTGTGGCGCGGAAGTGCAAACGTACACGTTTTCGGCCGAAAACGCGTTTTCGGCGAAAACGCACACCACGGCTCTTTCTGAGAAAAAGCAAGCACGGAGGACGAGAACCGCTTATGCCCTGCGTAGCGTTCCGGGCAGCGGGTAGAACCAGGGAGAGAATTCCCGGCTAGCAGCTTCCCTGTGGCGGGGAAGTGCAAACGTACACGTTTTCGGCCGAAAACGCGTTTTCCGGCGAAAACGCACACCACGGCTCTTTCTGAGAAAAAGCAAGCACGGAGGACGAGAACCGCTTTTGCCCTGCGTAGCGTTCCGGGCAGCGGGTAGAACCAGGCAGAGAATTCCCGGCTAGCAGCTTCCCTGTGGCGGGGAAGTGCAAACGTACACGTTTTCGGCCGAAAACGCGTTTTCCGGCGAAAACGCACACCACGGCTCTTTCTGAGAAAAAGCAAGCACGGAGGACGAGAATCGCTTTTGCCCTGGGTAGCGTTCCGGGCACCGGGTAGAACCAGGCAGAGAATTCCCGGCTAGCAGCTTCCCTGTGACAGGCAAGTGCAAACGTACACGTTTTCGGCCGAAAACGCGTTTTCGGCGAAAACGCACACCACGGCTCTTTCTGAGAAAAAGCAAGCACGGAGGACGAGGATCGCTTTTGCCCTGGGTAGCGTTCCGGGCAGTGGGTAGAACCAGGCAGAGAATTCCCGGCTAGCAGCTTCCCTGTGGCGGGGAAGTGCAAACGTACACGTTTTCGGCCGAAAACGCGTTTTCCGGCGAAAACGCACACCACGGCTCTTTCTGAGAAAAAGCAAGCACGGAGGACGAGAATCGCTTTTGCCCTGCGTAGCGTTCCGGGCAGCGGGTAGAACCAGGCAGAGAATTCCCGGCTAGCAGCTTCCCTGTGGCGGGGAAGTGCAAACGTACACGTTTTCGGCCGAAAACTCGTTTTCGGCGAAAACGCACACCACGGCTCTTTCTGAGAAAAAGCAAGCACGGAGGACGAGAACCGCTTTTGCCCTGCGTAGCGTTCCGGGCAGCGGGTAGAACCAGGCAGAGAATTCCCGGCTAGCAGCTTCCCTGTGGCGCGGAAGTGCAAACATACACGTTTTCGGCCGAAAATGCGTTTTCCGGTGAAAACGCACACCACGGCTCTTTCTGAGAAAAAGCAAGCACGGAGGACAAGAATCGCTTTTGCCCTGCGTAGCGTTCCGGGCAGCGGGTAGAACCAGGCAGAGAATTCCCGGCTAGCAGCTTCCCTGTGGCAGGGAAGTGCAAACGTACACGTTTTCGGCCGAAAACTCGTTTTCGGCGAAAACGCACACCACGGCTCTTTCTGAGAAAAAGCAAGCACGGAGGACGAGAATCTCTTTTGCCCTGCGTACCGTTCCGGGCAGCGGGTAGAACCAGGCAGAGAATTCCCGGCTAGCAGCTTCCCTGTGGCGGGGAAGTGCAAACGTACACGTTTTCGGCCGAAAACGCGTTTTCCGGCGAAAACGCACACCACGGCTCTTTCTGAGAAAAAGCAAGCACGGAGGACGAGAATCGCTTTTGCCCTGCGTAGCGTTCCGGGCAGCGGGTAGAACCAGGCAGAGAATTCCCGGCTAGCAGCTTCCCTGTGGCGGGGAAGTGCAAACGTACACTTTTTCGGCCGAAAACTCGTTTTCGGCGAAAACGCACACCACGGCTCTTTCTGAGAAAAAGCAAGCACGGAGGACGAGAACCGCTTTTGCCCTGCGTAGCGTTCCGGGCAGCGGGTAGAACCAGGCAGAGAATTCCCGGCTAGCAGCTTCCCTGTGGCGGGGAAATGCAAACGTACACGTTTTCGGCCGAAAACGCGTTTTCCGGCGAAAACGCACACCACGGCTCTTTCTGAGAAAAAGCAAGCACGGAGGACGAGAACCGCTTTTGCCCTGCGTAGCGTTCCGGGCAGCGGGTAGAACCAGGCAGAGAATTCCCGGCTAGCAGCTTCCCTGTGACAGGGAAGTGCAAACGTACACGTTTTCGGCCGAAAACGCGTTTTCAGCGAAATCGCACACCACGGCTCTTTCTGAGAAAAAGCAAGCACGGAGGACGAGGATCGCTTTTGCCCTGCGTAGCGTTCCGGGCAGCGGGTAGAACCAGGCAGAGAATTCCCGGCTAGCAGCTTCCCTGTGGCGGGGAAGTGCAAACGTACACGTTTTCGGCCGAAAACTCGTTTTCGGCGAAAACACACACCACGGCTCTTTCTGAGAAAAAGCAAGCACGGAGGACGAGAATCGCTTTTGCCCTGCGTAGCGTTCCGGGCAGCGGGTAGAACCAGGCAGAGAATTCCCGGCTAGCAGCTTCCCTGTGGCGGGGAAGTGCAAACGTACACGTTTTCGGCCGAAAACGCGTTTTCCGGCGAAAACGCACACCACGGCTCTTTCTGAGAAAAAGCAAGCACGGAGGACGAGAACCGCTTATGCCCTGCGTAGCGTTCCGGGCAGCGGGTAGAACCACGCAGAGAATTCCCGGCTAGCAGCTTCCCTGTGGCAGGGAAGTGCAAACGTACACTTTTTCGGCCGAAAACTCGTTTTCGGCGAAAACGCACACCACGGCTCTTTCTGAGAAAAAGCAAGCACGGAGGACGAGAATCGCTTTTGCCCTGCGTACCGTTCCGGGCAGCGGGTAGAACCAGGCAGAGAATTCCCGGCTAGCAGCTTCCCTGTGGCGCGGAAGTGCAAACATACACGTTTTCGGCCGAAAACGCGTTTTCCGGTGAAAACGCACACCACGGCTCTTTCTGAGAAAAAGCAAGCACGGATGATAAGAATCGCTTTTGCCCTGCGTAGCGTTCCGGGCAGCGGGTAGAACCAGGCAGAGAATTCCCGGCTAGCAGCTTCCCTGTGGCGGGGAAGTGCAAACGTACACGTTTTCGGCCGAAAACTCGTTTTCGTCGAAAACGCACACCACGGCTCTTTCTGAGAAAAAGCAAGCACGGAGGACGAGAACCGCTTATGCCCTGCGTAGCGTTCCGGGCAGCGGGTAGAACCAGGCAGAGAATTCCCGGCTAGCAGCTTCCCTGTGGCGGGGAAGTGCAAACATACACGTTTTCGGCCGAAAACGCGTTTTCCGGCGAAAACGCACACCACGGCTCTTTCTGAGAAAAAGCAAGCACGGAGGACGAGAACCGCTTTTGCCCTGCGTAGCGTTCCGGGCAGCGGGTAGAACCAGGCAGAGAATTCCCGGCTAGCAGCTTCCCTGTGGCGGGGAAGTGCAAACGTACACGTTTTCGGCCGAAAACGCGTTTTCCGGTGAAAACGCACACCACGGCTCTTTCTGAGAAAAAGCAAGCACGGAGGACGAGAATCGCTTTTGCCCTGCGTAGCGTTCCGGGCACCGGGTAGAACCAGGCAGAGAATTCCCGGCTAGCAGCTTCCCTGTGGCGGGGAAGTGCAAACGTACACGTTTTCGGCCGAAAACGCGTTTTCCGGCGAAAACGCACACCACGGCTCTTTCTGAGAAAAAGCAAGCATGGAGGACGAGAATCGCTTTTGCCCTGCGTACCGTTCCGGGCAGCGGGTAGAACCAGGCAGAGAATTCCCGGCTAGCAGCTTCCCTGTGGCGCGGAAGTGCAAACATACACGTTTTCGGCCGAAAACTCGTTTTCGGCGAAAACGCACACCACGGCTCTTTCTGAGAAAAAGCAAGCACGGAGGACGAGAACCGCTTATGCCCTGCGTAGCGTTCCGGGCAGCGGGTAGAACCAGGCAGAGAATTCCCGGCTAGCAGCTTCCCTGTGGCGGGGAAGTGCAAACATACACGTTTTCGGCCGAAAACGCGTTTTCCGACGAAAACGCACACCACGGCTCTTTCTGAGAAAAAGCAAGCACGGAGGACGAGAACCGCTTTTGCCCTGCGTAGCGTTCCGGGCAGCGGGTAGAACCAGGCAGAGAATTCCCGGCTAGCAGCTTCCCTGTGGCGGGGAAGTGCAAACGTACACGTTTTCGGCCGAAAACGCGTTTTCCGGCGAAAACGCACACCACGGCTCTTTCTGAGAAAAAGCAAGCACGGAGGACGAGAATCGATTTTGCCCTGCGTAGCGTTCCTGGCAGCGGGTAGAACCAGGCAGAGAATTCCCGGCTAGCAGCTTCCCTGTGGCAGGGAAGTGCAAACGTACACGTTTTCGGCCGAAAACGCGTTTTCGGCGAAAACGCACACCACGGCTCTTTCTGAGAAAAAGCAAGCACGGAGGACGAGAATCGCTTTTGCCCAGCGTACCGTTCCGGGCAGCGGGTAGAACCAGGCAGAGAATTCCCGGCTAGCAGCTTCCCTGTGGCGCGGAAGTGCAAACATACACGTTTTCGGCCGAAAACGCGTTTTCCGGTGAAAACGCACACCACGGCTCTTTCTGAGAAAAAGCAAGCACGGATGATAAGAATCGCTTTTGCCCTGCGTAGCGTTCCGGGCAGCGGGTAGAACCAGGCAGAGAATTCCCGGCTAGCAGCTTCCCTGTGGCGGGGAAGTGCAAACGTACACGTTTTCGGCCGAAAACTCGTTTTCGTCGAAAACGCACACCACGGCTCTTTCTGAGAAAAAGCAAGCACGGAGGACGAGAACCGCTTATGCCCTGCGTAGCGTTCCGGGCAGCGGGTAGAACCAGGCAGAGAATTCCCGGCTAGCAGCTTCCCTGTGGCGGGGAAGTGCAAACGTACACGTTTTCGGCCGAAAACGCGTTTTCCGGCGAAAACGCACACCACGGCTCTTTCTGAGAAAAAGCAAGCACGGAGGACGAGAACCGCTTTTGCCCTGCGTAGCGTTCCGGGCAGCGGGTAGAACCAGGCAGAGAATTCCCGGCTAGCAGCTTCCCTGTGGCGGGGAAGTGCAAACGTACACGTTTTCGGCCGAAAACGCGTTTTCCGGCGAAAACGCACACCACGGCTCTTTCTGAGAAAAAGCAAGCACGGAGGACGAGAATCGCTTTTGCCCTGCGTAGCGTTCCGGGCACCGGGTAGAACCAGGCAGAGAATTCCCGGCTAGCAGCTTCCCTGTGGCGGGGAAGTGCAAACGTACACGTTTTCGGCCGAAAACGCGTTTTCCGGCGAAAACGCACACCACGGCTCTTTCTGAGAAAAAGCAAGCACGGAGGACGAGAATCGCTTTTGCCCTGCGTAGCGTTCCGGGCAGCGGGTAGAACCAGGCAGAGAATTCCCGGCTAGCAGCTTCCCTGTGGCGGGGAAGTGCAAACGTACACGTTTTCGGCCGAAAACTCGTTTTCGGCGAAAACGCACACCACGGCTCTTTCTGAGAAAAAGCAAGCACGGAGGACGAGAATCGCTTTTGCCCTGCGTACCGTTCCGGGCAGCGGGTAGAACCAGGCAGAGAATTCCCGGCTAGCAGCTTCCCTGTGGCGCGGAAGTGCAAACATACACGTTTTCGGCCGAAAACGCGTTTTCCGTCGAAAACGCACACCACGGCTCTTTCTGAGAAAAAGCAAGCACGGAGGACAAGAACCGCTTTTGCCCTGCGTAGCGTTCCGGGCAGCGGGTAGAACCAGGCAGAGAATTCCCGGCTAGCAGCTTCCCTGTGGCGGGGAAGTGCAAACGTACACGTTTTCGGCCGAAAACGCGTTTTCCGGCGAAAACGCACACCACGGCTCTTTCTGAGAAAAAGCAAGCACGGAGGACGAGAATCGCTTTTGCCCTGCGTAGCGTTCCGGGCAGCGGGTAGAACCAGGCAGAGAATTCCCGGCTAGCAGCTTCCCTGTGACAGGCAAGTGCAAACGTACACGTTTTCGGCCGAAAACGCGTTTTCGGCGAAAACGCACACCACTGCTCTTTCTGAGAAAAAGCAAGCACGGAGGACGAGGATCGCTTTTACCCTGGGTAGCGTTCCGGACAGCGAGTAGAACCAGGCAGAGAATTCCCGGCTAGCAGCTTCCCTGTGGCGGGGAAGTGCAAACGTACACGTTTTCGGCCGAAAACGCGTTTTCGGCGAAAACGCACACCACGGCTCTTTCTGAGAAAAAGCAAGCACGGAGGACGAGAACCCCTTTTGCCCTGCGTAGCGTTCCGGGCAGCGGGTAGAACCAGGCAGAGAATTCCCGGCTAGCAGCTTCCCTGTGGCGGGGAAGTGCAAACATACACGTTTTCGGCCGAAAACGCTTTTTCCGGCGAAAACGCACACCACGGCTCTTTCTGAGAAAAAGCAAGCACGGAGGACGAGAATCGCTTTTGCCCTGCGTACCGTTCCGGGCAGCGGGTAGAACCAGGCAGAGAATTCCCGGCTAGCAGCTTCCCTGTGGCGCGGAAGTGCAAACGTACACGTTTTCCGCCGAAAACTCGTTTTCGGCGAAAACGCACACCACGGCTCTTTCTGAGAAAAAGCAAGCACGGAGGACGAGAACCGCTTATGCCCTGCGTAGCGTTCCGGGCAGCGGGTAGAACCAGGCAGAGAATTCCCGGCTAGCAGCTTCCCTGTGGCGGGGAAGTGCAAACATACACGTTTTCGGCCGAAAACGCGTTTTCCGGCGAAAACGCACACCACGGCTCTTTCTGAGAAAAAGCAAGCACGGAGGACGAGAATCGCTTTTGCCCTGCGTAGCGTTCCGGGCAGCGGGTAGAACCAGGCAGAGAATTCCCGGCTAGCAGCTTCCCTGTGGCAGGGAAGTGCAAACGTACACGTTTTCGGCCGAAAACGCGTTTTCGGCGAAAACGCACACCACGGCTCTTTCTGAGAAAAAGCAAGCACGGAGGACGAGAATCGCTTTTGCCCTGCGTACCGTTCCGGGCAGCGGGTAGAACCAGGCAGAGAATTCCCGGCTAGCAGCTTCCCTGTGGCGCGGAAGTGCAAACATACACGTTTTCGGCCGAAAACGCGTTTTCCGGTGAAAACGCACACCACGGCTCTTTCTGAGAAAAAGCAAGCACGGATGATAAGAATCGCTTTTGCCCTGCGTAGCGTTCCGGGCAGCGGGTAGAACCAGGCAGAGAATTCCCGGCTAGCAGCTTCCCTGTGGCGGGGAAGTGCAAACGTACACGTTTTCGGCCGAAAACTCGTTTTCGTCGAAAACGCACACCACGGCTCTTTCTGAGAAAAAGCAAGCACGGAGGACGAGAACCGCTTATGCCCTGCGTAGCGTTCCGGGCAGCGGGTAGAACCAGGCAGAGAATTCCCGGCTAGCAGCTTCCCTGTGGCGGGGAAGTGCAAACATACACGTTTTCGGCCGAAAACGCGTTTTCCGGCGAAAACGCACACCACGGCTCTTTCTGAGAAAAAGCAAGCACGGAGGACGAGGATCGCTTTTACCCTGGGTAGCGTTCCGGGCAGCGGGTAGAACCAGGCAGAGAATTCCCGGCTAGCAGCTTCCCTGTGGCGGGGAAGTGCAAACGTACACGTTTTCGGCCGAAAACGCGTTTTCCGGCGAAAACGCACACCACGGCTCTTTCTGAGAAAAAGCAAGCATGGAGGACGAGAATCGCTTTTGCCCTGCGTACCGTTCCGGGCAGCGGGTAGAACCAGGCAGAGAATTCCCGGCTAGCAGCTTCCCTGTGGAGCGGAAGTGCAAACGTACACGTTTTCGGCCGAAAACTCGTTTTCGGCGAAAACGCACACCACGGCTCTTTCTGAGAAAAACCAAGCACGGAGGACGAGAACCGCTTATGCCCTGTGTAGCGTTCCGGGCAGCGGGTAGAACCAGGCAGAGAATTCCCGGCTAGCAGCTTCCCTGTGGCGGGGAAGTGCAAACGTACACGTTTTCGGCCGAAAACGCGTTTTCCGGCGAAAACGCACACCACGGCTCTTTCTGAGAAAAAGCAAGCACGGAGGACGAGAACCGCTTTTGCCCTGCGTAGCGTTCCGGGCAGCGGGTAGAACCAGGCAGAGAATTCCCGGCTAGCAGCTTCCCTGTGGCGGGGAAGTGCAAACGTACACGTTTTCGGCCGAAAACGCGTTTTCCGGCGAAAACGCACACCACGGCTCTTTCTGAGAAAAAGCAAGCACGGAGGACGAGAATCGCTTTTGCCCTGCGTAGCGTTCCGGGCACCGGGTAGAACCAGGCAGAGAATTCCCGGCTAGCAGCTTCCCTGTGACAGGCAAGTGCAAACGTACACGTTTTCGGCCGAAAACGCGTTTTCGGCGAAAACGCACACCACGGCTCTTTCTGAGAAAAAGCAAGCACGGAGGACGAGGATCGCTTTTGCCCTGCGTACCGTTCCGGGCAGCGGGTAGAACCAGGCAGAGAATTCCCGGCTAGCAGCTTCCCTGTGGCGGGGAAGTGCAAACGTACACGTTTTCGGCCGAAAACTCGTTTTCGGCGAAAACGCACACCACGGCTCTTTCTGAGAAAAAGCAAGCACGGAGGACGAGAATCGCTTTTGCCCTGCGTACCGTTCCGGGCAGCGGGTAGAACCAGGCAGAGAATTCCCGGCTAGCAGCTTCCCTGTGGCGCGGAAGTGCAAACGTACACGTTTTCGGCCGAAAACGCGTTTTCCGGCGAAAACGCACACCACGGCTCTTTCTGAGAAAAAGCAAGCACGGAGGACGAGAATCGCTTTTGCCCTGCGTAGCGTTCCGGGCAGCGGGTAGAACCAGGCAGAGAATTCCCGGCTAGCAGCTTCCCTGTGGCGGGGAAGTGCAAACGTACACGTTTTCGGCCGAAAACTCGTTTTCGGCGAAAACGCACAACACGTTTCTTTCTGAGAAAAAGCAAGCACGGAGGACGAGAATCGCTTTTGCCCTGCGTACCGTTCCGGGCAGCGGGTAGAACCAGGCAGAGAATTCCCGGCTAGCAGCTTCCCTGTGGCGGGGAAGTGCAAACATACACGTTTTCGGCCAAAAACGCGTTTTCCGGCGAAAACGCACACCACGGCTCTTTCTGAGAAAAAGCAAGCACGGAGGACGAGAATCGCTTTTGCCCTGCGTAGCGTTCCGGGCAGCGGGTAGAACCAGGCAGAGAATTCCCGGCTAGCAGCTTCCCTGTGACAGGCAAGTGCAAACGTACACGTTTTCGGCCGAAAACGCGTTTTCGGCGAAAACGCACACCACTGCTCTTTCTGAGAAAAAGCAAGCACGGAGGACGAGCATCGCTATTACCCTGGGTAGCGTTCCGGACAGCGAGTAGAACCAGGCAGAGAATTCCCGGCTAGCAGCTTCCCTGTGGCGGGGAAGTGCAAACGTACACGTTTTCGGCCGAAAACGCGTTTTCGGCGAAAACGCACACCACGGCTCTTTCTGAGAAAAAGCAAGCACGGAGGACGAGAACCCCTTTTGCCCTGCGTAGCGTTCCGGGCAGCGGGTAGAACCAGGCAGAGAATTCCCGGCTAGCAGCTTCCCTGTGGCGGGGAAGTGCAAACGTACACGTTTTCCGCCGAAAACTCGTTTTCGGCGAAAACGCACACCACGGCTCTTTCTGAGAAAAAGCAAGCACGGAGGACGAGAACCGCTTATGCCCTGCGTAGCGTTCCGGGCAGCGGGTAGAACCAGGCAGAGAATTCCCGGCTAGCAGCTTCCCTGTGGCGGGGAAGTGCAAACGTACACGTTTTCGGCCGAAAACGCGTTTTCCGGCGAAAACGCACACCACGGCTCTTTCTGAGAAAAAGCAAGCACGGAGGACGAGAATCGCTTTTGCCCTGCGTAGCGTTCCGGGCAGCGGGTAGAACCAGGCAGAGAATTCCCGGCTAGCAGCTTCCCTGTGGCGGGGAAGTGCAAACGTACACGTTTTCGGCCGAAAACTCGTTTTCGGCGAAAACGCACACCACGGCTCTTTCTGAGAAAAAGCAAGCACGGAGGACGAGAATCGCTTTTGCCCTGCGTACCGTTCCGGGCAGCGGGTAGAACCAGGCAGAGAATTCCCGGCTAGCAGCTTCCCTGTGGCGGGGAAGTGCAAACATACACGTTTTCGGCCGAAAACGCGTTTTCCGGCGAAAACGCACACCACGGCTCTTTCTGAGAAACAGGAAGCACGGAGGATGAGAACCACTTTTGCCCTGCGTAGCGTTCCGGGCAGCGGGTAGAACCAGGCAGAGAATTCCCGGCTAGCAGCTTCCCTGTGGCGGGGAAGTGCAAACGTACACGTTTTTGGCCGAAAACGCGTTTTCGGCGAAAACGCACACCATGGCTCTTTCTGAGAAAAATCAAACACGGAGGACGAGAACAGGTTTTGCCCTGCGTAGCGTTCCGGGCAGCGGGTAGAACCAGGCAGAGAATTCCCGGCTAGCAGCTTCCCTGTGGCGGGGAAGTGCAAACGTACACGTTTTCGGCCGAAAACGCGTTTTCGGCGAAAACGCACACCACGGCTCTTTCTGAGAAAAAGCAAGCACGGAGGACGAGAATCGCTTTTGCCCTGCGTAGCGTTCCGGGCAGCGGGTAGAACAAGGCAGAGAATTCCCGGCTAGCAGCTTCCCTGTGGCGGGGAAGTGCAAACGTATCACGTTTTTGGCCGAAAACGCGTTTTCTGGCAAAAATGCACACTACGGCTCTTTCTGAGAAAAAGCAAGCACGGAGGACGAGAACCGCTTTTGCCCTGCGTAGCGTTCCGGGCAGCGGGTAGAACCAGGCAGAGAATTCCCGGCTAGCAGCTTCCCTTTGGCGCGGAAGTGCAAACATACACGTTTTCGGCCGAAAACGCGTTTTCCGGCGAAAACGCACACCACGGCTCTTTCTGAGAAAAAGCAAGCACGGAGGACGAGAATCGCTTTTGCCCTGTGTAGCGTTCCGGGCAGCGGGTAGAACCAGGCAGAGAATTCCCGGCTAGCAGCTTCCCTGTGGCGGGGAAATGCAAACGTACACGTTTTCGGCCGAAAACGCGTTTTCCGGTGAAAACGCACACCACCCCTCTTTCTGAGAAAAAGCAAGCACGGAGGACGAGAATCGCTTTTGCCCTGCGTAGCGTTCCGGGCAGCAGGTAGAACCAGGCAGAGAATTCCCGGCTAGCAGCTTCCCTGTGGCGGGGAAGTGCAAACGTACACGTTTTCGGCCGAAAACTCGTTTTCGGCGAAAACGCACACCACGGCTCTTTCTGAGAAAAAGCAAGCACGGAGGACGAGAACCGCTTTTGCCCTGCGTAGCGTTCCGGGCAGCGGGTAGAACCAGGCAGAGAATTCCCGGCTAGCAGCTTCCCTGTGGCGGGGAAGTGCAAACGTACACGTTTTCGGCCGAAAAGTCGTTTTCCGGCGAAAACGCACACCACGGCTCTTTCTGAGAAAAAGCAAGCACGGAGGACGAGAATCGCTTTTGTCCTGCGTAGCGTTCCGGGCAGCGGGTTGAACCAGGCAGAGAATTCCCGGCTAGCAGCTTCCCTGTGACAGGCAAGTGCAAACGTACACGTTTTCGGCCGAAAACGCGTTTTCGGCGAAAACGCACACCACGGCTCTTTCTGAGAAAAAGCAAGCACGGAGGACGAGGATCGCTTTTGCCCTGCGTAGCGTTCCGGGCAGCGGGTAGAACCAGGCAGAGAATTCCCGGCTAGCAGCTTCCCTGTGGCGGGGAAGTGCAAACATACACGTTTTCGGCCGAAAAGTCGTTTTCGGCGAAAACGCACACCACGGCTCTTTCTGAGAAAAAGCAAGCACGGAGGACGAGAACCGCTTTTGCCCTGCGTAGCGTTCCGGGCAGCGGGTAGAACCAGGCAGAGAATTCCCGGCTAGCAGCTTCCCTGTGGCTGGGAAGTGCAAACGTACACGTTTTCGGCCGAAAAGTCGTTTTCCGGTGAAAACGCACACCACTGCTCTTTCTGAGAAAAAGCAAGCACGGAGGACGAGGATCGCTTTTGCCCTGGGTAGCGTTCCGGACAGCGGGTAGAACCAGGCAGAGAATTCCCGGCTAGCAGCTTCCCTGTGGCGGGGAAGTGCAAACGTACACGTTTTCGGCCGAAAACGCGTTTTCGGCGAAAACGCACACCACGGCTCTTTCTGAGAAAAAGCAAGCACGGAGGACGAGAACCCCTTTTGCCCTGCGTAGCGTTCCGGGCAGCGGGTAGAACCAGGCAGAGAATTCCCGGCTAGCAGCTTCCCTGTGGCTGGGAAGTGCAAACATACACGTTTTCGGCCGAAAACGCTTTTTCCGGCGAAAACGCACACCACCCCTCTTTCTGAGAAAAAGCAAGCACGGAGGACGAGAATCGCTTTTGCCCTGCGTACCGTTCCGGGCAGCGGGTAGAACCAGGCAGAGAATTCCCGGCTAGCAGCTTCCCTGTGGCGGGGAAGTGCAAACATACACGTTTTCGGCCGAAAACTCGTTTTCGTCGAAAACGCACACCACGGCTCTTTCTGAGAAAAATCAAGCACGGAGGACGAGAACCGCTGATGCCCTGCGTAGCGTTCCGGGCAGCGGGTAGAACCAGGCAGAGAATTCCCGGCTAGCAGCTTCCCTGTGGCGGGGAAGTGCAAACATACACGTTTTCGGCCGAAAACGCGTTTTCCGGCGAAAACGCACACCACGGCTCTTTCTGAGAAAAAGCAAGCACGGAGGACGAGAACCGCTTTTGCCCTGCGTAGCGTTCCGGGCAGCGGGTAGAACCAGGCAGAGAATTCCCGGCTAGCAGCTTCCCTGTGGCGGGGAAGTGCAAACGTACACGTTTTCGGCCAAAAACGCGTTTTCCGGCGAAAACGCACACCACGGCTCTTTCTGAGAAAAAGCAAGCACGGAGGACGAGAATCGCTTTTGCCCTGCGTAGCGTTCCGGGCACCGGGTAGAACCAGGCAGAGAATTCCCGGCTAGCAGCTTCCCTGTGGCGGGGAAGTGCAAACGTACACGTTTTCGGCCGAAAACGCGTTTTCCGGCGAAAACGCACACCACGGCTCTTTCTGAGAAAAAGCAAGCACGGAGGACGAGGATCGCTTTTGCCCTGGGTAGCGTTCCGGGCAGCGGGTAGAACCAGGCAGAGAATTCCCGGCTAGCAGCTTCCCTGTGGCGGGGAAGTGCAAACGTACACGTTTTCGGCCGAAAACGCGTTTTCCGGCGAAAACGCACACCACGGCTCTTTCTGAGAAAAAGCAAGCACGGAGGACGAGAATCGCTTTTGCCCTGCGTAGCGTTCCGTGCAGCGGGAAGAACCAGGCAGAGAATTCCCGGCTAGCAGCTTCCCTGTGGCGGGGAAGTGCAAACGTACACGTTTTCGGCCGAAAACGCGTTTTCGGCGAAAACGCACACCACGGCTCTTTCTGAGAAAAAGCAAGCACGGAGGACGAGAACCGCTTTTGCCCTGCGTAGCGTTCCGGGCAGCGGGTAGAACCAGGCAGAGAATTCCCGGCTAGCAGCTTCCCTGTGGCGCGGAAGTGCAAACATACACGTTTTCGGCCGAAAATGCGTTTTCCGGTGAAAACGCACACCACGGCTCTTTCTGAGAAAAAGCAAGCACGGAGGACGAGAATCGCTTTTGCCCTGCGTACCGTTCCGGGCAGCGGGTAGAACCAGGCAGAGAATTCCCGGCTAGCAGCTTCCCTGTGGCGGGGAAGTGCAAACGTACACGTTTTCGGCCGAAAACTCGTTTTCGGCGAAAACGCACACCACGGCTCTTTCTGAGAAAAAGCAAGCACGGAGGACGAGAATCGCTTTTGCCCTGCGTACCGTTCCGGGCAGCGGGTAGAACCAGGCAGAGAATTCCCGGCTAGCAGCTTCCCTGTGGCGGGGAAGTGCAAACGTACACGTTTTCGGCCGAAAACGCGTTTTCCGGCGAAAACGCACACCACGGCTCTTTCTGAGAAAAAGCAAGCACGGAGGACGAGAATCGCTTTTGCCCTGCGTAGCGTTCCGGGCAGCGGGTAGAACCAGGCAGAGAATTCCCGGCTAGCAGCTTCCCTGTGGCTGGGAAGTGCAAACGTACACGTTTTCTGCCGAAAACGCGTTTTCCGGCGAAAACGCACACCACGGCTCTTTCTGAGAAACAGGAAGCACGGAGGATGAGAACCACTTTTGCCCTGCGTAGCGTTCCGGGCAGCGGGTAGAACCAGGCAGAGAATTCCCGGCTAGCAGCTTCCCTGTGGCGGGGAAGTGCAAACGTACATGTTTTTGGCCGAAAACGCGTTTTCGGCGAAAACGCACACCATGGCTCTTTCTGAGAAAAATCAAACACGGAGGACGAGAACAGGTTTTGCCCTGCGTAGCGTTCCGGGCAGCGGGTAGAACCAGGCAGAGAATTCCCGGCTAGCAGCTTCCCTGTGGCGGGGAAGTGCAAACGTACACGTTTTCGGCCGAAAACGCGTTTTCGGCGAAAACGCACACCACGGCTCTTTCTGAGAAAAAGCAAGCACGGAGGACGAGAATCGCTTTTGCCCTGCGTAGCGTTCCGGGCAGCGGGTAGAACAAGGCAGAGAATTCCCGGCTAGCAGCTTCCCTGTGGCGGGGAAGTGCAAACGTACACGTTTTCGGCCGAAAACGCGTTTTCTGGCAAAAATGCACACTACGGCTCTTTCTGAGAAAAAGCAAGCACGGAGGACGAGAACCGCTTTTGCCCTGCGTAGCGTTCCGGGCAGCGGGTAGAACCAGGCAGAGAATTCCCGGCTAGCAGCTTCCCTTTGGCGCGGAAGTGCAAACATACACGTTTTCGGCCGAAAACGCGTTTTCCGGCGAAAACGCACACCACGGCTCTTTCTGAGAAAAAGCAAGCACGGAGGACGAGAATCGCTTTTGCCCTGTGTAGCGTTCCGGGCAGCGGGTAGAACCAGGCAGAGAATTCCCGGCTAGCAGCTTCCCTGTGGCGGGGAAATGCAAACGTACACGTTTTCGGCCGAAAACGCGTTTTCCGGTGAAAACGCACACCACCCCTCTTTCTGAGAAAAAGCAAGCACGGAGGACGAGAATCGCTTTTGCCCTGCGTAGCGTTCCGGGCAGCAGGTAGAACCAGGCAGAGAATTCCCGGCTAGCAGCTTCCCTGTGGCGGGGAAGTGCAAACGTACACGTTTTCGGCCGAAAACTCGTTTTCGGCGAAAACGCACACCACGGCTCTTTCTGAGAAAAAGCAAGCACGGAGGACGAGAACCGCTTTTGCCCTGCGTAGCGTTCCGGGCAGCGGGTAGAACCAGGCAGAGAATTCCCGGCTAGCAGCTTCCCTGTGGCGGGGAAGTGCAAACGTACACGTTTTCGGCCGAAAAGTCGTTTTCCGGCGAAAACGCACACCACGGCTCTTTCTGAGAAAAAGCAAGCACGGAGGACGAGAATCGCTTTTGTCCTGCGTAGCGTTCCGGGCAGCGGGTTGAACCAGGCAGAGAATTCCCGGCTAGCAGCTTCCCTGTGACAGGCAAGTGCAAACGTACACGTTTTCGGCCGAAAACGCGTTTTCGGCGAAAACGCACACCACGGCTCTTTCTGAGAAAAAGCAAGCACGGAGGACGAGGATCGCTTTTGCCCTGCGTAGCGTTCCGGGCAGCGGGTAGAACCAGGCAGAGAATTCCCGGCTAGCAGCTTCCCTGTGGCGGGGAAGTGCAAACGTACACGTTTTCGGCCGAAAAGTCGTTTTCCGGTGAAAACGCACACCACTGCTCTTTCTGAGAAAAAGCAAGCACGGAGGACGAGGATCGCTTTTGCCCTGGGTAGCGTTCCGGACAGCGGGTAGAACCAGGCAGAGAATTCCCGGCTAGCAGCTTCCCTGTGGCGGGGAAGTGCAAACGTACACGTTTTCGGCCGAAAACGCGTTTTCGGCGAAAACGCACACCACGGCTCTTTCTGAGAAAAAGCAAGCACGGAGGACGAGAACCCCTTTTGCCCTGCGTAGCGTTCCGGGCAGCGGGTAGAACCAGGCAGAGAATTCCCGGCTAGCAGCTTCCCTGTGGCGGGGAAGTGCAAACATACACGTTTTCGGCCGAAAACGCTTTTTCCGGCGAAAACGCACACCACCCCTCTTTCTGAGAAAAAGCAAGCACGGAGGACGAGAATCGCTTTTGCCCTGCGTACCGTTCCGGGCAGCGGGTAGAACCAGGCAGAGAATTCCCGGCTAGCAGCTTCCCTGTGGCGGGGAAGTGCAAACATACACGTTTTCGGCCGAAAACTCGTTTTCGTCGAAAACGCACACCACGGCTCTTTCTGAGAAAAATCAAGCACGGAGGACGAGAACCGCTGATGCCCTGCGTAGCGTTCCGGGCAGCGGGTAGAACCAGGCAGAGAATTCCCGGCTAGCAGCTTCCCTGTGGCGGGGAAGTGCAAACATACACGTTTTCGGCCGAAAACGCGTTTTCCGGCGAAAACGCACACCACGGCTCTTTCTGAGAAAAAGCAAGCACGGAGGACGAGAACCGCTTTTGCCCTGCGTAGCGTTCCGGGCAGCGGGTAGAACCAGGCAGAGAATTCCCGGCTAGCAGCTTCCCTGTGGCGGGGAAGTGCAAACGTACACGTTTTCGGCCAAAAACGCGTTTTCCGGCGAAAACGCACACCACGGCTCTTTCTGAGAAAAAGCAAGCACGGAGGACGAGAATCGCTTTTGCCCTGCGTAGCGTTCCGGGCACCGGGTAGAACCAGGCAGAGAATTCCCGGCTAGCAGCTTCCCTGTGGCGGGGAAGTGCAAACGTACACGTTTTCGGCCGAAAACGCGTTTTCCGGCGAAAACGCACACCACGGCTCTTTCTGAGAAAAAGCAAGCACGGAGGACGAGGATCGCTTTTGCCCTGGGTAGCGTTCCGGGCAGCGGGTAGAACCAGGCAGAGAATTCCCGGCTAGCAGCTTCCCTGTGGCAGGGAAGTGCAAACGTACACGTTTTCGGCCGAAAACGCGTTTTCCGGCGAAAACGCACACCACGGCTCTTTCTGAGAAAAAGCAAGCACGGAGGACGAGAATCGCTTTTGCCCTGCGTAGCGTTCCGTGCAGCGGGAAGAACCAGGCAGAGAATTCCCGGCTAGCAGCTTCCCTGTGGCGGGGAAGTGCAAACGTACACGTTTTCGGCCGAAAACGCGTTTTCGGCGAAAACGCACACCACGGCTCTTTCTGAGAAAAAGCAAGCACGGAGGACGAGAACCGCTTTTGCCCTGCGTAGCGTTCCGGGCAGCGGGTAGAACCAGGCAGAGAATTCCCGGCTAGCAGCTTCCCTGTGGCGCGGAAGTGCAAACATACACGTTTTCGGCCGAAAATGCGTTTTCCGGTGAAAACGCACACCACGGCTCTTTCTGAGAAAAAGCAAGCACGGAGGACGAGAATCGCTTTTGCCCTGCGTACCGTTCCGGGCAGCGGGTAGAACCAGGCAGAGAATTCCCGGCTAGCAGCTTCCCTGTGGCGGGGAAGTGCAAACGTACACGTTTTCGGCCGAAAACTCGTTTTCGGCGAAAACGCACACCACGGCTCTTTCTGAGAAAAAGCAAGCACGGAGGACGAGAATCGCTTTTGCCCTGCGTACCGTTCCGGGCAGCGGGTAGAACCAGGCAGAGAATTCCCGGCTAGCAGCTTCCCTGTGGCGGGGAAGTGCAAACGTACACGTTTTCGGCCGAAAACGCGTTTTCCGGC
The DNA here is from genome assembly GCF_965140245.1 of Athene noctua. Classification (NCBI taxonomy): domain Eukaryota; kingdom Metazoa; phylum Chordata; class Aves; order Strigiformes; family Strigidae; genus Athene; species Athene noctua. Next base: position 250,830 of record NW_027437566.1, on the reverse strand, counting down.
GAAAACGCACACCACGGCTCTTTCTGAGAAAAAGCAAGCACGGAGGACGAGAATCGCTTTTGCCCTGCGTAGCGTTCCGGGCAGCGGGTAGAACCAGGCAGAGAATTCCCGGCTAGCAGCTTCCCTGTGGCGGGGAAGTGCAAACGTACACGTTTTCGGCCGAAAACTCGTTTTCGGCGAAAACGCACACCACGGCTCTTTCTGAGAAAAAGCAAGCACGGAGGACGAGAACCGCTTTTGCCCTGCGTAGCGTTCCGGGCAGCAGGTAGAACCAGGCAGAGAATTCCCGGCTAGCAGCTTCCCTGTGGCGCGGAAGTGCAAACATACACGTTTTCGGCCGAAAACGCGTTTTCCGGCGAAAACGCACACCACGGCTCTTTCTGAGAAAAAGCAAGCACGGAGGACGAGAACCGCTTTTGCCCTGCGTAGCGTTCCGGGCAGCGGGTAGAACCAGGCAGAGAATTCCCGGCTAGCAGCTTCCCTGTGGCGGGGAAGTGCAAACGTACACGTTTTCGGCCGAAAACGCGTTTTCCGGCGAAAACGCACACCACGGCTCTTTCTGAGAAAAAGCAAGCACGGAGGACGAGAATCGCTTTTGCCCTGCGTAGCGTTCCGGGCAGCGGGTAGAACCAGGCAGAGAATTCCCGGCTAGCAGCTTCCCTGTGACAGGCAAGTGCAAACGTACACGTTTTCGGCCGAAAACGCGTTTTCGGCGAAAACGCACACCTCTGCTCTTTCTGAGAAAAAGCAAGCACGGAGGACGAGGATCGCTTTTACCCTGGGTAGCGTTCCGGACAGCGAGTAGAACCAGGCAGAGAATTCCCGGCTAGCAGCTTCCCTGTGGCGGGGAAGTGCAAACGTACACGTTTTCGGCCGAAAACGCGTTTTCGGCGAAAACGCACACCACGGCTCTTTCTGAGAAAAAGCAAGCACGGAGGACGAGAACCCCTTTTGCCCTGCGTAGCGTTCCGGGCAGCGGGTAGAACCAGGCAGAGAATTCCCGGCTAGCAGCTTCCCTGTGGCGGGGAAGTGCAAACATACACGTTTTCGGCCGAAAACGCGTTTTCCGGCGAAAACGCACACCACGGCTCTTTCTGAGAAAAAGCAAGCACGGAGGACGAGAATCGCTTTTGCCCTGCGTACCGTTCCGGGCAGCGGGTAGAACCAGGCAGAGAATTCCCGGCTAGCAGCTTCCCTGTGGCGCGGAAGTGCAAACGTACACGTTTTCCGCCGAAAACTCGTTTTCGGCGAAAACGCACACCACGGCTCTTTCTGAGAAAAAGCAAGCACGGAGGACGAGAACCGCTTATGCCCTGCGTAGCGTTCCGGGCAGCGGGTAGAACCAGGCAGAGAATTCACGGCTAGCAGCTTCCCTGTGGCGGGGAAGTGCAAACATACACGTTTTCGCCCGAAAACGCGTTTTCCGACGAAAACGCACACCACGGCTCTTTCTGAGAAAAAGCAAGCACGGAGGACGAGAACCGCTTTTGCCCTGCGTAGCGTTCCGGGCAGCGGGTAGAACCAGGCAGAGAATTCCCGGCTAGCAGCTTCCCTGTGGCGGGGAAGTGCAAACGTACACGTTTTCGGCCGAAAACGCGTTTTCCGGCGAAAACGCACACCACGGCTCTTTCTGAGAAAAAGCAAGCATGGAGGACGAGAATCGCTTTTGCCCTGCGTAGCGTTCCGGGCAGCGGGTAGAACCAGGCAGAGAATTCCCGGCTAGCAGCTTCCCTGTGGCAGGGAAGTGCAAACGTACACGTTTTCGGCCGAAAACGCGTTTTCGGCGAAAACGCACACCACGGCTCTTTCTGAGAAAAAGCAAGCACGGAGGACGAGAATCGCTTTTGCCCTGCGTACCGTTCCGGGCAGCGGGTAGAACCAGGCAGAGAATTCCCGGCTAGCAGCTTCCCTGTGGCGCGGAAGTGCAAACATACACGTTTTCGGCCGAAAACGCGTTTTCCGGTGAAAACGCACACCACGGCTCTTTCTGAGAAAAAGCAAGCACGGAGGACGAGAACCCCTTTTGCCCTGCGTAGCGTTCCGGGCAGCGGGTAGAACCAGGCAGAGAATTCCCGGCTAGCAGCTTCCCTGTGGCGGGGAAGTGCAAACGTACACGTTTTCGGCCGAAAACTCGTTTTCGTCGAAAACGCACACCACGGCTCTTTCTGAGAAAAAGCAAGCACGGAGGACGAGAACCGCTTATGCCCTGCGTAGCGTTCCGGGCAGCGGGTAGAACCAGGCAGAGAATTCCCGGCTAGCAGCTTCCCTGTGGCGGGGAAGTGCAAACATACACGTTTTCGGCCGAAAACGCGTTTTCCGGCGAAAACGCACACCACGGCTCTTTCTGAGAAAAAGCAAGCACGGAGGACGAGAACCGCTTTTGCCCTGCGTAGCGTTCCGGGCAGCGGGTAGAACCAGGCAGAGAATTCCCGGCTAGCAGCTTCCCTGTGGCGGGGAAGTGCAAACGTACACGTTTTCGGCCGAAAACGCGTTTTCCGGTGAAAACGCACACCACGGCTCTTTCTGAGAAAAAGCAAGCACGGAGGACGAGAATCGCTTTTGCCCTGCGTAGCGTTCCGGGCAGTGGGTAGAACCAGGCAGAGAATTCCCGGCTAGCAGCTTCCCTGTGGCGGGGAAGTGCAAACGTACACGTTTTCGGCCGAAAACGCGTTTTCGGCGAAAACGCACACCACGGCTCTTTCTGAGAAAAAGCAAGCACGGAGGACGAGGATCGCTTTTACCCTGGGTAGCGTTCCGGGCAGCGGGTAGAACCAGGCAGAGAATTCCCGGCTAGCAGCTTCCCTGTGGCGGGGAAGTGCAAACGTACACGTTTTCGGCCGAAAACGCGTTTTCCGGCGAAAACGCACACCACGGCTCTTTCTGAGAAAAAGCAAGCATGGAGGACGAGAATCGCTTTTGCCCTGCGTACCGTTCCGGGCAGCGGGTAGAACCAGGCAGAGAATTCCCGGCTAGCAGCTTCCCTGTGGCGCGGAAGTGCAAACGTACACGTTTTCGGCCGAAAACTCGTTTTCGGCGAAAACGCACACCACGGCTCTTTCTGAGAAAAAGCAAGCACGGAGGACGAGAACCGCTTATGCCCTGTGTAGCGTTCCGGGCAGCGGGTAGAACCAGGCAGAGAATTCCCGGCTAGCAGCTTCCCTGTGGCGGGGAAGTGCAAACGTACACGTTTTCGGCCGAAAACGCGTTTTCCGGCGAAAACGCACACCACGGCTCTTTCTGAGAAAAAGCAAGCACGGAGGACGAGAACCGCTTTTGCCCTGCGTAGCGTTCCGGGCAGCGGGTAGAACCAGGCAGAGAATTCCCGGCTAGCAGCTTCCCTGTGGCGGGGAAGTGCAAACGTACACGTTTTCGGCCGAAAACGCGTTTTCCGGCGAAAACGCACACCACGGCTCTTTCTGAGAAAAAGCAAGCACGGAGGACGAGAATCGCTTTTGCCCTGCGTAGCGTTCCGGGCACCGGGTAGAACCAGGCAGAGAATTCCCGGCTAGCAGCTTCCCTGTGACAGGCAAGTGCAAACGTACACGTTTTCGGCCGAAAACGCGTTTTCGGCGAAAACGCACACCACGGCTCTTTCTGAGAAAAAGCAAGCACGGAGGACGAGAACCGCTTTTGCCCTGCGTACCGTTCCGGGCAGCGGGTAGAACCAGGCAGAGAATTCCCGGCTAGCAGCTTCCCTTTGGCGCGGAAGTGCAAACGTAAACGTTTTCGGCCGAAAACGCGTTTTCCGGCGAAAACGCACACCACGGCTCTTTCTGAGAAAAAGCAAGCACGGAGGACGAGAACCGCTTTTGCCCTGCGTAGCGTTCCGGGCAGCGGGTAGAACCAGGCAGAGAATTCCCGGCTAGCAGCTTCCCTGTGGCGCGGAAGTGCAAACATACACGTTTTCGGCCGAAAACGCGTTTTCCGGCGAAAACGCACACCACGGCTCTTTCTGAGAAAAAGCAAGCACGGAGGACGAGAACCGCTTTTGCCCTGCGTAGCGTTCCGGGCAGCGGGTAGAACCAGGCAGAGAATTCCCGGCTAGCAGCTTCCCTGTGGCGGGGAAGTGCAAACGTACACGTTTTCGGCCGAAAACGCGTTTTCCGGCGAAAACGCACACCACGGCTCTTTCTGAGAAAAAGCAAGCACGGAGGACGAGAATCGCTTTTGCCCTGCGTAGCGTTCCGGGCAGCGGGTAGAACCAGGCAGAGAATTCCCGGCTAGCAGCTTCCCTGTGACAGGCAAGTGCAAACGTACACGTTTTCGGCCGAAAACGCGTTTTCGGCGAAAACGCACACCACTGCTCTTTCTGAGAAAAAGCAAGCACGGAGGACGAGGATCGCTTTGCACCCTGGGTAGCGTTCCGGACAGCGAGTAGAACCAGGCAGAGAATTCCCGGCTAGCAGCTTCCCTGTGGCGGGGAAGTGCAAACGTACACGTTTTCGGCCGAAAACGCGTTTTCGGCGAAAACGCACACCACGGCTCTTTCTGAGAAAAAGCAAGCACGGAGGACGAGAACCCCTTTTGCCCTGCGTAGCGTTCCGGGCAGCGGGTAGAACCAGGCAGAGAATTCCCGGCTAGCAGCTTCCCTGTGGCGCGGAAGTGCAAACATACACGTTTTCGGCCGAAAACACGTTTTCCGGTGAAAACGCACACCACGGCTCTTTCTGAGAAAAAGCAAGCACGGATGATAAGAATCGCTTTTGCCCTGCGTAGCGTTCCGGGCAGCGGGTAGAACCAGGCAGAGAATTCCCGGCTAGCAGCTTCCCTGTGGCGGGGAAGTGCAAACGTACACGTTTTCGGCCGAAAACTCGTTTTCGTCGAAAACGCACACCACGGCTCTTTCTGAGAAAAAGCAAGCACGGAGGACGAGAACCGCTTATGCCCTGCGTAGCGTTCCGGGCAGCGGGTAGAACTAGGCAGAGAATTCCCGGCTAGCAGCTTCCCTGTGGCGGGGAAGTGCAAACATACACGTTTTCGGCCGAAAACGCGTTTTCCGGCGAAAACGCACACCACGGCTCTTTCTGAGAAAAAGCAAGCACGGAGGACGAGAACCGCTTTTGCCCTGCGTAGCGTTCCGGGCAGCGGGTAGAACCAGGCAGAGAATTCCCGGCTAGCAGCTTCCCTGTGGCGGGGAAGTGCAAACGTACACGTTTTCGGCCGAAAACGCGTTTTCCGGTGAAAACGCACACCACGGCTCTTTCTGAGAAAAAGCAAGCACGGAGGACGAGAATCGCTTTTGCCCTGCGTAGCGTTCCGGGCACCGGGTAGAACCAGGCAGAGAATTCCCGGCTAGCAGCTTCCCTGTGGCGGGGAAGTGCAAACGTACACGTTTTCGGCCGAAAACGCGTTTTCGGCGAAAACGCACACCACGGCTCTTTCTGAGAAAAAGCAAGCACGGAGGACGAGGATCGCGTTTACCCTGGGTAGCGTTCCGGGCAGCGGGTAGAACCAGGCAGAGAATTCCCGGCTAGCAGCTTCCCTGTGGCGGGGAAGTGCAAACGTACACGTTTTCGGCCGAAAACGCGTTTTCCGGCGAAAACGCACACCACGGCTCTTTCTGAGAAAAAGCAAGCATGGAGGACGAGAATCGCTTTTGCCCTGCGTACCGTTCCGGGCAGCGGGTAGAACCAGGCAGAGAATTCCCGGCTAGCAGCTTCCCTGTGGCGCGGAAGTGCAAACGTACACGTTTTCGGCCGAAAACTCGTTTTCGGCGAAAACGCACACCACGGCTCTTTCTGAGAAAAAGCAAGCACGGAGGACGAGAACCGCTTATGCCCTGTGTAGCGTTCCGGGCAGCGGGTAGAACCAGGCAGAGAATTCCCGGCTAGCAGCTTCCCTGTGACAGGCAAGTGCAAACGTACACGTTTTCGGCCGAAAACGCGTTTTCGGCGAAAACGCACACCACGGCTCTTTCTGAGAAAAAGCAAGCACGGAGGACGAGGATCGCTTTTGCCCTGCGTACCGTTCCGGGCAGCGGGTAGAACCAGGCAGAGAATTCCCGGCTAGCAGCTTCCCTGTGGCGGGGAAGTGCAAACGTACACGTTTTCGGCCGAAAACTCGTTTTCGGCGAAAACGCACACCACGGCTCTTTCTGAGAAAAAGCAAGCACGGAGGACGAGAATCGCTTTTGCCCTGCGTACCGTTCCGGGCAGCGGGTAGAACCAGGCAGAGAATTCCCGGCTAGCAGCTTCCCTGTGGCGGGGAAGTGCAAACGTACACGTTTTCGGCCGAAAACGCGTTTTCCGGCGAAAACGCACACCACGGCTCTTTCTGAGAAAAAGCAAGCACGGAGGACGAGAATCGCTTTTGCCCTGCGTAGCGTTCCGGGCAGCGGGTAGAACCAGGCAGAGAATTCCCGGCTAGCAGCTTCCCTGTGGCGGGGAAGTGCAAACGTACACGTTTTCGGCCGAAAACTCGTTTTCGGCGAAAACGCACACCACGGCTCTTTCTGAGAAAAAGCAAGCACGGAGGACGAGAATCGCTTTTGCCCTGCGTACCGTTCCGGGCAGCGGGTAGAACCAGGCAGAGAATTCCCGGCTAGCAGCTTCCCTGTGGCGGGGAAGTGCAAACATACACGTTTTCGGCCGAAAACGCGTTTTCCGGCGAAAACGCACACCACGGCTCTTTCTGAGAAAAAGCAAGCACGGAGGACGAGAACCGCTTTTGCCCTGCGTAGCGTTCCGGGCAGCGGGTAGAACCAGGCAGAGAATTCCCGGCTAGCAGCTTCCCTGTGGCGGGGAAGTGCAAACGTACACGTTTTCGGCCGAAAACGCGTTTTCCGGCGAAAACGCACACCACGGCTCTTTCTGAGAAAAAGCAAGCACGGAGGACGAGAATCGCTTTTGCCCTGCGTAGCGTTCCGGGCAGCGGGTAGAACCAGGCAGAGAATTCCCGGCTAGCAGCTTCCCTGTGACAGGCAAATGCAAACGTACAGGTTTTCGGCCGAAAACGCGTTTTCGGCGAAAACGCACACCACTGCTCTTTCTGAGAAAAAGCAAGCACGGAGGACGAGGATCGCTTTTACCCTGGGTAGCGTTCCGGACAGCGAGTAGAACCAGGCAGAGAATTCCCGGCTAGCAGCTTCCCTGTGGCGGGGAAGTGCAAACATACACGTTTTCGGCCGAAAACGCTTTTTCCGGCGAAAACGCACACCACGGCTCTTTCTGAGAAAAAGCAAGCACGGAGGACGAGAATCGCTTTTGCCCTGCGTACCGTTCCGGGCAGCGGGTAGAACCAGGCAGAGAATTCCCGGCTAGCAGCTTCCCTGTGGCGCGGAAGTGCAAACGTACACGTTTTCCGCCGAAAACTCGTTTTCGGCGAAAACGCACACCACGGCTCTTTCTGAGAAAAAGCAAGCACGGAGGACGAGAACCGCTTATGCCCTGCGTAGCGTTCCGGGCAGCGGGTAGAACCAGGCAGAGAATTCCCGGCTAGCAGCTTCCCTGTGGCGGGGAAGTGCAAACGTACACGTTTTCGGCCGAAAACGCGTTTTCCGGCGAAAACGCACACCACGGCTCTTTCTGAGAAAAAGCAAGCACGGAGGACGAGAATCGCTTTTGCCCTGCGTAGCGTTCCGGGCAGCGGGTAGAACCAGGCAGAGAATTCCCGGCTAGCAGCTTCCCTGTGGCGGGGAAGTGCAAACGTACACGTTTTCGGCCGAAAACTCGTTTTCGGCGAAAACGCACACCACGGCTCTTTCTGAAAAAAAGCAAGCACGGAGGACGAGAATCGCTTTTGCCCTGCGTACCGTTCCGGGCAGCGGGTAGAACCAGGCAGAGAATTCCCGGCTAGCAGCTTCCCTGTGGCGGGGAAGTGCAAACATACACGTTTTCGGCCGAAAACGCGTTTTCCGTCGAAAACGCACACCACGGCTCTTTCTGAGAAAAAGCAAGCACGGAGGACAAGAACCGCTTTTGCCCTGCGTAGCGTTCCGGGCAGCGGGTAGAACCAGGCAGAGAATTCCCGGCTAGCAGCTTCCCTGTGGCGGGGAAGTGCAAACGTACACGTTTTCGGCCGAAAACGCGTTTTCCGGCGAAAACGCACACCACGGCTCTTTCTGAGAAAAAGCAAGCACGGAGGACGAGAATCGCTTTTGCCCTGCGTAGCGTTCCGGGCAGCGGGTAGAACCAGGCAGAGAATTCCCGGCTAGCAGCTTCCCTGTGACAGGCAAGTGCAAACGTACACGTTTTCGGCCGAAAACGCGTTTTCGGCGAAAACGCACACCACTGCTCTTTCTGAGAAAAAGCAAGCACGGAGGACGAGGATCGCTTTTACCCTGGGTAGCGTTCCGGACAGCGAGTAGAACCAGGCAGAGAATTCCCGGCTAGCAGCTTCCCTGTGGCGGGGAAGTGCAAACGTACACGTTTTCGGCCGAAAACGCGTTTTCGGCGAAAACGCACACCACGGCTCTTTCTGAGAAAAAACAAGCACGGAGGACGAGAACCCCTTTTGCCCTGCGTAGCGTACCGGGCAGCGGGTAGAACCAGGCAGAGAATTCCCGGCTAGCAGCTTCCCTGTGGCGGGGAATTGCAAACATACACGTTTTCGGCCGAAAACGCTTTTTCCGGCGAAAACGCACACCACGGCTCTTTCTGAGAAAAAGCAAGCACGGAGGACGAGAATCGCTTTTGCCCTGCGTACCGTTCCGGGCAGCGGGTAGAACCAGGCAGAGAATTCCCGGCTAGCAGCTTCCCTGTGGCGCGGAAGTGCAAACGTACACGTTTTCCGCCGAAAACTCGTTTTCGGCGAAAACGCACACCACGGCTCTTTCTGAGAAAAAGCAAGCACGGAGGACGAGAACCGCTTATGCCCTGCGTAGCGTTCCGGGCAGCGGGTAGAACCAGGCAGAGAATTCCCGGCTAGCAGCTTCCCTGTGGCGGGGAAGTGCAAACATACACGTTTTCGCCCGAAAACGCGTTTTCCGGCGAAAACGCACACCACGGCTCTTTCTGAGAAAAAGCAAGCACGGAGGACGAGAATCGCTTTTGCCCTGCGTAGCGTTCCGGGCAGCGGGTAGAACCAGGCAGAGAATTCCCGGCTAGCAGCTTCCCTGTGGCAGGGAAGTGCAAACGTACACGTTTTCGGCCGAAAACGCGTTTTCGGCGAAAACGCACACCACGGCTCTTTCTGAGAAAAAGCAAGCACGGAGGACGAGAATCGCTTTTGCCCTGCGTACCGTTCCGGGCAGCGGGTAGAACCAGGCAGAGAATTCCCGGCTAGCAGCTTCCCTGTGGCGCGGAAGTGCAAACATACACGTTTTCGGCCGAAAACGCGTTTTCCGGTGAAAACGCACACCACGGCTCTTTCTGAGAAAAAGCAAGCACGGATGATAAGAATCGCTTTTGCCCTGCGTAGCGTTCCGGGCAGCGGGTAGAACCAGGCAGAGAATTCCCGGCTAGCAGCTTCCCTGTGGCGGGGAAGTGCAAACGTACACGTTTTCGGCCGAAAACTCGTTTTCGTCGAAAACGCACACCACGGCTCTTTCTGAGAAAAAGCAAGCACGGAGGACGAGAACCGCTTATGCCCTGCGTAGCGTTCCGGGCAGCGGGTAGAACCAGGCAGAGAATTCCCGGCTAGCAGCTTCCCTGTGGCGGGGAAGTGCAAACATACACGTTTTCGGCCGAAAACGCGTTTTCCGGCGAAAACGCACACCACGGCTCTTTCTGAGAAAAAGCAAGCACGGAGGACGAGGATCGCTTTTACCCTGGGTAGCGTTCCGGGCAGCGGGTAGAACCAGGCAGAGAATTCCCGGCTAGCAGCTTCCCTGTGGCGGGGAAGTGCAAACGTACACGTTTTCGGCCGAAAACGCGTTTTCCGGCGAAAACGCACACCACGGCTCTTTCTGAGAAAAAGCAAGCATGGAGGACGAGAATCGCTTTTGCCCTGCGTACCGTTCCGGGCAGCGGGTAGAACCAGGCAGAGAATTCCCGGCTAGCAGCTTCCCTGTGGCGCGGAAGTGCAAACGTACACGTTTTCGGCCGAAAACTCGTTTTCGGCGAAAACGCACACCACGGCTCTTTCTGAGAAAAAGCAAGCACGGAGGACGAGAACCGCTTATGCCCTGTGTAGCGTTCCGGGCAGCGGGTAGAACCAGGCAGAGAATTCCCGGCTAGCAGCTTCCCTGTGGCGGGGAAGTGCAAACGTACACGTTTTCGGCCGAAAACGCGTTTTCCGGCGAAAACGCACACCACGGCTCTTTCTGAGAAAAAGCAAGCACGGAGGACGAGAACCGCTTTTGCCCTGCGTAGCGTTCCGGGCAGCGGGTAGAACCAGGCAGAGAATTCCCGGCTAGCAGCTTCCCTGTGGCGGGGAAGTGCAAACGTACACGTTTTCGGCCGAAAACGCGTTTTCCGGCGAAAACGCACACCACGGCTCTTTCTGAGAAAAAGCAAGCACGGAGGACGAGAATCGCTTTTGCCCTGCGTAGCGTTCCGGGCACCGGGTAGAACCAGGCAGAGAATTCCCGGCTAGCAGCTTCCCTGTGACAGGCAAGTGCAAACGTACACGTTTTCGGCCGAAAACGCGTTTTCGGCGAAAACGCACACCACGGCTCTTTCTGAGAAAAAGCAAGCACGGAGGACGAGGATCGCTTTTGCCCTGCGTACCGTTCCGGGCAGCGGGTAGAACCAGGCAGAGAATTCCCGGCTAGCAGCTTCCCTGTGGCGGGGAAGTGCAAACGTACACGTTTTCGGCCGAAAACTCGTTTTCGGCGAAAACGCACACCACGGCTCTTTCTGAGAAAAAGCAAGCACGGAGGACGAGAATCGCTTTTGCCCTGCGTAGCGTTCCGGGCAGCGGGTAGAACCAGGCAGAGAATTCCCGGCTAGCAGCTTCCCTGTGGCGGGGAAGTGCAAACGTACACGTTTTCGGCCGAAAACTCGTTTTCGTCGAAAACGCACACCACGGCTCTTTCTGAGAAAAAGCAAGCACGGAGGACGAGAATCGCTTTTGCCCTGCGTAGCGTTCCGGGCAGCGGGTAGAACCAGGCAGAGAATTCCCGGCTAGCAGCTTCCCTGTGGCGGGGAAGTGCAAACGTACACGTTTTCGGCCGAAAACTCGTTTTCGGCGAAAACGCACACCACGTTTCTTTCTGAGAAAAAGCAAGCACGGAGGACGAGAATCGCTTTTGCCCTGCGTAGCGTTCCGGGCAGCGGGTAGAACCAGGCAGAGAATTCCCGGCTAGCAGCTTCCCTGTGGCAGGGAAGTGCAAACGTACACGTTTTCGGCCGAAAACTCGTTTTCGGCGAAAACGCACACCACGGCTCTTTCTGAGAAAAAGCAAGCACGGAGGACGAGAATCGCTTTTGCCCTGCGTACCGTTCCGGGCAGCGGGTAGAACCAGGCAGAGAATTCCCGGCTAGCAGCTTCCCTGTGGCGCGGAAGTGCAAACATACACGTTTTCGGCCGAAAACGCGTTTTCCGGTGAAAACGCACACCACGGCTCTTTCTGAGAAAAAGCAAGCACGGATGATAAGAATCGCTTTTGCCCTGCGTAGCGTTCCGGGCAGCGGGTAGAACCAGGCAGAGAATTCCCGGCTAGCAGCTTCCCTGTGGCGGGGAAGTGCAAACGTACACGTTTTCGGCCGAAAACTCGTTTTCGTCGAAAACGCACACCACGGCTCTTTCTGAGAAAAAGCAAGCACGGAGGACGAGAACCGCTTATGCCCTGCGTAGCGTTCCGGGCAGCGGGTAGAACCAGGCAGAGAATTCCCGGCTAGCAGCTTCCCTGTGGCGGGGAAGTGCAAACATACACGTTTTCGGCCGAAAACGCGTTTTCCGGCGAAAACGCACACCACGGCTCTTTCTGAGAAAAAGCAAGCACGGAGGACGAGAACCGCTTTTGCCCTGCGTAGCGTTCCGGGCAGCGGGTAGAACCAGGCAGAGAATTCCCGGCTAGCAGCTTCCCTGTGGCGTGGAAGTGCAAACGTACACGTTTTCGGCCGAAAACGCGTTTTCCGGTGAAAACGCACACCACGGCTCTTTCTGAGAAAAAGCAAGCACGGAGGACGAGAATCGCTTTTGCCCTGCGTACCGTTCCGGGCAGCGGGTAGAACCAGGCAGAGAATTCCCGGCTAGCAGCTTCCCTGTGGCGCGGAAGTGCAAACGTACACGTTTTCGGCCGAAAACGCGTTTTCGGCGAAAACGCACACCACGGCTCTTTCTGAGAAAAAGCAAGCACGGAGGACGAGAACCGCTTATGCCCTGCGTAGCGTTCCGGGCAGCGGGTAGAACCAGGGAGAGAATTCCCGGCTAGCAGCTTCCCTGTGGCGGGGAAGTGCAAACGTACACGTTTTCGGCCGAAAATGCGTTTTCCGGCGAAAACGCACACCACGGCTCTTTCTGAGAAAAAGCAAGCACGGAGGACGAGAACCGCTTTTGCCCTGCGTAGCGTTCCGGGCAGCGGGTAGAACCAGGCAGAGAATTCCCGGCTAGCAGCTTCCCTGTGGCGGGGAAGTGCAAACGTACACGTTTTCGGCCGAAAACGCGTTTTCCGGCGAAAACGCACACCACGGCTCTTTCTGAGAAAAAGCAAGCACGGAGGACGAGAATCGCTTTTGCCCTGGGTAGCGTTCCGGGCACCGGGTAGAACCAGGCAGAGAATTCCCGGCTAGCAGCTTCCCTGTGACAGGCAAGTGCAAACGTACACGTTTTCGGCCGAAAACGCGTTTTCGGCGAAAACGCACACCACGGCTCTTTCTGAGAAAAAGCAAGCACGGAGGACGAGGATCGCTTTTGCCCTGGGTAGCGTTCCGGGCAGTGGGTAGAACCAGGCAGAGAATTCCCGGCTAGCAGCTTCCCTGTGGCGGGGAAGTGCAAACGTACACGTTTTCGGCCGAAAACGCGTTTTCCGGCGAAAACGCACACCACGGCTCTTTCTGAGAAAAAGCAAGCACGGAGGACGAGAATCGCTTTTGCCCTGCGTAGCGTTCCGGGCAGCGGGTAGAACCAGGCAGAGAATTCCCGGCTAGCAGCTTCCCTGTGGCGGGGAAGTGCAAACGTACACGTTTTCGGCCGAAAACTCGTTTTCGGCGAAAACGCACACCACGGCTCTTTCTGAGAAAAAGCAAGCACGGAGGACGAGAACCGCTTTTGCCCTGCGTAGCGTTCCGGGCAGCGGGTAGAACCAGGCAGAGAATTCCCGGCTAGCAGCTTCCCTGTGGCGGGGAAGTGCAAACATACACGTTTTCGGCCGAAAATGCGTTTTCCGGTGAAAACGCACACCACGGCTCTTTCTGAGAAAAAGCAAGCACGGAGGACAAGAATCGCTTTTGCCCTGCGTAGCGTTCCGGGCAGCGGGTAGAACCAGGCAGAGAATTCCCGGCTAGCAGCTTCCCTGTGGCAGGGAAGTGCAAACGTACACGTTTTCGGCCGAAAACTCGTTTTCGGCGAAAACGCACACCACGGCTCTTTCTGAGAAAAAGCAAGCACGGAGGACGAGAATCTCTTTTGCCCTGCGTACCGTTCCGGGCAGCGGGTAGAACCAGGCAGAGAATTCCCGGCTAGCAGCTTCCCTGTGGCGGGGAAGTGCAAACGTACACGTTTTCGGCCGAAAACGCGTTTTCCGGCGAAAACTCACACCACGGCTCTTTCTGAGAAAAAGCAAGCACGGAGGACGAGAATCGCTTTTGCCCTGCGTAGCGTTCCGGGCAGCGGGTAGAACCAGGCAGAGAATTCCCGGCTAGCAGCTTCCCTGTGGCGGGGAAGTGCAAACGTACACTTTTTCGGCCGAAAACTCGTTTTCGGCGAAAACGCACACCACGGCTCTTTCTGAGAAAAAGCAAGCACGGAGGACGAGAACCGCTTTTGCCCTGCGTAGCGTTCCGGGCAGCGGGTAGAACCAGGCAGAGAATTCCCGGCTAGCAGCTTCCCTGTGGCGGGGAAATGCAAACGTACACGTTTTCGGCCGAAAACGCGTTTTCCGGCGAAAACGCACACCACGGCTCTTTCTGAGAAAAAGCAAGCACGGAGGACGAGAACCGCTTTTGCCCTGCGTAGCGTTCCGGGCAGCGGGTAGAACCAGGCAGAGAATTCCCGGCTAGCAGCTTCCCTGTGACAGGGAAGTGCAAACGTACACGTTTTCGGCCGAAAACGCGTTTTCGGCGAAAACGCACACCACGGCTCTTTCTGAGAAAAAGCAAGCACGGAGGACGAGGATCGCTTTTGCCCTGCGTAGCGTTCCGGGCAGCGGGTAGAACCAGGCAGAGAATTCCCGGCTAGCAGCTTCCCTGTGGCGGGGAAGTGCAAACGTACACGTTTTCGGCCGAAAACTCGTTTTCGGCGAAAACACACACCACGGCTCTTTCTGAGAAAAAGCAAGCACGGAGGACGAGAATCGCTTTTGCCCTGCGTAGCGTTCCGGGCAGCGGGTAGAACCAGGCAGAGAATTCCCGGCTAGCAGCTTCCCTGTGGCGGGGAAGTGCAAACGTACACGTTTTCGGCCGAAAACGCGTTTTCCGGCGAAAACGCACACCACGGCTCTTTCTGAGAAAAAGCAAGCACGGAGGACGAGAACCGCTTATGCCCTGCGTAGCGTTCCGGGCAGCGGGTAGAACCACGCAGAGAATTCCCGGCTAGCAGCTTCCCTGTGGCAGGGAAGTGCAAACGTACACTTTTTCGGCCGAAAACTCGTTTTCGGCGAAAACGCACACCACGGCTCTTTCTGAGAAAAAGCAAGCACGGAGGACGAGAATCGCTTTTGCCCTGCGTACCGTTCCGGGCAGCGGGTAGAACCAGGCAGAGAATTCCCGGCTAGCAGCTTCCCTGTGGCGCGGAAGTGCAAACATACACGTTTTCGGCCGAAAACGCGTTTTCCGGTGAAAACGCACACCACGGCTCTTTCTGAGAAAAAGCAAGCACGGATGATAAGAATCGCTTTTGCCCTGCGTAGCGTTCCGGGCAGCGGGTAGAACCAGGCAGAGAATTCCCGGCTAGCAGCTTCCCTGTGGCGGGGAAGTGCAAACGTACACGTTTTCGGCCGAAAACTCGTTTTCGTCGAAAACGCACACCACGGCTCTTTCTGAGAAAAAGCAAGCACGGAGGACGAGAACCGCTTATGCCCTGCGTAGCGTTCCGGGCAGCGGGTAGAACCAGGCAGAGAATTCCCGGCTAGCAGCTTCCCTGTGGCGGGGAAGTGCAAACATACACGTTTTCGGCCGAAAACGCGTTTTCCGGCGAAAACGCACACCACGGCTCTTTCTGAGAAAAAGCAAGCACGGAGGACGAGAACCGCTTTTGCCCTGCGTAGCGTTCCGGGCAGCGGGTAGAACCAGGCAGAGAATTCCCGGCTAGCAGCTTCCCTGTGGCGGGGAAGTGCAAACGTACACGTTTTCGGCCGAAAACGCGTTTTCCGGTGAAAACGCACACCACGGCTCTTTCTGAGAAAAAGCAAGCACGGAGGACGAGAATCGCTTTTGCCCTGCGTAGCGTTCCGGGCACCGGGTAGAACCAGGCAGAGAATTCCCGGCTAGCAGCTTCCCTGTGACAGGCAAGTGCAAACGTACACGTTTTCGGCCGAAAACGCGTTTTCGGCGAAAACGCACACCACGGCTCTTTCTGAGAAAAAGCAAGCACGGAGGAGGAGGATCGCTTTTGCCCTGGGTAGCGTTCCGAGCAGCGGGTAGAACCAGGCAGAGAATTCCCGGCTAGCAGCTTCCCTGTGGCGGGGAAGTGCAAACGTACACGTTTTCGGCCGAAAACGCGTTTTCCGGCGAAAACGCACACCACGGCTCTTTCTGAGAAAAAGCAAGCATGGAGGACGAGAATCGCTTTTGCCCTGCGTACCGTTCCGGGCAGCGGGTAGAACCAGGCAGAGAATTCCCGGCTAGCAGCTTCCCTGTGGCGCGGAAGTGCAAACATACACGTTTTCGGCCGAAAACTCGTTTTCGGCGAAAACGCACACCACGGCTCTTTCTGAGAAAAAGCAAGCACGGAGGACGAGAACCGCTTATGCCCTGCGTAGCGTTCCGGGCAGCGGGTAGAACCAGGCAGAGAATTCCCGGCTAGCAGCTTCCCTGTGGCGGGGAAGTGCAAACATACACGTTTTCGGCCGAAAACGCGTTTTCCGACGAAAACGCACACCACGGCTCTTTCTGAGAAAAAGCAAGCACGGAGGACGAGAACCGCTTTTGCCCTGCGTAGCGTTCCGGGCAGCGGGTAGAACCAGGCAGAGAATTCCCGGCTAGCAGCTTCCCTGTGGCGGGGAAGTGCAAACGTACACGTTTTCGGCCGAAAACGCGTTTTCCGGCGAAAACGCACACCACGGCTCTTTCTGAGAAAAAGCAAGCACGGAGGACGAGAATCGATTTTGCCCTGCGTAGCGTTCCTGGCAGCGGGTAGAACCAGGCAGAGAATTCCCGGCTAGCAGCTTCCCTGTGGCAGGGAAGTGCAAACGTACACGTTTTCGGCCGAAAACGCGTTTTCGGCGAAAACGCACACCACGGCTCTTTCTGAGAAAAAGCAAGCACGGAGGACGAGAATCGCTTTTGCCCAGCGTACCGTTCCGGGCAGCGGGTAGAACCAGGCAGAGAATTCCCGGCTAGCAGCTTCCCTGTGGCGCGGAAGTGCAAACATACACGTTTTCGGCCGAAAACGCGTTTTCCGGTGAAAACGCACACCACGGCTCTTTCTGAGAAAAAGCAAGCACGGATGATAAGAATCGCTTTTGCCCTGCGTAGCGTTCCGGGCAGCGGGTAGAACCAGGCAGAGAATTCCCGGCTAGCAGCTTCCCTGTGGCGGGGAAGTGCAAACGTACACATTTTCGGCCGAAAACTCGTTTTCGTCGAAAACGCACATCACGGCTCTTTCTGAGAAAAAGCAAGCACGGAGGACGAGAACCGCTTATGCCCTGCGTAGCGTTCCGGGCAGCGGGTAGAACCAGGCAGAGAATTCCCGGCTAGCAGCTTCCCTGTGGCGGGGAAGTGCAAACGTACACGTTTTCGGCCGAAAACGCGTTTTCCGGCGAAAACGCACACCACGGCTCTTTCTGAGAAAAAGCAAGCACGGAGGACGAGAACCGCTTTTGCCCTGCGTAGCGTTCCGGGCAGCGGGTAGAACCAGGCAGAGAATTCCCGGCTAGCAGCTTCCCTGTGGCGGGGAAGTGCAAACGTACACGTTTTCGGCCGAAAACGCGTTTTCCGGCGAAAACGCACACCACGGCTCTTTCTGAGAAAAAGCAAGCACGGAGGACGAGAATCGCTTTTGCCCTGCGTAGCGTTCCGGGCACCGGGTAGAACCAGGCAGAGAATTCCCGGCTAGCAGCTTCCCTGTGGCGGGGAAGTGCAAACGTACACGTTTTCGGCCGAAAACGCGTTTTCCGGCGAAAACGCACACCACGGCTCTTTCTGAGAAAAAGCAAGCACGGAGGACGAGAATCGCTTTTGCCCTGCGTAGCGTTCCGGGCAGCGGGTAGAACCAGGCAGAGAATTCCCGGCTAGCAGCTTCCCTGTGGCGGGGAAGTGCAAACGTACACGTTTTCGGCCGAAAACTCGTTTTCGGCGAAAACGCACACCACGGCTCTTTCTGAGAAAAAGCAAGCACGGAGGACGAGAATCGCTTTTGCCCTGCGTACCGTTCCGGGCAGCGGGTAGAACCAGGCAGAGAATTCCCGGCTAGCAGCTTCCCTGTGGCGGGGAAGTGCAAACATACACGTTTTCGGCCGAAAACGCGTTTTCCGTCGAAAACGCACACCACGGCTCTTTCTGAGAAAAAGCAAGCACGGAGGACAAGAACCGCTTTTGCCCTGCGTAGCGTTCCGGGCAGCGGGTAGAACCAGGCAGAGAATTCCCGGCTAGCAGCTTCCCTGTGGCGGGGAAGTGCAAACGTACACGTTTTCGGCCGAAAACGCGTTTTCCGGCGAAAACGCACACCACGGCTCTTTCTGAGAAAAAGCAAGCACGGAGGACGAGAATCGCTTTTGCCCTGTGTAGCGTTCCGGGCAGCGGGTAGAACCAGGCAGAGAATTCCCGGCTAGCAGCTTCCCTGTGACAGGCAAGTGCAAACGTACACGTTTTCGGCCGAAAACGCGTTTTCGGCGAAAACGCACACCACTGCTCTTTCTGAGAAAAAGCAAGCACGGAGGACGAGGATCGCTTTTACCCTGGGTAGCGTTCCGGACAGCGAGTAGAACCAGGCAGAGAATTCCCGGCTAGCAGCTTCCCTGTGGCGGAGAAGTGCAAACGTACACGTTTTCGGCCGAAAACGCGTTTTCGGCGAAAACGCACACCACGGCTCTTTCTGAGAAAAAGCAAGCACGGAGGACGAGAACCCCTTTTGCCCTGCGTAGCGTTCCGGGCAGCGGGTAGAACCAGGCAGAGAATTCCCGGCTAGCAGCTTCCCTGTGGCGGGGAAGTGCAAACATACACGTTTTCGGCCGAAAACGCTTTTTCCGGCGAAAACGCACACCACGGCTCTTTCTGAGAAAAAGCAAGCACGGAGGACGAGAATCGCTTTTGCCCTGCGTACCGTTCCGGGCAGCGGGTAGAACCAGGCAGAGAATTCCCGGCTAGCAGCTTCCCTGTGGCGCGGAAGTGCAAACGTACACGTTTTCCGCCGAAAACTCGTTTTCGGCGAAAACGCACACCACGGCTCTTTCTGAGAAAAAGCAAGCACGGAGGACGAGAACCGCTTATGCCCTGCGTAGCGTTCCGGGCAGCGGGTAGAACCAGGCAGAGAATTCCCGGCTAGCAGCTTCCCTGTGGCGGGGAAGTGCAAACATACACGTTTTCGCCCGAAAACGCGTTTTCCGGCGAAAACGCACACCACGGCTCTTTCTGAGAAAAAGCAAGCACGGAGGACGAGAATCGCTTTTGCCCTGCGTAGCGTTCCGGGCAGCGGGTAGAACCAGGCAGAGAATTCCCGGCTAGCAGCTTCCCTGTGGCAGGGAAG
This sequence comes from Athene noctua, assembly GCF_965140245.1. Taxonomy (NCBI): domain Eukaryota; kingdom Metazoa; phylum Chordata; class Aves; order Strigiformes; family Strigidae; genus Athene; species Athene noctua. The sequence goes on along the minus strand of NW_027437566.1, from coordinate 231,945 downwards.
TGCAAACGTACACGTTTTCGGCCGAAAACGCGTTTTCGGCGAAAACGCACACCACGGCTCTTTCTGAGAAAAAGCAAGCACGGAGGACGAGAATCGCTTTTGCCCTGCGTACCGTTCCGGGCAGCGGGTAGAACCAGGCAGAGAATTCCCGGCTAGCAGCTTCCCTGTGGCGCGGAAGTGCAAACATACACGTTTTCGGCCGAAAACGCGTTTTCCGGTGAAAACGCACACCACGGCTCTTTCTGAGAAAAAGCAAGCACGGAGGACGAGAATCGCTTTTGCCCTGCGTAGCGTTCCGGGCAGCGGGTAGAACCAGGCAGAGAATTCCCGGCTAGCAGCTTCCCTGTGGCGGGGAAGTGCAAACGTACACGTTTTCGGCCGAAAACTCGTTTTCGTCGAAAACGCACACCACGGCTCTTTCTGAGAAAAAGCAAGCACGGAGGACGAGAACCGCTTATGCCCTGCGTAGCGTTCCGGGCAGCGGGTAGAACCAGGCAGAGAATTCCCGGCTAGCAGCTTCCCTGTGGCGGGGAAGTGCAAACATACACGTTTTCGGCCGAAAACGCGTTTTCCGGCGAAAACGCACACCACGGCTCTTTCTGAGAAAAAGCAAGCACGGAGGACGAGGATCGCTTTTACCCTGGGTAGCGTTCCGGGCAGCGGGTAGAACCAGGCAGAGAATTCCCGGCTAGCAGCTTCCCTGTGGCGGGGAAGTGCAAACGTACACGTTTTCGGCCGAAAACGCGTTTTCCGGCGAAAACGCACACCACGGCTCTTTCTGAGAAAAAGCAAGCATGGAGGACGAGAATCGCTTTTGCCCTGCGTACCGTTCCGGGCAGCGGGTAGAACCAGGCAGAGAATTCCCGGCTAGCAGCTTCCCTGTGGAGCGGAAGTGCAAACGTACACGTTTTCGGCCGAAAACTCGTTTTCGGCGAAAACGCACACCACGGCTCTTTCTGAGAAAAAGCAAGCACGGAGGACGAGAACCGCTTATGCCCTGTGTAGCGTTCCGGGCAGCGGGTAGAACCAGGCAGAGAATTCCCGGCTAGCAGCTTCCCTGTGGCGGGGAAGTGCAAACGTACACGTTTTCGGCCGAAAACGCGTTTTCCGGCGAAAACGCACACCACGGCTCTTTCTGAGAAAAAGCAAGCACGGAGGACGAGAACCGCTTTTGCCCTGCGTAGCGTTCCGGGCAGCGGGTAGAACCAGGCAGAGAATTCCCGGCTAGCAGCTTCCCTGTGGCGGGGAAGTGCAAACGTACACGTTTTCGGCCGAAAACGCGTTTTCCGGCGAAAACGCACACCACGGCTCTTTCTGAGAAAAAGCAAGCACGGAGGACGAGAATCGCTTTTGCCCTGCGTAGCGTTCCGGGCACCGGGTAGAACCAGGCAGAGAATTCCCGGCTAGCAGCTTCCCTGTGACAGGCAAGTGCAAACGTACACGTTTTCGGCCGAAAACGCGTTTTCGGCGAAAACGCACACCACGGCTCTTTCTGAGAAAAAGCAAGCACGGAGGACGAGGATCGCTTTTGCCCTGCGTACCGTTCCGGGCAGCGGGTAGAACCAGGCAGAGAATTCCCGGCTAGCAGCTTCCCTGTGGCGGGGAAGTGCAAACGTACACGTTTTCGGCCGAAAACTCGTTTTCGGCGAAAACGCACACCACGGCTCTTTCTGAGAAAAAGCAAGCACGGAGGACGAGAATCGCTTTTGCCCTGCGTACCGTTCCGGGCAGCGGGTAGAACCAGGCAGAGAATTCCCGGCTAGCAGCTTCCCTGTGGCGCGGAAGTGCAAACGTACACGTTTTCGGCCGAAAACGCGTTTTCCGGCGAAAACGCACACCACGGCTCTTTCTGAGAAAAAGCAAGCACGGAGGACGAGAATCGCTTTTGCCCTGCGTAGCGTTCCGGGCAGCGGGTAGAACCAGGCAGAGAATTCCCGGCTAGCAGCTTCCCTGTGGCGGGGAAGTGCAAACGTACACGTTTTCGGCCGAAAACTCGTTTTCGGCGAAAACGCACACCACGTTTCTTTCTGAGAAAAAGCAAGCACGGAGGACGAGAATCGCTTTTGCCCTGCGTACCGTTCCGGGCAGCGGGTAGAACCAGGCAGAGAATTCCCGGCTAGCAGCTTCCCTGTGGCGGGGAAGTGCAAACATACACGTTTTCGGCCAAAAACGCGTTTTCCGGCGAAAACGCACACCACGGCTCTTTCTGAGAAAAAGCAAGCACGGAGGACGAGAATCGCTTTTGCCCTGCGTAGCGTTCCGGGCAGCGGGTAGAACCAGGCAGAGAATTCCCGGCTAGCAGCTTCCCTGTGACAGGCAAGTGCAAACGTACACGTTTTCGGCCGAAAACGCGTTTTCGGCGAAAACGCACACCACTGCTCTTTCTGAGAAAAAGCAAGCACGGAGGACGAGGATCGCTTTTACCCTGGGTAGCGTTCCGGACAGCGAGTAGAACCAGGCAGAGAATTCCCGGCTAGCAGCTTCCCTGTGGCGGGGAAGTGCAAACGTACACGTTTTCGGCCGAAAACGCGTTTTCGGCGAAAACGCACACCACGGCTCTTTCTGAGAAAAAGCAAGCACGGAGGACGAGAACCCCTTTTGCCCTGCGTAGCGTTCCGGGCAGCGGGTAGAACCAGGCAGAGAATTCCCGGCTAGCAGCTTCCCTGTGGCGGGGAAGTGCAAACATACACGTTTTCGGCCGAAAACGCTTTTTCCGGCGAAAACGCACACCACGGCTCTTTCTGAGAAAAAGCAAGCACGGAGGACGAGAATCGCTTTTGCCCTGCGTACCGTTCCCGGCAGCGGGTAGAACCAGGCAGAGAATTCCCGGCTAGCAGCTTCCCTGTGGCGCGGAAGTGCAAACGTACACGTTTTCCGCCGAAAACTCGTTTTCGGCGAAAACGCACACCACGGCTCTTTCTGAGAAAAAGCAAGCACGGAGGACGAGAACCGCTTATGCCCTGCGTAGCGTTCCGGGCAGCGGGTAGAACCAGGCAGAGAATTCCCGGCTAGCAGCTTCCCTGTGGCGGGGAAGTGCAAACGTACACGTTTTCGGCCGAAAACGCGTTTTCCGGCGAAAACGCACACCACGGCTCTTTCTGAGAAAAAGCAAGCACGGAGGACGAGAATCGCTTTTGCCCTGCGTAGCGTTCCGGGCAGCGGGTAGAACCAGGCAGAGAATTCCCGGCTAGCAGCTTCCCTGTGGCGGGGAAGTGCAAACGTACACGTTTTCGGCCGAAAACTCATTTTCGGCGAAAACGCACACCACGGCTCTTTCTGAGAAAAAGCAAGCACGGAGGACGAGAATCGCTTTTGCCCTGCGTACCGTTCCGGGCAGCGGGTAGAACCAGGCAGAGAATTCCCGGCTAGCAGCTTCCCTGTGGCGGGGAAGTGCAAACATACACGTTTTCGGCCGAAAACGCGTTTTCCGTCGAAAACGCACACCACGGCTCTTTCTGAGAAAAAGCAAGCACGGAGGACAAGAACCGCTTTTGCCCTGCGTAGCGTTCCGGGCAGCGGGTAGAACCAGGCAGAGAATTCCCGGCTAGCAGCTTCCCTGTGGCGGGGAAGTGCAAACGTACACGTTTTCGGCCGAAAACGCGTTTTCCGGCGAAAACGCACACCACGGCTCTTTCTGAGAAAAAGCAAGCACGGAGGACGAGAATCGCTTTTGCCCTGCGTAGCGTTCCGGGCAGCGGGTAGAACCAGGCAGAGAATTCCCGGCTAGCAGCTTCCCTGTGACAGGCAAGTGCAAACGTACACGTTTTCGGCCGAAAACGCGTTTTCGGCGAAAACGCACACCACTGCTCTTTCTGAGAAAAAGCAAGCACGGAGGACGAGGATCGCTTTTACCCTGGGTAGCGTTCAGGACAGCGAGTAGAACCAGGCAGAGAATTCCCGGCTAGCAGCTTCCCTGTGGCGGGGAAGTGCAAACGTACACGTTTTCGGCCGAAAACGCGTTTTCGGCGAAAACGCACACCACGGCTCTTTCTGAGAAAAAGCAAGCACGGAGGACGAGAACCCCTTTTGCCCTGCGTAGCGTTCCGGGCAGCGGGTAGAACCAGGCAGAGAATTCCCGGCTAGCAGCTTCCCTGTGGCGGGGAAGTGCAAACATACACGTTTTCGGCCGAAAACGCTTTTTCCGGCGAAAACGCACACCACGGCTCTTTCTGAGAAAAAGCAAGCACGGAGGACGAGAATCGCTTTTGCCCTGCGTACCGTTCCGGGCAGCGGGTAGAACCAGGCAGAGAATTCCCGGCTAGCAGCTTCCCTGTGGCGGGGAAGTGCAAACATACACGTTTTCGCCCGAAAACGCGTTTTCCGGCGAAAACGCACACCACGGCTCTTTCTGAGAAAAAGCAAGCACGGAGGACGAGAATCGCTTTTGCCCTGCGTAGCGTTCCGGGCAGCGGGTAGAACCAGGCAGAGAATTCCCGGCTAGCAGCTTCCCTGTGGCAGGGAAGTGCAAACGTACACGTTTTCGGCCGAAAACTCGTTTTCGGCGAAAACGCACACCACGGCTCTTTCTGAGAAAAAGCAAGCACGGAGGACGAGAATCGCTTTTGCCCTGCGTACCGTTCCGGGCAGCGGGTAGAACCAGGCAGAGAATTCCCGGCTAGCAGCTTCCCTGTGGCGCGGAAGTGCAAACATACACGTTTTCGGCCGAAAACGCGTTTTCCGGTGAAAACGCACACCACGGCTCTTTCTGAGAAAAAGCAAGCACGGATGATAAGAATCGCTTTTGCCCTGCGTAGCGTTCCGGGCAGCGGGTAGAACCAGGCAGAGAATTCCCGGCTAGCAGCTTCCCTGTGGCGGGGAAGTGCAAACGTACACGTTTTCGGCCGAAAACGCGTTTTCCGGCGAAAACGCACACCACGGCTCTTTCTGAGAAAAAGCAAGCACGGAGGACGAGAACCGCTTTTGCCCTGCGTAGCGTTCCGGGCAGCGGGTAGAACCAGGCAGAGAATTCCCGGCTAGCAGCTTCCCTGTGGCGGGGAAGTGCAAACGTACACGTTTTCGGCCGAAAACGCGTTTTCCGGCGAAAACGCACACCACGGCTCTTTCTGAGAAAAAGCAAGCACGGAGGACGAGAATCGCTTTTGCCCTGGGTAGCGTTCCGGGCACCGGGTAGAACCAGGCAGAGAATTCCCGGCTAGCAGCTTCCCTGTGACAGGCAAGTGCAAACGTACACGTTTTCGGCCGAAAACGCGTTTTCGGCGAAAACGCACACCACGGCTCTTTCTGAGAAAAAGCAAGCACGGAGGACGAGGATCGCTTTTGCCCTGGGTAGCGTTCCGGGCAGTGGGTAGAACCAGGCAGAGAATTCCCGGCTAGCAGCTTCCCTGTGGCGGGGAAGTGCAAACGTACACGTTTTCGGCCGAAAACGCGTTTTCCGGCGAAAACGCACACCACGGCTCTTTCTGAGAAAAAGCAAGCACGGAGGACGAGAATCGCTTTTGCCCTGCGTAGCGTTCCGGGCAGCGGGTAGAACCAGGCAGAGAATTCCCGGCTAGCAGCTTCCCTGTGGCGGGGAAGTGCAAACGTACACGTTTTCGGCCGAAAACTCGTTTTCGGCGAAAACGCACACCACGGCTCTTTCTGAGAAAAAGCAAGCACGGAGGACGAGAACCGCTTTTGCCCTGCGTAGCGTTCCGGGCAGCGGGTAGAACCAGGCAGAGAATTCCCGGCTAGCAGCTTCCCTGTGGCGCGGAAGTGCAAACATACACGTTTTCGGCCGAAAATGCGTTTTCCGGTGAAAACGCACACCACGGCTCTTTCTGAGAAAAAGCAAGCACGGAGGACAAGAATCGCTTTTGCCCTGCGTAGCGTTCCGGGCAGCGGGTAGAACCAGGCAGAGAATTCCCGGCTAGCAGCTTCCCTGTGGCAGGGAAGTGCAAACGTACACGTTTTCGGCCGAAAACTCGTTTTCGGCGAAAACGCACACCACGGCTCTTTCTGAGAAAAAGCAAGCACGGAGGACGAGAATCTCTTTTGCCCTGCGTACCGTTCCGGGCAGCGGGTAGAACCAGGCAGAGAATTCCCGGCTAGCAGCTTCCCTGTGGCGGGGAAGTGCAAACGTACACGTTTTCGGCCGAAAACGCGTTTTCCGGCGAAAACGCACACCACGGCTCTTTCTGAGAAAAAGCAAGCACGGAGGACGAGAATCGCTTTTGCCCTGCGTAGCGTTCCGGGCAGCGGGTAGAACCAGGCAGAGAATTCCCGGCTAGCAGCTTCCCTGTGGCGGGGAAGTGCAAACGTACACTTTTTCGGCCGAAAACTCGTTTTCGGCGAAAACGCACACCACGGCTCTTTCTGAGAAAAAGCAAGCACGGAGGACGAGAACCGCTTTTGCCCTGCGTAGCGTTCCGGGCAGCGGGTAGAACCAGGCAGAGAATTCCCGGCTAGCAGCTTCCCTGTGGCGGGGAAATGCAAACGTACACGTTTTCGGCCGAAAACGCGTTTTCCGGCGAAAACGCACACCACGGCTCTTTCTGAGAAAAAGCAAGCACGGAGGACGAGAACCGCTTCTGCCCTGCGTAGCGTTCCGGGCAGCGGGTAGAACCAGGCAGAGAATTCCCGGCTAGCAGCTTCCCTGTGACAGGGAAGTGCAAACGTACACGTTTTCGGCCGAAAACGCGTTTTCGGCGAAAACGCACACCACGGCTCTTTCTGAGAAAAAGCAAGCACGGAGGACGAGGATCGCTTTTGCCCTGCGTAGCGTTCCGGGCAGCGGGTAGAACCAGGCAGAGAATTCCCGGCTAGCAGCTTCCCTGTGGCGGGGAAGTGCAAACGTACACGTTTTCGGCCGAAAACTCGTTTTCGGCGAAAACACACACCACGGCTCTTTCTGAGAAAAAGCAAGCACGGAGGACGAGAATCGCTTTTGCCCTGCGTAGCGTTCCGGGCAGCGGGTAGAACCAGGCAGAGAATTCCCGGCTAGCAGCTTCCCTGTGGCGGGGAAGTGCAAACGTACAAGTTTTCGGCCGAAAACGCGTTTTCCGGCGAAAACGCACACCACGGCTCTTTCTGAGAAAAAGCAAGCACGGAGGACGAGAACCGCTTATGCCCTGCGTAGCGTTCCGGGCAGCGGGTAGAACCACGCAGAGAATTCCCGGCTAGCAGCTTCCCTGTGGCAGGGAAGTGCAAACGTACACTTTTTCGGCCGAAAACTCGTTTTCGGCGAAAACGCACACCACGGCTCTTTCTGAGAAAAAGCAAGCACGGAGGACGAGAATCGCTTTTGCCCTGCGTACCGTTCCGGGCAGCGGGTAGAACCAGGCAGAGAATTCCCGGCTAGCAGCTTCCCTGTGGCGCGGAAGTGCAAACATACACGTTTTCGGCCGAAAACGCGTTTTCCGGTGAAAACGCACACCACGGCTCTTTCTGAGAAAAAGCAAGCACGGATGATAAGAATCGCTTTTGCCCTGCGTAGCGTTCCGGGCAGCGGGTAGAACCAGGCAGAGAATTCCCGGCTAGCAGCTTCCCTGTGGCGGGGAAGTGCAAACGTACACGTTTTCGGCCGAAAACTCGTTTTCGTCGAAAACGCACACCACGGCTCTTTCTGAGAAAAAGCAAGCACGGAGGACGAGAATCGCTTTTGCCCTGCGTAGCGTTCCGGGCACCGGGTAGAACCAGGCAGAGAATTCCCGGCTAGCAGCTTCCCTGTGACAGGCAAGTGCAAACGTACACGTTTTCGGCCGAAAACGCGTTTTCGGCGAAAACGCACACCACGGCTCTTTCTGAGAAAAAGCAAGCACGGAGGAGGAGGATCGCTTTTGCCCTGGGTAGCGTTCCGAGCAGCGGGTAGAACCAGGCAGAGAATTCCCGGCTAGCAGCTTCCCTGTGGCGGGGAAGTGCAAACGTACACGTTTTCGGCCGAAAACGCGTTTTCCGGCGAAAACGCACACCACGGCTCTTTCTGAGAAAAAGCAAGCATGGAGGACGAGAATCGCTTTTGCCCTGCGTACCGTTCCGGGCAGCGGGTAGAACCAGGCAGAGAATTCCCGGCTAGCAGCTTCCCTGTGGCGCGGAAGTGCAAACATACACGTTTTCGGCCGAAAACTCGTTTTCGGCGAAAACGCACACCACGGCTCTTTCTGAGAAAAAGCAAGCACGGAGGACGAGAACCGCTTATGCCCTGCGTAGCGTTCCGGGCAGCGGGTAGAACCAGGCAGAGAATTCCCGGCTAGCAGCTTCCCTGTGGCGGGGAAGTGCAAACATACACGTTTTCGGCCGAAAACGCGTTTTCCGACGAAAACGCACACCACGGCTCTTTCTGAGAAAAAGCAAGCACGGAGGACGAGAACCGCTTTTGCCCTGCGTAGCGTTCCGGGCAGCGGGTAGAACCAGGCAGAGAATTCCCGGCTAGCAGCTTCCCTGTGGCGGGGAAGTGCAAACGTACACGTTTTCGGCCGAAAACGCGTTTTCCGGCGAAAACGCACACCACGGCTCTTTCTGAGAAAAAGCAAGCACGGAGGACGAGAATCGATTTTGCCCTGCGTAGCGTTCCTGGCAGCGGGTAGAACCAGGCAGAGAATTCCCGGCTAGCAGCTTCCCTGTGGCAGGGAAGTGCAAACGTACACGTTTTCGGCCGAAAACGCGTTTTCGGCGAAAACGCACACCACGGCTCTTTCTGAGAAAAAGCAAGCACGGAGGACGAGAATCGCTTTTGCCCAGCGTACCGTTCCGGGCAGCGGGTAGAACCAGGCAGAGAATTCCCGGCTAGCAGCTTCCATGTGGCGCGGAAGTGCAAACATACACGTTTTCGGCCGAAAACGCGTTTTCCGGTGAAAACGCACACCACGGCTCTTTCTGAGAAAAAGCAAGCACGGATGATAAGAATCGCTTTTGCCCTGCGTAGCGTTCCGGGCAGCGGGTAGAACCAGGCAGAGAATTCCCGGCTAGCAGCTTCCCTGTGGCGGGGAAGTGCAAACGTACACGTTTTCGGCCGAAAACTCGTTTTCGTCGAAAACGCACACCACGGCTCTTTCTGAGAAAAAGCAAGCACGGAGGACGAGAACCGCTTATGCCCTGCGTAGCGTTCCGGGCAGCGGGTAGAACCAGGCAGAGAATTCCCGGCTAGCAGCTTCCCTGTGGCGGGGAAGTGCAAACGTACACGTTTTCGGCCGAAAACGCGTTTTCCGGCGAAAACGCACACCACGGCTCTTTCTGAGAAAAAGCAAGCACGGAGGACGAGAACCGCTTTTGCCCTGCGTAGCGTTCCGGGCAGCGGGTAGAACCAGGCAGAGAATTCCCGGCTAGCAGCTTCCCTGTGGCGGGGAAGTGCAAACGTACACGTTTTCGGCCGAAAACGCGTTTTCCGGCGAAAACGCACACCACGGCTCTTTCTGAGAAAAAGCAAGCACGGAGGACGAGAATCGCTTTTGCCCTGCGTAGCGTTCCGGGCACCGGGTAGAACCAGGCAGAGAATTCCCGGCTAGCAGCTTCCCTGTGACAGGCAAGTGCAAACGTACACGTTTTCGGCCGAAAACGCGTTTTCGGCGAAAACGCACACCACGGCTCTTTCTGAGAAAAAGCAAGCACGGAGGACGAGGATCGCTTTTGCCCTGGGTAGCGTTCCGGACAGCGGGTAGAACCAGGCAGAGAATTCCCGGCTAGCAGCTTCCCTGTGGCGGGGAAGTGCAAACGTACACGTTTTCGGCCGAAAACTCGTTTTCGGCGAAAACGCACACCATGGCTCTTTCTGAGAAAAAGCAAGCACGTATGACGAGAATCGCTTTTGCTCTGCGTAGCGTTCCGGGCAGCGGGTAGAACCAGGCAGGGAATTCCCGGCTAGCAGCTTCCCTGTGGCGGGGAAGTGCAAACATACACGTTTTCGGCCGAAAACGCGTTTTCCGGCGAAAACGCACACCACGGCTCTTTCTGAAAAAAAGCAAGCACGGAGGACGAGAATCGCTTTTGCCCTGCGTACCGTTCCGGGAAACGGGTAGAACCAGGCAGAGAATTCCCGGCTAGCAGCTTCCCTGTGGCGCGGAAGTGCAAACGTACACGTTTTCGGCCGAAAACGCGTTTTCCGGTGAAAACGCACACCACGGCTCTTTCTGAGAAAAAGCAAGCACGGAGGACTAGGATCGCTTTTGCCCTGGGTAGCGTTCCGGACAGCGGGTAGAACCAGGCAGAGAATTCCCGGCTAGCAGCTTCCCTGTGGCGGGGAAGTGCAAACATACACGTTTTCGGCCGAAAACGCGTTTTCCGGTGAAAACGCACACCACGGCTCTTTCTGAGAAAAAGCAAGCACGGAGGACGAGAACAGGTTTTGCCCTGCGTAGCGTTCCGGGAAGCGGGTAGAACCAGGCAGAGAATTCCCGGCTAGCAGCTTCCCTTTGGCGCGGAAGTGCAAACGTACACGTTTTCGACCGAAAAGGCGTTTTCCGGCGAAAACGCACACCATGGCTCTTTCTGAGAAAAAGCAAGCACGGAGGACGAGAATCGCTTTTGCCCTGCGTAGCGTTCCGGGCAGCGGGTAGAACCAGGCAGAGAATTCCCGGCTAGCAGCTTCCCTGTGGCGGGGAAATGCAAACGTACACGTTTTCGGCCGAAAACGCGTTTTCCGGTGAAAACGCACACCACCCCTCTTTCTGAGAAAAAGCAAGCACGGAGGACGAGAATCGCTTTTGCCCTGCGTAGCGTTCCGGGCAGCAGGTAGAACCAGGCAGAGAATTCCGGCTAGCAGCTTCCCTGTGGCGGGGAAGTGCAAACGTATCACGTTTTAGGCCGAAAACGCGTTTTCTGGCGAAAACGCACACCACGGCTCTTTCTGAGAAAAAGCAAGCACGGAGGACGGGAATCGCTTTTGCCCTGCGTAGCGTTCCGGGCACCGGGTAGAACCAGGCAGAGAATTCCCGGCTAGCAGCTTCCCTGTGGCGGGGAAGTGCAAACATACACGTTTTCGGCCGAAAACGCGTTTTCGGGAAAACGCACACCACGGCTCTTTCTGAGAAAAAGCAAGCACGGAGGACGAGAACCGCTTATGCCCTGCGTAGCGTTCCGGGCAGCGGGTAGAACCACGCAGAGAATTCCCCGCTAGCAGCTTCCCTGTGGCAGGGAAGTGCAAACGTACACGTTTTCGGCCGAAAACGCGTTTTCGGCGAAAACGCACACCACGGCTCTTTCTGAGAAAAAGCAAGCACGGAGGACGAGAATCGCTTTTGCCCTGCGTACCGTTCCGGGCAGCGGGTAGAACCAGGCAGAGAATTCCCGGCTAGCAGCTTCCCTGTGGCGCGGAAGTGCAAACATACACGTTTTCGGCCGAAAACGCGTTTTCCGGTGAAAACGCACACCACGGCTCTTTCTGAGAAAAAGCAAGCATGGAGGACGAGAACCGCTTTTGCCCTGCGTAGCGTTCCGGGCAGCGGGTAGAACCAGGCAGAGAATTCCCGGCTAGCAGCTTCCCTGTGGCGGGGAAGTGCAAACGTACACGTTTTCGGCCGAAAACGCGTTTTCCGGTGAAAACGCACACCACGGCTCTTTCTGAGAAAAAGCAAGCACGGAGGACGAGAATCGCTTTTGCCCTGCGTAGCGTTCCGGGCACCGGGTAGAACCAGGCAGAGAATTCCCGGCTAGCAGCTTCCCTGTGACAGGCAAGTGCAAACGTACACGTTTTCGGCCGAAAACGCGTTTTCGGCGAAAACGCACACCACGGCTCTTTCTGAGAAAAAGCAAGCACGGAGGACGGGAATCGCTTTTGCCCTGCGTAGCGTTCCGGGCAGCGGGTAGAACCAGGCAGAGAATTCCCGGCTAGCAGCTTCCCTGTGGCGGGGAAGTGCAAACGTACACGTTTTCGGCCGAAAACGCGTTTTCCGGCGAAAACGCACACCACGGCTCTTTCTGAGAAAAAGCAAGCATGGAGGACGAGAATCGCTTTTGCCCTGCGTACCGTTCCGGGCAGCGGGTAGAACCAGGCAGAGAATTCCCGGCTAGCAGCTTCCCTGTGGCGCGGAAGTGCAAACATACACGTTTTCGGCCGAAAACTCGTTTTCGGCGAAAACGCACACCACGGCTCTTTCTGAGAAAAAGCAAGCACGGAGGACGAGAACCGCTTATGCCCTGCGTAGCGTTCCGGGCAGCGGGTAGAACCAGGCAGAGAATTCCCGGCTAGCAGCTTCCCTGTGGCGGGGAAGTGCAAACATACACGTTTTCGGCCGAAAACGCGTTTTCCGACGAAAACGCACACCACGGCTCTTTCTGAGAAAAAGCAAGCACGGAGGACGAGAACCGCTTTTGCCCTGCGTAGCGTTCCGGGCAGCGGGTAGAACCAGGCAGAGAATTCCCGGCTAGCAGCTTCCCTGTGGCGGGGAAGTGCAAACGTACACGTTTTCGGCCGAAAACGCGTTTTCCGGCGAAAACGCACACCACGGCTCTTTCTGAGAAAAAGCAAGCACGGAGGACGAGAATCGCTTTTGCCCTGCGTAGCGTTCCGGGCAGCGGGTAGAACCAGGCAGAGAATTCCCGGCTAGCAGCTTCCCTGTGGCAGGGAAGTGCAAACGTACACGTTTTCGGCCGAAAACGCGTTTTCGGCGAAAACGCACACCACGGCTCTTTCTGAGAAAAAGCAAGCACGGAGGACGAGAATCGCTTTTGCCCAGCGTACCGTTCCGGGCAGCGGGTAGAACCAGGCAGAGAATTCCCGGCTAGCAGCTTCCATGTGGCGCGGAAGTGCAAACATACACGTTTTCGGCCGAAAACGCGTTTTCCGGTGAAAACGCACACCACGGCTCTTTCTGAGAAAAAGCAAGCACGGATGATAAGAATCGCTTTTGCCCTGCGTAGCGTTCCGGGCAGCGGGTAGAACCAGGCAGAGAATTCCCGGCTAGCAGCTTCCCTGTGGCGGGGAAGTGCAAACGTACACGTTTTCGGCCGAAAACTCGTTTTCGTCGAAAACGCACACCACGGCTCTTTCTGAGAAAAAGCAAGCACGGAGGACGAGAACCGCTTATGCCCTGCGTAGCGTTCCGGGCAGCGGGTAGAACCAGGCAGAGAATTCCCGGCTAGCAGCTTCCCTGTGGCGGGGAAGTGCAAACGTACACGTTTTCGGCCGAAAACGCGTTTTCCGGCGAAAACGCACACCACGGCTCTTTCTGAGAAAAAGCAAGCACGGAGGACGAGAACCGCTTTTGCCCTGCGTAGCGTTCCGGGCAGCGGGTAGAACCAGGCAGAGAATTCCCGGCTAGCAGCTTCCCTGTGGCGGGGAAGTGCAAACGTACACGTTTTCGGCCGAAAACGCGTTTTCCGGCGAAAACGCACACCACGGCTCTTTCTGAGAAAAAGCAAGCACGGAGGACGAGAATCGCTTTTGCCCTGCGTAGCGTTCCGGGCACCGGGTAGAACCAGGCAGAGAATTCCCGGCTAGCAGCTTCCCTGTGACAGGCAAGTGCAAACGTACACGTTTTCGGCCGAAAACGCGTTTTCGGCGAAAACGCACACCACGGCTCTTTCTGAGAAAAAGCAAGCACGGAGGACGAGGATCGCTTTTGCCCTGGGTAGCGTTCCGGGCAGTGGGTAGAACCAGGCAGAGAATTCCCGGCTAGCAGCTTCCCTGTGGCGGGGAAGTGCAAACGTACACGTTTTCGGCCGAAAACGCGTTTTCCGGCGAAAACGCACACCACGGCTCTTTCTGAGAAAAAGCAAGCACGGAGGACGAGAATCGCTTTTGCCCTGCGTAGCGTTCCGGGCAGCGGGAAGAACCAGGCAGAGAATTCCCGGCTAGCAGCTTCCCTGTGGCGGGGAAGTGCAAACGTACACGTTTTCGGCCGAAAACGCGTTTTCGGCGAAAACGCACACCACGGCTCTTTCTGAGAAAAAGCAAGCACGGAGGACGAGAATCGCTTTTGCCCTGCGTAGCGTTCCGGGCAGCGGGTAGAACCAGGCAGAGAATTCCCGGCTAGCAGCTTCCCTGTGGCGGGGAAGTGCAAACGTACACGTTTTCGGCCGAAAACTCGTTTTCGGCGAAAACGCACACCACGGCTCTTTCTGAGAAAAAGCAAGCACGGAGGACGAGAATCGCTTTTGCCCTGCGTACCGTTCCGGGCAGCGGGTAGAACCAGGCAGAGAATTCCGTCTAGCAGCTTCCCTGTGGCGGGGAAGTGCAAACGTATCACGTTTTTGGCCGAAAACGCGTTTTCTGGCGAAAACGCACACCACGGCTCTTTCTGAGAAAAAGCAAGCACGGAGGACGAGAATCGCTTTTGCCCTGCGTAGCGTTCCGGGCAGCAGGTAGAACCAGGCAGAGAATTCCGTCTAGCAGCTTCCCTGTGGCGGGGAAGTGCAAACGTATCACGTTTTTGGCCGAAAACGCGTTTTCTGGCGAAAACGCACACCACGGCTCTTTCTGAGAAAAAGCAAGCACGGAGGACGGGAATCGCTTTTGCCCTGCGTAGCGTTCCGGGCAGCGGGTAGAACCAGGCAGAGAATTCCCGGCTAGCAGCTTCCCTGTGGCTGGGAAGTGCAAACGTACACGTTTTCGGCCGAAAACGCGTTTTCCGGCGAAAACGCACACCACGGCTCTTTCTGAGAAACAGGAAGCACGGAGGATGAGAACCACTTTTGCCCTGCGTACCGTTCCGGGCAGCGGGTAGAACCAGGCAGAGAATTCCCGGCTAGCAGCTTCCCTGTGGCGGGGAAGTGCAAACGTACACGTTTTCGGCCGAAAACGCGTTTTCGGCGAAAACGCACACCATGGCTCTTTCTGAGAAAAATCAAACACGGAGGACGAGAACAGGTTTTGCCCTGCGTAGCGTTCCGGGCAGCGGGTAGAACCAGGCAGAGAATTCCCGGCTAGCAGCTTCCCTGTGGCGGGGAAGTGCAAACGTACACGTTTTCGGCCGAAAACGCGTTTTCGGCGAAAACGCACACCACGGCTCTTTCTGAGAAAAAGCAAGCACGGAGGACGAGGATCGCTTTTGCCCTGGGTAGCGTTCCGGACAGCGGGTAGAACCAGGCAGAGAATTCCCGGCTAGCAGCTTCCCTGTGGCGGGGAAGTGCAAACGTACACGTTTTCGGCCGAAAACTCGTTTTCGGCGAAAACGCACACCACGGCTCTTTCTGAGAAAAAGCAAGCACGGAGGACAAGAACCGCTTTTGCCCTGCGTAGCGTTCCGGGCAGCGGGTAGAACCAGGCAGAGAATTCCCGGCTAGCAGCTTCCCTGTGGCGGGGAAGTGCAAACGTACACGTTTTCGGCCGAAAACGCGTTTTCCGGCGAAAACCCACACCACGGCTCTTTCTGAGAAAAAGCAAGCACGGAGGACGAGAATCGCTTTTGCCCTGCGTACCGTTCCGGGCAGCGGGTAGAACCAGGCAGAGAATTCCCGGCTAGCAGCTTCCCTGTGACAGGCAAGTGCAAACGTACAAGTTTTCGGCCGAAAACGCGTTTTCGGCGAAAACGCACACCACTGCTCTTTCTGAGAAAAAGCAAGCACGGAGGACGAGGATCGCTTTTGCCCTGGGTAGCGTTCCGGACAGCGAGTAGAACCAGGCAGAGAATTCCCGGCTAGCAGCTTCCCTGTGGCGGGGAAGTGCAAACGTACACGTTTTCGGCCGAAAACGCGTTTTCGGCGAAAACGCACACCACGGCTCTTTCTGAGAAAAAGCAAGCACGGAGGACGAGAATCGCTTTTGCCCTGCGTACCGTTCCGGGCAGCGGGTAGAACCAGGCAGAGAATTCCCGGCTAGCAGCTTCCCTGTGGCGGGGAAGTGCAAACGTACACGTTTTCGGCCGAAAACTCGTTTTCGGCTAAAATGCACACCACGGCTCTTTCTGAGAAAAAGCAAGCACGGAGGACGAGAACCGCTTATTCCCTGCGTAGCGTTCCGGGCAGCGGGTAGAACCAGGCAGAGAATTCCCGGCTAGCAGCTTCCCTGTGGCGGGGAAGTGCAAACATACACGTTTTCGGCCGAAAACGCGTTTTCCGGCGAAAACGCACACCACGGCTCTTTCTGAGAAAAAGCAAGCACGGAGGACGAGAATCGCTTTTGCCCTGCGTACCGTTCCGGGCAGCGGGTAGAACCAGGCAGAGAATTCCCGGCTAGCAGCTTCCCTGTGGCAGGGAAGTGCAAACGTACACGTTTTCGGCCGAAAACTCGTTTTCCGGTGAAAACGCACACCACGGCTCTTTCTGAGAAAAAGCAAGCACGGAGGACGAGAATCGCTTTTGCCCTGCGTAGCGTTCCGGGCAGCGGGTAGAACCGGGCAGAGAATTCCCGGCTAGCAGCTTCCCTGTGGCGGCAAAGTGCAAACGTACACGTTTTCGGCCGAAAACGCGTTTCCGGCGAAAACGCACACCACGGCTCTTTCTGAGAAACAGCAAGCACGGAGGACGAGAACCGCTTTTGCACTGCGTAGCGTTCCGGGCAGCGGGTAGAACCAGGCAGAGAATTCCCGGCTAGCAGCTTCCCTGTGGCGCGGAAGTGCAAACATACACGTTTTCGGCCGAAAACGCGTTTTCCGGTGAAAACGCACACCACGGCTCTTTCTGAGAAAAATCAAAAACGGAGGACGAGAACAGGTTTTGCCCTGCGTAGCGTTCCGGGCAGCGGGTAGAACCAGGCAGAGAATTCCCGGCTAGCAGCTTCCCTGTGGCGGCAAAGTGCAAACGTATACGTTTTCGGCCGAAAACGCGTTTTCCGGCGAAAACGCACACCACGGCTCTTTCTGAGAAAAAGCAAGCACGGAGGACGAGAATCGCTTTTGCCCTGCGTACCGTTCCGGGCAGCGGGTAGAACCAGGCAGAGAATTCCCGGCTAGCAGCTTCCCTGTGGCGCGGAAGTGCAAACATACACGTTTTCGGCCGAAAACGCGTTTTCCGGTGAAAACGCACACCACGGCTCTTTCTGAGAAAAAGCAAGCACGGAGGACGAGAATCGCTTTTGCTCTGCGTAGCGTTCCGGGCAGAGGTAGAACCAGGCAGAGAATTCCCGGCTAGCAGCTTCCCTGTGGCGGGGAAGTGCAAACATACACGTTTTCGGCCGAAAACGCGTTTTCCGGCGAAAACGCACACCACAGCTCTTTCTGAGAAAAAGCAAGCACGGAGGACGAGAATCGCTTTTGCCCTGCGTAGCGTTCCTGGCAGCGGGTAGAACCAGGCAGAGAATTCCCGGCTAGCAGCTTCCCTGTGGCGGGGAAGTGCAAACGTACACGTTTTCGGCCGAAAAGACGTTTCCGGCGAAAACGCACACCACGGCTCTTTCTGAGAAACAGCAAGCACGGAGGACGAGAACAGGTTTTGCCCTGCGTAGCATTCCGGGCAGCGGGTAGAACCAGGCAGAGAATTCCCGGCTAGCAGCTTCCCTGTGGCGCGGAAGTGCAAACGTACACGTTTTCGGCCGAAAACACGTTTCCGGCGAAAACGCACACCACGGCTCTTTCTGAGAAAAAGCAAGCACGGAGGACGAGAATCGCTTTTGCCCTGCGTACCGTTCCGGGCAGCGGGTAGAACCAGGCAGAGAATTCCCGGCTAGCAGCTTCCCTTTGGCGCGGAAGTGCAAACGTACACGTTTTCGGCCGAAAACGCGTTTTCCGGTGAAAACGCACACCACGGCTCTTTCTGAGAAAAAGCAAGCACGGAGGACGAGAACCGCTTTTGCCCTGCGTAGCGTTCCGGGCAGTGGGTAGAACCAGGCAGAGAATTCCCGGCTAGCAGCTTCCCTGTGGCGGGGAAGTGCAAACATACACGTTTTCGGCCGAAAACGCGTTTTCCGGCGAAAACTCACACCACGGCTCTTTCTGAGAAAAAGCAAGCACGGAGGACGAGAATCGCTTTTACCCTGCGTAGCGTTCCGGGCAGCGGGTAGAACCAGGCAGAGAATTCCCGGCTAGCAGCTTCCCTGTGGCGCGGAAGTGCAAACATACACGTTTTCGGCCGAAAACGCGTTTTCCGGTGAAAACGCACACCACGGCTCTTTCTGAGAAAAAGCAAGCACGGAGGACGAGAATCGCTTTTGCCCTGCGTAGCGTTCCGGGCAGCGGGTAGAACCGGGCAGAGAATTCCCGGCTAGCAGCTTCCCTGTGGCGGCAAAGTGCAAACGTACACGTTTTCGGCCGAAAACGCGTTTCCGGCGAAAACGCACACCACGGCTCTTTCTGAGAAACAGCAAGCACGGAGGACGAGAACCGCTTTTGCACTGCGTAGCGTTCCGGGCAGCGGGTAGAACCAGGCAGAGAATTCCCGGCTAGCAGCTTCCCTGTGGCGCGGAAGTGCAAACATACACGTTTTCGGCCGAAAACGCGTTTCCCGGCGAAAACGCACACCACGGCTCTTTCTGAGAAAAAGCAAGCACGGAGGACGAGAATCGCTTTTGCCCTGCGTAGCGTTCCGGGCAGCGGGTAGAACCAGGCAGAGAATTCCCGGCTAGCAGCTTCCCTGTGGCGGGGAAGTGCAAACGTACACGTTTTCGGCCGAAAACTCGTTTTCGGCGAAAACGCACACCACGGCTCTTTCTGAGAAAAAGCAAGCACGGAGGACGAGAATCGCTTTTGCCCTGCGTACCGTTCCGGGCAGCGGGTAGAACCAGGCAGAGAATTCCCGGCTAGCAGCTTCCCTGTGGCGGGGAAGTGCAAACGTACACGTTTTCGGCCGAAAACGCGTTTTCCGGCGAAAACGCACACCACGGCTCTTTCTGAGAAAAAGCAAGCACGGAGGACGAGAATCGCTTTTGCCCTGCGTAGCGTTCCGGGAAGCGGGTAGAACCAGGCAGAGAATTCCCGGCTAGCAGCTTCCCTGTGGCGGGGAAGTGCAAACGTACACGTTTTCGGCCGAAAACGCGTTTTCCGGTGAAAACGCACACCACCCCTCTTTCTGAGAAAAAGCAAGCACGGAGGACGAGAATCGCTTTTGCCCTGCGTAGCGTTCCGGGCAGCAGGTAGAACCAGGCAGAGAATTCCGTCTAGCAGCTTCCCTGTGGCGGGGAAGTGCAAACGTATCACGTTTTTGGCCGAAAACGCGTTTTCTGGCGAAAACGCACACCACGGCTCTTTCTGAGAAAAAGCAAGCACGGAGGACGGGAATCGCTTTTGCCCTGCGTAGCGTTCCGGGCAGCGGGTAGAACCAGGCAGAGAATTCCCGGCTAGCAGCTTCCCTGTGGCGGGGAAGTGCAAACGTACACGTTTTCGGCCGAAAACTCGTTTTCGGCGAAAACGCACACCACGGCTCTTTCTGAGAAACAGGAAGCACGGAGGATGAGAACCACTTTTGCCCTGCGTACCGTTCCGGGCAGCGGGTAGAACCAGGCAGAGAATTCCCGGCTAGCAGCTTCCCTGTGGCGGGGAAGTGCAAACGTACACGTTTTCGGCCGAAAACGCGTTTTCGGCGAAAACGCACACCATGGCTCTTTCTGAGAAAAATCAAACACGGAGGACGAGAACAGGTTTTGCCCTGCGTAGCGTTCCGGGCAGCGGGTAGAACCAGGCAGAGAATTCCCGGCTAGCAGCTTCCCTGTGGCGGGGAAGTGCAAACGTACACGTTTTCGGCCGAAAACGCGTTTTCGGCGAAAACGCACACCACGGCTCTTTCTGAGAAAAAGCAAGCACGGAGGACGAGGATCGCTTTTGCCCTGGGTAGCGTTCCGGACAGCGGGTAGAACCAGGCAGAGAATTCCCGGCTAGCAGCTTCCCTGTGGCGGGGAAGTGCAAACGTACACGTTTTCGGCCGAAAACTCGTTTTCGGCGAAAACGCACACCACGGCTCTTTCTGAGAAAAAGCAAGCACGGAGGACAAGAACCGCTTTTGCCCTGCGTAGCGTTCCGGGCAGCGGGTAGAACCAGGCAGAGAATTCCCGGCTAGCAGCTTCCCTGTGGCGGGGAAGTGCAAACGTACACGTTTTCGGCCGAAAAGTCGTTTTCCGGCGAAAACCCACACCACGGCTCTTTCTGAGAAAAAGCAAGCACGGAGGACGAGAATCGCTTTTGCCCTGCGTACCGTTCCGGGCAGCGGGTAGAACCAGGCAGAGAATTCCCGGCTAGCAGCTTCCCTGTGACAGGCAAGTGCAAACGTACAAGTTTTCGGCCGAAAACGCGTTTTCGGCGAAAACGCACACCACTGCTCTTTCTGAGAAAAAGCAAGCACGGAGGACGAGGATCGCTTTTGCCCTGGGTAGCGTTCCGGACAGCGAGTAGAACCAGGCAGAGAATTCCCGGCTAGCAGCTTCCCTGTGGCGGGGAAGTGCAAACGTACACGTTTTCGGCCGAAAACGCGTTTTCGGCGAAAACGCACACCACGGCTCTTTCTGAGAAAAAGCAAGCACGGAGGACGAGAATCGCTTTTGCCCTGCGTACCGTTCCGGGCAGCGGGTAGAACCAGGCAGAGAATTCCCGGCTAGCAGCTTCCCTGTGGCGGGGAAGTGCAAACGTACACGTTTTCGGCCGAAAACTCGTTTTCGGCTAAAATGCACACCACGGCTCTTTCTGAGAAAAAGCAAGCACGGAGGACGAGAACCGCTTATTCCCTGCGTAGCGTTCCGGGCAGCGGGTAGAACCAGGCAGAGAATTCCCGGCTAGCAGCTTCCCTGTGGCGGGGAAGTGCAAACATACACGTTTTCGGCCGAAAACGCGTTTTCCGGCGAAAACGCACACCACGGCTCTTTCTGAGAAAAAGCAAGCACGGAGGACGAGAACCGCTTATGCCCTGCGTAGCGTTCCGGGCAGCGGGTAGAACCAGGCAGAGAATTCCCGGCTAGCAGCTTCCCTGTGGCGGGGAAGTGCAAACGTACACGTTTTCGGCCGAAAACGCGTTTTCCGGCGAAAACGCACACCACGGCTCTTTCTGAGAAAAAGCAAGCACGGAGGACGAGAATCGCTTTTGCCCTGCGTACCGTTCCGGGCAGCGGGTAGAACCAGGCAGAGAATTCCCGGCTAGCAGCTTCCCTGTGGCAGGGAAGTGCAAACGTACACGTTTTCGGCCGAAAACTCGTTTTCCGGTGAAAACGCACACCACGGCTCTTTCTGAGAAAAAGCAAGCACGGAGGACAAGAACCGCTTTTGCCCTGCGTAGCGTTCCGGGCAGCGGGTAGAACCAGGCAGAGAATTCCCGGCTAGCAGCTTCCCTGTGGCGGGGAAGTGCAAACGTACACGTTTTCGGCCGAAAACTCGTTTTCGTAGAAAACGCACACCACGGCTCTTTCTGAGAAAAAGCAAGCACGGAGGACGAGAACCGCTTATGCCCTGCGTAGCGTTCCGGGCAGCGGGTAGAACCAGGCAGAGAATTCCCGGCTAGCAGCTTCCCTGTGGCGGGGAAGTGCAAACATACACGTTTTCGGCCGAAAACGCGTTTTCCGGCGAAAACGCACACCACGGCTCTTTCTGAGAAAAAGCAAGCACGGAGGACGAGAACCGCTTTTGCCCTGCGTAGCGTTCCGGGCAGCGGGTAGAACCAGGCAGAGAATTCCCGGCTAGCAGCTTCCCTGTGGCGCGGAAGTGCAAACGTACACGTTTTCGGCCGAAAACGCGTTTTCCGGCGAAAACTCACACCACGGCTCTTTCTGAGAAAAAGCAAGCACGGAGGATGAGGATCGCTTTTGCCCTGGGTAGCGTTCCGGACAGCGAGTAGAACCAGGCAGAGAATTCCCGGCTAGCAGCTTCCCTGTGGCGGGGAAGTGCAAACATACACGTTTTTGGCCGAAAACGCGTTTTCGGCGAAAACGCACACCACGGCTCTTTCTGAGAAAAAGCAAGCACGGAGGACGAGAATCGCTTTTGCCCTGCGTACCGTTCCGGGCAGTGGGTAGAACCAGGCAGAGAATTCCCGGCTAGCAGCTTCCCTGTGGCGGGGAAGTGCAAACATACACGTTTTCGGCCGAAAACGCGTTTTCCGGCGAAAACTCACACCACGGCTCTTTCTGAGAAAAAGCAAGCACGGAGGACGAGAATCGCTTTTGCCCTGCGTACCGTTCCGGGCAGCGGGTAGAACCAGGCAGAGAATTCCCGGCTAGCAGCTTCCCTGTGGCGCGGAAGTGCAAACATACACGTTTTCGGCCGAAAACGCGTTTTCCGGTGAAAACGCACACCACGGCTCTTTCTGAGAAAAAGCAAGCACGGAGGACGAGAATCGCTTTTGCCCTGTGTAGCGTTCCGGGCAGCGGGTAGAACCGGGCAGAGAATTCCCGGCTAGCAGCTTCCCTGTGGCGGCAAAGTGCAAACGTACACGTTTTCGGCCGAAAACGCGTTTCCGGCGAAAACGCACACCACGGCTCTTTCTGAGAAACAGCAAGCACGGAGGACGAGAACCGCTTTTGCACTGCGTAGCGTTCCGGGCAGCGGGTAGAACCAGGCAGAGAATTCCCGGCTAGCAGCTTCCCTGTGGCGCGGAAGTGCAAACATACACGTTTTCGGCCGAAAACGCGTTTTCCGGTGAAAACGCACACCACGGCTCTTTCTGAGAAAAATCAAAAACGGAGGACGAGAACAGGTTTTGCCCTGCGTAGCGTTCCGGGCACCGGGTAGAACCAGGCAGAGAATTCCCGGCTAGCAGCTTCCCTGTGGCGGCAAAGTGCAAACGTATACGTTTTCGGCCGAAAACGCGTTTTCCGGCGAAAACGCACACCACGGCTCTTTCTGAGAAAAAGCAAGCACGGAGGACGAGAATCGCTTTTGCCCTGCGTACCGTTCCGGGCAGCGGGTAGAACCAGGCAGAGAATTCCCGGCTAGCAGCTTCCCTGTGGCGCGGAAGTGCAAACATACACGTTTTCGGCCGAAAACGCGTTTTCCGGTGAAAACGCACACCACGGCTCTTTCTGAGAAAAAGCAAGCACGGAGGACGAGAATCGCTTTTGCTCTGCGTAGCGTTCCGGGCAGAGGTAGAACCAGGCAGAGAATTCCCGGCTAGCAGCTTCCCTGTGGCGGGGAAGTGCAAACATACACGTTTTCGGCCGAAAACGCGTTTTCCGGTGAAAACGCACACCACAGCTCTTTCTGAGAAAAAGCAAGCACGGAGGACGAGAATCGCTTTTGCCCTGCGTACCGTTCCGGGCAGCGGGTAGAACCAGGCAGAGAATTCCCGGCTAGCAGCTTCCCTGTGGCGGGGAAGTGCAAACGTACACGTTTTCGGCCGAAAAGACGTTTCCGGCGAAAACGCACACCACGGCTCTTTCTGAGAAACAGCAAGCACGGAGGACGAGAACAGGTTTTGCCCTGCGTAGCATTCCGGGCAGCGGGTAGAACCAGGCAGAGAATTCCCGGCTAGCAGCTTCCCTGTGGCGCGGAAGTGCAAACGTACACGTTTTCGGCCGAAAACACGTTTCCGGCGAAAACGCACACCACGGCTCTTTCTGAGAAAAAGCAAGCACGGAGGACGAGAATCGCTTTTGCCCTGCGTACCGTTCCGGGCAGCGGGTAGAACCAGGCAGAGAATTCCCGGCTAGCAGCTTCCCTTTGGCGCGGAAGTGCATACGTACACGTTTTCGGCCGAAAACGCGTTTTCCGGTGAAAACGCACACCACGGCTCTTTCTGAGAAAAAGCAAGCACGGAGGACGAGAACCGCTTTTGCCCTGCGTAGCGTTCCGGGCAGTGGGTAGAACCAGGCAGAGAATTCCCGGCTAGCAGCTTCCCTGTGGCGGGGAAGTGCAAACATACACGTTTTCGGCCGAAAACGCGTTTTCCGGCGAAAACTCACACCACGGCTCTTTCTGAGAAAAAGCAAGCACGGAGGACGAGAATCGCTTTTGCCCTGCGTAGCGTTCCGGGCAGCGGGTAGAACCAGGCAGAGAATTCCCGGCTAGCAGCTTCCCTGTGGCGCGGAAGTGCAAACATACACGTTTTCGGCCGAAAACGCGTTTTCCGGTGAAAACGCACACCACGGCTCTTTCTGAGAAAAAGCAAGCACGGAGGACGAGAATCGCTTTTGCCCTAAGTAGCGTTCCGGGCAGCGGGTAGAACCGGGCAGAGAATTCCCGGCTAGCAGCTTCCCTGTGGCGGCAAAGTGCAAACGTACACGTTTTCGGCCGAAAACGCGTTTCCGGCGAAAACGCACACCACGGCTCTTTCTGAGAAACAGCAAGCACGGAGGACGAGAACCGCTTTTGCACTGCTTAGCGTTCCGGGCAGCGGGTAGAACCAGGCAGAGAATTCCCGGCTAGCAGCTTCCCTGTGGCGCGGAAGTGCAAACATACACGTTTTCGGCCGAAAACGCGTTTTCCGGTGAAAACGCACACCACGGCTCTTTCTGAGAAAAATCAAAAACGGAGGACGAGAACAGGTTTTGCCCTGCGTAGCGTTCCGGGCAGCGGGTAGAACCAGGCAGAGAATTCCCGGCTAGCAGCTTCCCTGTGGCGGGGAAGTGCAAACATACACGTTTTCGGCCGAAAACGCGTTTTCCGGCGAAAACGCACACCACGGCTCTTTCTGAGAAAAAGCAAGCACGGAGGACGAGAATCGCTTTTGCCCTGCGTACCGTTCCGGGCAGCGGGTAGAACCAGGCAGAGAATTCCCGGCTAGCAGCTTCCCTGTGGCGCGGAAGTGCAAACATACACGTTTTCGGCCGAAAACGCGTTTTCCGGTGAAAACGCACACCACGGCTCTTTCTGAGAAAAAGCAAGCACGGAGGACGAGAATCGCTTTTGCTCTGCGTAGCGTTCCGGGCAGAGGTAGAACCAGGCAGAGAATTCCCGGCTAGCAGCTTCCCTGTGGCGGGGAAGTGCAAACATACACGTTTTCGGCCGAAAACGCGTTTTCCGGCGAAAACGCACACCACAGCTCTTTCTGAGAAAAAGCAAGCACGGAGGACGAGAATCGCTTTTGCCCTGCGTACCGTTCCGGGCAGCGGGTAGAACCAGGCAGAGAATTCCCGGCTAGCAGCTTCCCTGTGGCGGGGAAGTGCAAACGTACACGTTTTCGGCCGAAAACGCGTTTTCCGGCGAAAACGCACACCACGGCTCTTTCTGAGAAACAGCAAGCACGGAGGACGAGAACAGGTTTTGCCCTGCGTAGCATTCCGGGCAGCGGGTAGAACCAGGCAGAGAATTCCCGGCTAGCAGCTTCCCTGTGGCGGGGAAGTGCAAACGTACACGTTTTCGGCCGAAAACGCGTTTTCCGGCGAAAACGCACACCACGGCTCTTTCTGAGAAAAAGCAAGCACGGAGGACGAGAATCGCTTTTGCCCTGCGTACCGATCCGGGCAGCGGGTAGAACCAGGCAGAGAATTCCCGGCTAGCAGCTTCCCTGTGGCGGGGAAGTGCAAACGTACACGTTTTCGGCCTAAAACTCGTTTTCCGGCGAAAACGCACACCACGGCTCTTTCTGAGAAAAAGCAAGCACGGAGGACGAGAATCGCTTTTGCCCTGCCTAGCGTTCCGGGCAGCGGGTAGAACCAGGCAGAGAATTCCCGGCTAGCAGCTTCCCTGTGACAGGCAAGTGCAAACGTACACGTTTTCGGCCGAAAACGCGTTTTCGGCGAAAACGCACACCACGGCTCTTTCTGAGAAAAAGCAAGCACGGAGGACGAGGATCGCTTTTGCCCTGGGTAGCGTTCCGGACAGCGGGTAGAACCAGGCAGAGAATTCCCGGCTAGCAGCTTCCCTTTGGCGCGGAAGTGAAAACGTACACGTTTTCGGCCGAAACTTCGTTTTCGGCGAAAACGCACACCACGGCTCTTTCTGAGAAAAAGCAAGCACGGAGGACGAGAACCGCTTTTGCCCTGCGTAGCGTTCCGGGCAGCGGGTAGAACCAGGCAGAGAATTCCCGGCTAGCAGCTTCCCTGTGGCGGGGATGTGCAAACATACACGTTTTCGGCCGAAAACGCGATTTCCGGCGAAAACGCACACCACGGCTCTTTCTGAGAAAAAGCAAGCACGTATGACGAGAATCGCTTTTGCTCTGCGTAGCGTTCCGGGCAGCGGGTAGAACCAGGCAGAGAATTCCCGGCTAGCAGCTTCCCTGTGGCGGGGAAGTGCAAACGTACACGTTTTCGGCCGAAAACGCGTTTTCGGCGAAAACGCACAACACGGCTCTTTCTCAGAAAAAGCAAGCACGGAGGACGAGAATCGCTTTTGCCCTGCTTAGCGTTCCGGGCAGCGGGTAGAACCAGGCAGAGAATTCCCGGCTAGCAGCTTCCCTGTGGCGGGGAAGTGCAAACGTATACGTGTTCGGCCGAAAACGCTTTTTCCGGTGAAAACGCACACCACGGCTCTTTCTGAGAAAAAGCAAGCACGGAGGACGAGAATCGCTTTTGCCCTGCGTAGCGTTCCGGGCAGCGGGTAGAACCAGGCAGAGAATTCCCGGCTAGCAGCTTCCCTGTAGAGGGGAAGTGCAAACGTACACGTTTTCGGCCGAAAACGAGTTTTCGGCGAAAACGCACACCACGGCTCTTTCTGAGAAAAAGCAAGCACGTATGACGAGAATCGCTTTTGCTCTGCGTAGCGTTCCGGGCAGCGGGTAGAACCAGGCAGAGAATTCCCGGCTTGCAGCTTCCCTGTGGCGGGGAAGTGCAAATGTACACGTTTTCGGCCGAAAACGCGTTTTCCGGCGAAAACGCACACCACGGCTCTTTCTGAGAAAAAGCAAGCACGGAGGACGAGGATCGCTTTTGCCCTGGGTAGCGTTCCGGACAGCGGGTAGAACCAGGCAGAGAATTCCCGGCTAGCAGCTTCCCTGTGGCGGGGAAGTGCAAACGTACACGTTTTCGGCCGAAAACTCGTTTTCCGGTGAAAACGCACACCACGGCTCTTTCTGAGAAAAAGCAAGCACGGAGGACGAGAACCGCTTATGCCCTGCGTAGCGTTCCGGGCAGCGGGTAGAACCAGGCAGAGAATTCCCGGCTAGCAGCTTCCCTGTGGCGGGGAAGTGCAAACATACACGTTTTCGGCCGAAAACGCGTTTTCCGGCGAAAACGCACACCACGGCTCTTTCTGAGAAAAAGCAAGCACGGAGGACGAGAACCGCTTTTGCCCTGCGTAGCGTTCCGGGCAGCGGGTAGAACCAGGCAGAGAATTCCCGGCTAGCAGCTTCCCTGTGGCGCGGAAGTGCAAACGTACACGTTTTCGGCCGAAAACACGTTTCCGGCGAAAACGCACACCACGGCTCTTTCTGAGAAAAAGCAAGCACGGAGGACGAGAATCGCTTTTGCCCTGCGTAGCGTTCCGGGCAGTGGGTAGAACCAGGCAGAGAATTCCCGGCTAGCAGCTTCCCTGTGGCGGGGAAGAGCAAACGTACACGTTTTCGGTCGAAAACGCGTTTTCCGGCGAAAACTCACACCACGGCTCTTTCTGAGAAAAAGCAAGCACGGAGGATGAGGATCGCTTTTGCCCTGGGTAGCGTTCCGGACAGCGAGTAGAACCAGGCAGAGAATTCCCGGCTAGCAGCTTCCCTGTGGCGGGGAAGTGCAAACATACACGTTTTCGGCCGAAAACGCGTTTTCGGCGAAAACGCACACCACGGCTCTTTCTGAGAAAAAGCAAGCACGGAGGACGAGAATCGCTTTTGCCCTGCGTACCGTTCCGGGCAGCGGGTAGAACCAGGCAGAGAATTCCCGGCTAGCAGCTTCCCTTTGGCGCGGAAGTGCAAACGTACACGTTTTCGGCCGAAAACGCGTTTTCCGGTGAAAACGCACACCACGGCTCTTTCTGAGAAAAAGCAAGCACGGAGGACGAGAACCCCTTTTGCCCTGCGTAGCGTTCCGGGCAGTGGGTAGAACCAGGCAGAGAATTCCCGGCTAGCAGCTTCCCTGTGGCGGGGAAGTGCAAACATACACGTTTTCGGCCGAAAACGCGTTTTCCGGCGAAAACTCACACCACGGCTCTTTCTGAGAAAAAGCAAGCACGGAGGACGAGAATCGCTTTTGCCCTGCGTACCGTTCCGGGCAGCGGGTAGAACCAGGCAGAGAATTCCCGGCTAGCAGCTTCCCTGTGGCGCGGAAGTGCAAACATACACGTTTTCGGCCGAAAACGCGTTTTCCGGTGAAAACGCACACCACGGCTCTTTCTGAGAAAAAGCAAGCACGGAGGACGAGAACCGCTTTTGCCCTGCGTAGCGTTCCGGGCAGCGGGTAGAACCAGGCAGAGAATTCCCGGCTAGCAGCTTCCCTGTGGCGCGGAAGTGCAAACATACACGTTTTCGGCCGAAAATGCGTTTCCGGCGAAAACGCACACCACGGCTCTTTCTGAGAAACAGCAAGCACGGAGGACGAGAACAGGTTTTGACCTGCGTAGCATTCCGGGCAGCGGGTAGAACCAGGCAGAGAATTCCCGGCTAGCAGCTTCCCTGTGGCGGGGAAGTGCAAACGTACACGTTTTCGGCCGAAAACGCGTTTTCCGGCGAAAACGCACACCACGGCTCTTTCTGAGAAAAAGCAAGCACGGAGGACGAGAATCGCTTTTGTCCTGCGTACCGATCCGGGCAGCGGGTAGAACCAGGCAGAGAATTCCCGGCTAGCAGCTTCCCTGTGGCGGGGAAGTGCAAACGTACACGTTTTCGGCCTAAAACTCGTTTTCCGGCGAAAACGCACACCACGGCTCTTTCTGAGAAAAAGCAAGCACGGAGGACGAGAATCGCTTTTGCCCTGCCTAGCGTTCCGGGCAGCGGGTAGAACCAGGCAGAGAATTCCCGGCTAGCAGCTTCCCTGTGACAGGCAAGTGCAAACGTACACGTTTTCGGCCGAAAACGTTTTTCGGCGAAAACGCACACCACGGCTCTTTCTGAGAAAAAGCAAGCACGGAGGACGAGGATCGCTTTTGCCCTGGGTAGCGTTCCGGACAGCGGGTAGAACCAGGCAGAGAATTCCCGGCTAGCAGCTTCCCTTTGGCGCGGAAGTGAAAACGTACACGTTTTCGGCCGAAACTTCGTTTTCGGCGAAAACGCACACCACGGCTCTTTCTGAGAAAAAGCAAGCACGGAGGACGAGAACCGCTTTTGCCCTGCGTAGCGTTCCGGGCAGCGGGTAGAACCAGGCAGAGAATTCCCGGCTAGCAGCTTCCCTGTGGCGGGGATGTGCAAACATACACGTTTTCGGCCGAAAACGCGATTTCCGGCGAAAACGCACACCACGGCTCTTTCTGAGAAAAAGCAAGCACGTATGACGAGAATCGCTTTTGCTCTGCGTAGCGTTCCGGGCAGCGGGTAGAACCAGGCAGAGAATTCCCGGCTAGCAGCTTCCCTGTGGCGGGGAAGTGCAAACGTACACGTTTTCGGCCGAAAACGCGTTTTCGGCGAAAACGCACAACACGGCTCTTTCTCAGAAAAAGCAAGCACGGAGGACGAGAATCGCTTTTGCCCTGCTTAGCGTTACGGGCAGCGGGTAGAACCAGGCAGAGAATTCCCGGCTAGCAGCTTCCCGGTGGCGGGGAAGTGCAAACGTACACGTGTTCGGCCGAAAACGCTTTTTCCGGTGAAAACGCACACCACGGCTCTTTCTGAGAAAAAGCAAGCACGGAGGACGAGAATCGCTTTTGCCCTGCGTAGCGTTCCGGGCAGCGGGTAGAACCAGGCAGAGAATTCCCGGCTAGCAGCTTCCCTGTAGAGGGGAAGTGCAAACGTACACGTTTTCGGCCGAAAACGAGTTTTCGGCGAAAACGCACACCACGGCTCTTTCTGAGAAAAAGCAAGCACGTATGACGAGAATCGCTTTTGCTCTGCGTAGCGTTCCGGGCAGCGGGTAGAACCAGGCAGAGAATTCCCGGCTAGCAGCTTCCCTGTGGCGCGGAAGTGCAAACGTACACGTTTTCGGCCGAAAACGCGTTTTCCGGCGAAAACGCACACCACGGCTCTTTCTGAGAAAAAGCAAGCACGGAGGACGAGAACCGCTTTTGCCCTGCGTAGCGTTCCGGGCAGCGGGTAGAACCAGGCAGAGAATTCCCGGCTAGCAGCTTCCCTGTGGCGGGGAAGTGCAAACGTACACGTTTTCGGCCTAAAACTCGTTTTCCGGCGAAAACGCACACCACGGCTCTTTCTGAGAAAAAGCAAGCACGGAGGACGAGAACCGCTTTTGCCCTGCCTAGCGTTCCGGGCAGCGGGTAGAACCAGGCAGAGAATTCCCGGCTAGCAGCTTCCCTGTGACAGGCAAGTGCAAACGTACACGTTTTCGGCCGAAAACGCGTTTTCGGCGAAAACGCACACCACGGCTCTTTCTGAGAAAAAGCAAGCACGGAGGACGAGGATCGCTTTTGCCCTGCGTAGCGTTCCGGACAGCGGGTAGAACCAGGCAGAGAATTCCCGGCTAGCAGCTTCCCTTTGGCGGGGAAGTGAAAACGTACACGTTTTCGGCCGAAACTTCGTTTTCGGCGAAAACGCACACCACGGCTCTTTCTGAGAAAAAGCAAGCACGGAGGACGAGAACCGCTTTTGCCCTGCGTAGCGTTCCGGGCAGCGGGTAGAACCAGGCAGAGAATTCCCGGCTAGCAGCTTCCCTGTGGCGGGGAAGTGCAAACATACACGTTTTCGGCCAAAAACGCGATTTCCGGCGAAAACGCACACCACGGCTCTTTCTGAGAAAAAGCAAGCACGTATGACGAGAATCGCTTTTGCTCTGCGTAGCGTTCCGGGCAGCGGGTAGAACCAGGCAGAGAATTCCCGGCTAGCAGCTTCCCTGTGGCGGGGAAGTGCAAACGTACACGTTTTCGGCCGAAAACGCGTTTTCGGCGAAAACGCACACCACGGCTCTTTCTCAGAAAAAGCAAGTACGGAGGACGAGAATCGCTTTTGTCCTGCTTAGCGTTACGGGCAGCGGGTAGAACCAGGCAGAGAATTACCGGCTAGCAGCTTCCCTGTGTCGGGGAAGTGCAAACGTACAGGTTTTCGGCCGAAAACGAGTTTTCCGGCGAAAACGCACACCACGGCTCTTTTTGAGAAAAAGCAAGCACGGAGGACGAGAATCGCTTTTACCCTGCGTACCGTTAAGGGCAGCGGGTAGAACCAGGCAGAGAATTCCCGGCTAGCAGCTTCCCTGTGGCGGGGAAGTGTAAACGTACACGTTTTCGGCCGAAAACGCGTTTTCCGGCGAAAACGCACACCACGGCTCTTTCTGAGAAAAATCAAACACGGAGTACGAGAACAGGTTTTGCCCTGCGTAGCGTTCAGGGCAGCGGGTAGAACCAGGCAGAGAATTCCCGGCTAGCAGCTTCCCTGTGGCGGGGAAGTGCAAACGTACACGTTTTCGGCCGAAAACGCGTTTTCCGGCGAAAACGCACACCACGGCTCTTTCTGAGAAAAAGCAAGCACGGAGGACGAGAATCGCTTTTGCCCTGCGTAGCGTTCCGGGCAGCGGGTAGAACCAGGCAGAGAATTCCCGGCTAGCAGCTTCCCTGTAGAGGGGAAGTGCAAACGTACACGTTTTCGGCCGAAAACGAGTTTTCGGCGAAAACGCACACCACGGCTCTTTCTGAGAAAAAGCAAGCACGGAGGACGAGAATCGCTTTTGCCCTGCGTACCGTTCCGGGCAGCGGGTAGAACCAGGCAGAGAATTCCCGGCTAGCAGCTTCCCTGTGGCGGGGAAGTGCAAACAAACACGTTTTCGGCCGAAAACGCGATTTCCGGCGAAAACGCACACCACGGCTCTTTCTGAGAAAAAGCAAGCACGGAGGACGAGAATCGCTTTTGCCCTGCGTACCGTTCCGGGCAGCGGGTAGAACCAGGCAGAGAATTCCCGGCTAGCAGCTTCCCTGTGGCGCGGAAGTGCAAACATACACGTTTTCGGCCGAAAACGCGTTTTCCGGTGAAAACGCACACCACGGCTCTTTCTGAGAAAAAGCAAGCACGTATGACGAGAATCGCTTTTGCTCTGCGTAGCGTTCCGGGCAGCGGGTAGAACCAGGCAGAGAATTCCCGGCTAGCAGCTTCCCTGTGGCGGGGAAGTGCAAACGTACACGTTTTCGGCCGAAAACGCGTTTTCCGGCGAAAACGCACACCACGGCTCTTTCTGAGAAAAAGCAAGCACGGAGGACGAGAATCGCTTTTGCCCTGCGTACCGTTCCGGGCAGCGGGTAGAACCAGGCAGAGAATTCCCGGCTAGCAGCTTCCCTGTGGCGCGGAAGTGCAAACGTACACGTTTTCGGCCGAAAACGCGTTTCCGGCGAAAACGCACACCACGGCTCTTTCTGAGAAACAGCAAGAACGGAGGACGAGAACAGGTTTTGCCCTGCGTAGCATTCCGGGCAGCGGGTAGAACCAGGCAGAGAATTCCCGGCTAGCAGCTTCCCTGTGGCGGGGAAGTGCAAACGTACACGTTTTCGGCCGAAAATGCGTTTTCCGGCGAAAACGCACACCACGGCTCTTTCTGAGAAAAATCAAACACGGAGGACAAGAACAGGTTTTGCCCTGCGTAGCGTTCCGGGCAGCGGGTAGAACCAGGCAGAGAATTCCCGGCTAGCAGCTTCCCTGTGGCGGGGAAGTGCAAACGTACACGTTTTCGGCCGAAAACGCGTTTTCCGGCGAAAACGCACACCACGGCTCTTTCTGAGAAAAAGCAAGCACGGAGGACGAGAATCGCTTTTGCCCTGCGTACCGTTCCGGGCAGCGGGTAGAACCAGGCAGAGAATTCCCGGCTAGCAGCTTCCCTGTGGCGCGGAAGTGCAAACGTACACGTTTTCGGCCGAAAACGCGTTTTCCGGTGAAAACGCACACCACGGCTCTTTCTGAGAAAAAGCAAGCACGGAGGACGAGGATCGCTTTTGCCCTGGGTAGCGTTCCGGACAGCGGGTAGAACCAGGCAGAGAATTCCCGGCTAGCAGCTTCCCTGTGGCGGGGAAGTGCAAACGTACACGTTTTCGGCCGAAAACTAGTTTTCGGCGAAAACGCACACCATGGCTCTTTCTGAGAAAAAGCAAGCACGGAGGACGAGAACCGCTTTTGCCCTGCGTACCGTTCTGGGCAGCGGGTAGAACCAGGCAGAGAATTCCCGGCTAGCAGCTTCCCTGTGGCGGGGAAGTGCAAACGTACACGTTTTCGGCCTAAAACTCGTTTTCCGGCGAAAACGCACACCACGGCTCTTTCTGAGAAAAAGCAAGCACGGAGGACGAGAATCGCTTTTGCCCTGCCTAGCGTTCCGGGCAGCGGGTAGAACCAGGCAGAGAATTCCCGGCTAGCAGCTTCCCTGTGACAGGCAAGTGCAAACGTACACTTTTTCGGCCGAAAACGCGTTTTCGGCGAAAACGCACACCACGGCTCTTTCTGAGAAAAAGCAAGCACGGAGGACGAGGATCGCTTTTGCCCTGGGTAGCGTTCCGGACAGCGGGTAGAACCAGGCAGAGAATTCCCGGCTAGCAGCTTACCTTTGGTGCGGAAGTGAAAACGTACACGTTTTCGGCCGAAACTTAGTTTTCGGCGAAATCGCACACCACGGCTCTTTCTGAGAAAAAGCAAGCACGGAGGACGAGAACCGCTTTTGCCCTGCGTAGCGTTCCGGGCAGCGGGTAGAACCAGGCAGAGAATTCCCGGCTAGCAGCTTCCCTGTGGCGGGGATGTGCAAACATACACGTTTTCGGCCGAAAACGCGATTTCCGGCGAAAACGCACACCACGGCTCTTTCTGAGAAAAAGCAAGCACGTATGACGAGAATCGCTTTTGCTCTGCGTAGCGTTCCGGGCAGCGGGTAGAACCAGGCAGAGAATTCCCGGCTAGCAGCTTCCCTGTGGCGGGGAAGTGCAAACGTACACGTTTTCGGCCGAAAACGCGTTTTCGGCGAAAACGCACAACACGGCTCTTTCTGAGAAAAAGCAAGCA
This sequence comes from Athene noctua, assembly GCF_965140245.1. Lineage (NCBI taxonomy): Eukaryota > Metazoa > Chordata > Aves > Strigiformes > Strigidae > Athene > Athene noctua. The sequence continues at coordinate 198,297 of NW_027437566.1, read as the reverse complement.
CGGAGGACGAGAATCGCTTTTGCCCTGCTTAGCGTTACGGGCAGCGGGTAGAACCAGGCAGAGAATTCCCGGCTAGCAGCTTCCCTGTGGCGGGGAAGTGCAAACGTACACGTGTTCGGCCGAAAACGCTTTTTCCGGTGAAAACGCACACCACGGCTCTTTCTGAGAAAAAGCAAGCACGGAGGACGAGAATCGCTTTTGCCCTGCGTAGCGTTCCGGGCAGCGGGTAGAACCAGGCAGAGAATTCCCGGCTAGCAGCTTCCCTGTAGAGGGGAAGTGCAAACGTACACGTTTTCGGCCGAAAACGAGTTTTCGGCGAAAACGCACACCACGGCTCTTTCTGAGAAAAAGCAAGCACGGAGGACGAGAATCGCTTTTGCCCTGCGTACCGTTCCGGGCAGCGGGTAGAACCAGGCAGAGAATTCCCGGCTAGCAGCTTCCCTGTGTCGGGGAAGTGCAAACATACACGTTTTCGGCCGAAAACGCGATTTCCGGCGAAAACGCACACCACGGCTCTTTCTGAGAAAAAGCAAGCACGGAGAACGAGAATCGCTTTTGCCCTGCGTACCGTTCCGGGCAGCGGGTAGAACCAGGCAGAGAATTCCCGGCTAGCAGCTTCCCTGTGGCGCGGAAGTGCAAACATACACGTTTTCGGCCGAAAACGCGTTTTCCGGTGAAAACGCACACCACGGCTCTTTCTGAGAAAAAGCAAGCACGTATGACGAGAATCGCTTTTGCTCTGCGTAGTGTTCTGGGCAGCGGGTAGAACCAGGCAGAGAATTCCCGGCTAGCAGCTTCCCTGTGGCGGGGAAGTGCAAACATACACGTTTTCGGCCGAAAACGCGTTTTCCGGCGAAAACGCACACCACGGCTCTTTCTGAGAAAAAGCAAGCACGGAGGACGAGAATCGCTTTTGCTCTGCGTAGCGTTCCGGGCAGCGGGTAGAACCAGGCAGAGAATTCCCGGCTAGCAGCTTCCCTGTGTCGGGGAAGTGCAAACGTACACGTTTTCGGCCGAAAACGCGTTTCCGGCGAAAACGCACACCACGGCTCTTTCTGAGAAACAGCAAGCACGGAGGACGAGAACAGGTTTTGCCCTGCGTAGCACTCCGGGCAGCGGGTAGAACCAGGCAGAGAATTCCCGGCTAGCAGCTTCCCTGTGGCGGGGAAGTGCAAACGTACACGTTTTCGGCCGAAAACGCGTTTTCCGGCGAAAACGCACACCACGGCTCTTTCTGAGAAAAAGCAAGCACGGAGGACGAGAATCGCTTTTGCCCTGCGTACCGTTCCGGGCAGCGGGTAGAACCAGGCAGAGAATTCCCGGCTAGCAGCTTCCCTGTGGCGGGGAAGTGCAAACGTACACGTTTTCGGCCGAAAACGCGTTTTCCGGCGAAAACGCACACCACGGCTCTTTCTGAGAAAAAGCAAGCACGGAGGACGAGAATCGCTTTTGCCCTGCGTACCGTTCCGGGCAGCGGGTAGAACCAGGCAGAGAATTCCCGGCTAGCAGCTTCCCTGTGGCGGGGAAGTGCAAACATACACGTTTTCGGCCGAAAACGCGTTTTCCGGCGAAAACGCACACCACGGCTCTTTCTGAGAAAAAGCAAGCACGGAGGACGAGAATCGCTTTTGCCCTGCGTACCGTTCCGGGCAGCGGGTAGAACCAGGCAGAGAATTCCCGGCTAGCAGCTTCCCTGTGTCGGGGAAGTGCAAACGTACACGTTTTCGGCCGAAAACGCGTTTCCGGCGAAAACGCACACCACGGCTCTTTCTGAGAAAAAGCAAGCACGGAGGACGAGAATCGCTTTTGCCCTGCGTACCGTTCCGGGCAGCGGGTAGAACCAGGCAGAGAATTCCCGGCTAGCAGCTTCCCTGTGGCGGGGAAGTGCAAACGTACACGTTTTCGGCCGAAAACGCGTTTCCGGCGAAAACGCACACCACGGCTCTTTCTGAGAAAAAGCAAGCACGGAGGACGAGAATCGCTTTTGCCCTGGGTAGCGTTCCGGACAGCGGGTAGAACCAGGCAGAGAATTCCCGGCTAGCAGCTTCCCTGTGGCGGGGAAGTGCAAACGTACACGTTTTCGGCCGAAAACTCGTTTTCGGCGAAAACGCACACCATGGCTCTTTCTGAGAAAAAGCAAGCACGGAGGACGAGAATCGCTTTTGCCCTGCGTACCGTTCCGGGCAGCGGGTAGAACCAGGCAGAGAATTCCCGGCTAGCAGCTTCCCTGTGGCGGGGAAGTGCAAACGTACACGTTTTCGGCCGAAAACGCGTTTTCCGGCGAAAACGCACACCACGGCTCTTTCTGAGAAAAAGCAAGCACGGAGGACGAGAATCGCTTTTGCCCTGCGTAGTGTTCCGGGCAGCGGGTAGAACCAGGCAGAGAATTCCCGGCTAGCAGCTTCCCTGTGGCGGGGAAGTGCAAACATACACGTTTTCGGCCGAAAACGCGTTTTCCGGCGAAAACGCACACCACGGCTCTTTCTGAGAAAAAGCAAGCACGTATGACGAGAATCGCTTTTGCCCTGCGTACCGTTCCGGGCAGCGGGTAGAACCAGGCAGAGAATTCCCGGCTAGCAGCTTCCCTGTGTCGGGGAAGTGCAAACGTACACGTTTTCGGCCGAAAACGCGTTTCCGGCGAAAACGCACACCACGGCTCTTTCTGAGAAACAGCAAGCACGGAGGACGAGAACAGGTTTTGCCCTGCGTAGCATTCCGGGCAGCGGGTAGAACCAGGCAGAGAATTCCCGGCTAGCAGCTTCCCTGTGGCGGGGAAGTGCAAACGTACACGTTTTCGGCCGAAAACGCGTTTTCCGGCGAAAACGCACACCACGGCTCTTTCTGAGAAAAAGCAAGCACGGAGGACGAGAATCGCTTTTGCCCTGCGTACCGTTCCGGGCAGCGGGTAGAACCAGGCAGAGAATTCCCGGCTAGCAGCTTCCCTGTGGCGGGGAAGTGCAAACGTACACGTTTTCGGCCGAAAACGCGTTTCCGGCGAAAACGCACACCACGGCTCTTTCTGAGAAAAAGCAAGCACGGAGGACGAGAATCGCTTTTGCCCTGGGTAGCGTTCCGGACAGCGGGTAGAACCAGGCAGAGAATTCCCGGCTAGCAGCTTCCCTGTGGCGGGGAAGTGCAAACGTACACGTTTTCGGCCGAAAACTCGTTTTCGGCGAAAACGCACACCAGGGCTCTTTCTGAGAAAAAGCAAGCACGGAGGACGAGAACCGCTTTTGCCCTGCGTACCGTTCCGGGCAGCGGGTAGAACCAGGCAGAGAATTCCCGGCTAGCAGCTTCCCTGTGGCGGGGAAGTGCAAACGTACACGTTTTCGGCCGAAAACTCGTTTTCGGCGAAAACGCACACCACGGCTCTTTCTGAGAAAAAGCAAGCACGGAGGACGAGAACCGCTTTTGCCCTGGGTAGCGTTCCGGGCAGCGGGTAGAACCAGGCAGAGAATTCCCGGCTAGCAGCTTCCCTGTGACAGGCAAGTGCAAACGTACACGTTTTCGGCCGAAAACGCTTTTTCGGCGAAAACGCACACCACTGCTCTTTCTGAGAAAAAGCAAGCACGGAGGACGAGGATCGCTTTTGCCCTGGGTAGCGTTCCGGACAGCGGGTAGAACCAGGCAGAGAATTCCCGGCTAGCAGCTTCCCTGTGGCGGGGAAGTGCAAACGTACACGTTTTCGGCCGAAAACTCCTTTTCGGCGAAAACGCACACCACGGCTCTTTCTGAGAAAAAGCAAGCACGGAGGACGAGAACCGCTTTTGCCCTGCGTAGCGTTCCGGGCAGCGGGTAGAACCAGGCAGAGAATTCCCGGCTAGCAGCTTCCCTGTGGCGGGGAAGTGCAAACGTACACGTTTTCGGCCGAAAACGCATTTTCCGGCGAAAACGCACACCACGGCTCTTTCTGAGAAAAAGCAAGCACGGAGGACGAGAATCGCTTTTGCCCTGCGTAGCGTTCCGGGCAGCGGGTAGAACCAGGCAGAGAATTCCCGGCTAGCAGCTTCCCTGTGGCAGGGAAGTGCAAACGTACACGTTTTCGGCCAAAAACGCGTTTTCGGCGAAAACGCACACCACGGCTCTTTCTCAGAAAAAGCAAGTACGGAGGACGAGAATCGCTTTTGCCCTGCGTACCGATCCGGGCAGCGGGTAGAACCAGGCAGAGAATTCCCGGCTAGCAGCTTCCCTGTGGCGGGGAAGTGCAAACGTACACGTTTTCGGCCGAAAACGGGTTTTCGGCGAAAATGCACACCACGGCTCTTTCTGAGAAAAAGTAAGCACGGAGGACGAGAATCGCTATTGCGCTGCGTACCGTTCCGGGCAGCGGGTAGAACCAGGCAGAGAATTCCCGGCTAGCAGCTTCCCTGTGGCGCGGAAGTGCAGACGTACACGTTTTCGGCCGAAAACGTGTTTTCCGGTGAAAACGCACACTACGGCTCTTTCTGAGAAAAAGCAAGCACGGAGGACGAGAATCGCTTTTGCCCTGCTTAGCGTTACGGACAGCGGGTAGAACCAGGCAGAGAATTCCCGGCTAGCAGCTTCCCTGTGTCGGGGAAGTGCAAACGTACACGTTTTCGGCCGAAAACGCGTTTTCCGGCGAAAACGCACACCACGGCTCTTTCTGAGAAAAAGCAAGCACGGAGGACGAGGATCGCTTTTGCCCTGGGTAGCGTTCCGGACAGCGGGTAGAACCAGGCAGAGAATTCCCGGCTAGCAGCTTCCCTGTGGCGGGGAAGTGCAAACGTACACGTTTTCGGCCGAAAACTCGTTTTCGGCGAAAACGCACACCACGGCTCTTTCTGAGAAAAAGCAAGCACGGATGACGAGAACCGCTTTTGCCCTGCGTAGCGTTCCGGGCAGCGGGTAGAACCAGGCAGAGAATTCCCGGCTAGCAGCTTCCCTGTGGCGGGGAAGTGCAAACGTACACGTTTTCGGCCGAAAACGCGTTTTCCGGCGAAAACGCACACCACGGCTCTTTCTGAGAAAAAGCAAGCACGGAGGACGAGAATCGCTTTTGCCCTGCGTAGCGTTACGGGCAGCGGGTAGAACCAGGCAGAGAATTACCGGCTAGCAGCTTCCCTGTGTCGGGGAAGTGCAAACGTACACGTTTTCGGCCGAAAACGCGTTTTCCGGCGAAAACGCACACCACGGCTCTTTCTGAGAAAAAGCAAGCACGGAGGACGAGGATCGCTTTTGCCCTGGGTAGCGTTCCGGACAGCGGGTAGAACCAGGCAGAGAATTCCCGGCTAGCAGCTTCCCTGTGGCGGGGAAGTGCAAACGTACACGTTTTCGGCCGAAAACTCCTTTTCGGCGAAAACGCACACCACGGCTCTTTCTGAGAAAAAGCAAGCACGGAGGACGAGAACCGCTTTTGCCCTGCGTAGCGTTCCGGGCAGCGGGTAGAACCAGGCAGAGAATTCCCGGCTAGCAGCTTCCCTGTGTCGGGGAAGTGCAAACGTACACGTTTTCGGCCGAAAACGCGTTTTCCGGAGAAAACGCACACCACGGCTCTTTCTGAGAAAAAGCAAGCACGGAGGACTAGGATCGCTTTTGCCCTGGGTAGCGTTCCGGACAGCGGGTAGAACCAGGCAGAGAATTCCCGGCTAGCAGCTTCCCTGTGGCGGGGAAGTGCAAACGTACACGTTTTCGGCCGAAAACTCGTTTTCGGCGAAAACGCACACCACGGCTCTTTCTGAGAAAAAGCAAGCACGGAGGACGAGAACCGCTTTTGCCCTGCGTAGCGTTCCGGGCAGCGGGTAGAACCAGGCAGAGAATTCCCGGCTAGCAGCTTCCCTGTGGCGGGGAAGTGCAAACGTACACGTTTTCGGCCGAAAACGCGTTTTCCGGCGAAAACGCACACCACGGCTCTTTCTGAGAAAAAGCAAGCACGGATGACGAGAATCGCTTTTGCCCTGCGTAGCGTTACGGGCAGCGGGTAGAACCAGGCAGAGAATTACCGGCTAGCAGCTTCCCTGTGTCGGGGAAGTGCAAACGTACACGTTTTCGGCCGAAAACGCGTTTTCCGGCGAAAACGCACACCACGGCTCTTTCTGAGAAAAAGCAAGCACGGAGGACGAGAACAGGTTTTGCCCTGCGTAGCATTCCGGGCAGCGGGTAGAACCAGGCAGAGAATTCCCGGCTAGCAGCTTCCCTGTGGCGGGGAAATGCAAACATACACGTTTTCGGCCGAAAACGCGTTTTCCGGCGAAAACGCACACCACGGCTCTTTCTGAGAAAAAGCAAGCACGGAGGAAGAGAATCGCTTTTGCCCTGCGTACCGTTCCGGGCAGCGGGTAGAACCAGGCAGAGAATTCCCGGCTAGCAGCTTCCCTGTGTCGGGGAAGTGCAAACGTACACGTTTTCGGCCGAAAACGCGTTTTCCGGTGAAAACGCACACCACGGCTCTTTCTGAGAAACAGCAAGCACGGAGGACGAGAATCGCTTTTGCCCTGCGTACCGTTCCGGGCAGCGGGTTGAACCAGGCAGAGAATTCCCGGCTAGCAGCTTCCCTGTGGCGGGGAAGTGGAAACATACACGTTTTCGGCCGAAAACGCGTTTTCCGGCGAAAACGCACATCACGGCTCTTTCTGAGAAAAAGCAAGCACGGAGGACGAGAATCGCTTTTGCCCTGCGTACCGTTCCGGGCATTGGGTAGAACCAGGCAGAGAATTCCCGGCTAGCAGCTTCCCTGTGGCGGGGAAATGCAAACATACACGTTTTCGGCCGAAAACGCGTTTTCCGGCGAAAACGCACACCACGGCTCTTTCTGAGAAAAAGCAAGCACGGAGGACGAGAATCGCTTTTGCCCTGCGTACCGTTCCGGGCAGCGGGTAGAACCAGGCAGAGAATTCCCGTCTAGCAGCTTCCCTGTGGCGGGGAAGTGCAAACGTACACGTTTTCGGCCGAAAACGCGTTTCCGGCGAAAACGCACACCACGGCTCTTTCTGAGAAACAGCAAGAACGGAGGACGAGAACAAGTTTTGCCCTGCGTAGCATTCCGGGCAGCGGGTAGAACCAGGCAGAGAATTCCCGGCTAGCAGCTTCCCTGTGGCGGGGAAGTGCAAACGTACACGTTTTCGGCCGAAAACGCGTTTTCCGGCGAAAACGCACACCACGGCTCTTTCTGAGAAAAATCAAACACGGAGGACGAGAACAGGTTTTGCCCTGCGTAGAGTTCCGGGCAGCGGGTAGAACCAGGCAGAGAATTCCCGGCTAGCAGCTTCCCTGTGGCAGGGAAGTGCAAACGTAAACGTTTTCGGCCAAAAACGCGTTTTCGGCGAAAACGCACACCACGGCTCTTTCTGAGAAAAAGCAAGCACGGAGGACGAGGATCGCTTTTGCCCTGCGTAGCGTTCCGGGCAGCGGGTAGAACCAGGCAGAGAATTCCCGGCTAGCAGCTTCCCTGTGGCGGGGAAGTGGAAACATACACGTTTTCGTCCGAAAACGCGTTTTCCGGCGAAAACGCACACCACGGCTCTTTCTGAGAAAAAGCAAGCACGGAGGACGAGGATCGCTTTTGCCCTGGGTAGCGTTCCGGACAGCGGGTAGAACCAGGCAGAGAATTCCCGGCTAGCAGCTTCCCTGTGGCAGGGAAGTGCAAACGTACACGTTTTCGGCCGAAAACGCGTTTTCCGGCGAAAACGCACACCACGGCTCTTTCTGAGAAAAAGCAAGCACGGAGGACGAGAATCGCTTTTGCCCTGCGTAGCGTTCCGGGCAGCGGGTAGAACCAGGCAGAGAATTCCCGGCTAGCAGCTTCCCTGTGGCGCGGAAGTGCAAACGTACACGTTTTCGGCCGAAAACGCGTTTTCCGGTGAAAACGCACACCACGGCTCTTTCTGAGAAAAAGCAAGCACGGAGGACGAGAACCGCTTTTGCCCTGCGTAGCGTTCCGGGCAGCGGGTAGAACCAGGCAGAGAATTCCCGGCTAGAAGCTTCCCTGTGGCGGGGAAGTGCAAACATACACGTTTTCGGCCGAAAACGTGTTTTCCGGCGAAAACTCACACCACGGCTCTTTCTGAGAAAAAGCAAGCACGGAGGACGAGAATCGCTTTTGCCCTGCGTACCGTTCCGGGCAGCGGGTAGAACCAGGCAGAGAATTCCCGGCTAGCAGCTTCCCTGTGGCAGGGAAGTGCAAACGTACACGTTTTCGGCCGAAAACGCGTTTTCGGCGAAAACGCACACCACGGCTCTTTCTGAGAAAAAGCAAGCATGGAGGACGAGGATCGCTTTTGCCCTGCGTAGCGTTCCGGGCAGCGGGTAGAACCAGGCAGAGAATTCCCGGCTAGCAGCTTCCCTGTGGCGGGGAATTGCAAACGTACACGTTTTCGGCCGAAAACTCGTTTTCGGCGAAAACGCACACCACGGCTCTTTCTGAGAAAAAGCAAGCACGGAGGACGAGAACCGCTTTTGCCCTCCGTAGCGTTCCGGGCAGCGGGTAGAACCGGGCAGAGAATTCCCGGCTAGCAGCTTCCCTGTGGCGCGAAGTGCAAACGTACACGTTTTCGGCCGAAAACGCGTTTCCGGCGAAAACGCACACCACGGCTCTTTCTGAGAAACAGCAAGCACGGAGGACGAGAACCGCTTTTGCCCTGCGTAGCGTTCCGGGCAGCGGGTAGAACCGGGCAGAGAATTCCCGGCTAGCAGCTTCCCTGTGGAGGGGAAGTGCAAACGTACACGTTTTCGGCCGAAAACGCGTTTTCCGGCGAAAACGCACACCACGGCTCTTTCTGAGAAAAAGCAAGCACGGAGGACGAGAATCGCTTTTGCCCTGGTAGCGTTCAGGGCAGCGGGTAGAACCAGGCAGAGAATTCCCGGCTAGCAGCTTCCCTGTGGCGGGGAAGTGCAAACGTACACGTTTTCGGCCGAAAACGCTTTTTCCGGCGAAAACGCACACCACGGCTCTTTCTGAGAAAAAGCAAGCACGGAGGACGAGGATCGCTTTTGCCCTGGGTAGCGTTCCGGACAGCGGGTAGAACCAGGCAGAGAATTCCCGGCTAGCAGCTTCCCTGTGGCGGGGAAGTGCAAACGTACACGTTTTCGGCCGAAAACTCGTTTTCGGCGAAAACGCACACCACGGCTCTTTCTGAGAAAAAGCAAGCACGGAGGACGAGAACCGCTTTTGCCCTGCGTAGCGTTCCGGGCAGCGGGTAGAACCAGGCAGAGAATTCCCGGCTAGCAGCTTCCCTGTGGCGGGGAAGTGCAAACGTACACGTTTTCGGCCGAAAACGCTTTTTCCGGCGAAAACGCACACCACGGCTCTTTCTGAGAAAAAGCAAGCACGGAGGACGAGAATCGCTTTTGCGCTGCGTACCGTTCCGGGCAGCGGGTAGAACCAGGCAGAGAATTCCCGGCTAGCAGCTTCCCTGTGGCGCGGAAGTGCAAATGTACACGTTTTCGGCCGAAAACGTGTTTTCAGGTGAAAACGCACACCACGGCTCTTTCTGAGAAAAAGCAAGTACGGATGACGAGAATCGTTTTTGCCCTGCTTAGCGTTACGGGCAGCCCGTAGAACCAGGCAGAGTATTCCCGGCTAGCAGCTTCCCTGTGTCGGGGAAGTGCAAACGTACACGTTTTCGGCCGAAAACGCGTTTTCCGGTGAAAACGCACACCACGGCTCTTTCTGAGAAAAAGCAAGCACGGAGGACGAGAACCGCTTTTGCCCTGCGTAGCGTTCCGGGCAGCGGGTAGAACCAGGCAGAGAATTCCCGGCTAGAAGCTTCCCTGTGGCGGGGAAGTGCAAACATACACGTTTTCGGCCGAAAACGTGTTTTCCGGCGAAAACTCACACCAAGGCTCTTTCTGAGAAAAAGCAAGCACGGAGGACGAGAATCGCTTTTGCCCTGCGTACCGTTCCGGGCAGCGGGTAGAACCAGGCAGAGAATTCCCGGCTAGCAGCTTCCCTGTGGCAGGGAAGTGCAAACGTACACGTTTTCGGCCGAAAACGCGTTTCCGGCGAAAACGCACACCACGGCTCTTTCTGAGAAAAAGCAAGCATGGAGGACGAGGATCGCTTTTGCCCTGCGTAGCGTTCCGGGCAGCGGGTAGAACCAGGCAGAGAATTCCCGGCTAGCAGCTTCCCTGTGGCGGGGAAGTGCAAACGTACACGTTTTCGGCCGAAAACTCATTTTCGGCGAAAACGCACACCACGGCTCTTTCTGAGAAAAAGCAAGCACGGAGGACGAGAATCGCTTTTGCCCTGCGTACCGTTCCGGGCAGCGGGTAGAACCAGGCAGAGAATTCCCGGCTAGCAGCTTCCCTGAGGCGCGGAAGTGCAAACGTACACGTTTTCGGCCAAAAACGTGTTTTCCTTTGAAAACGCACACCACGGCTCTTTCTGAGAGAAAGCAAGCACGGATGACGAGAAACGCTTTTGCCCTGCTTAGCGTTCCGGACAGCGGGTAGAACCAGCAGAGAATTCCCGGCTAGCAGCTTCCCTATGGCGGGGAAGTAAAAACGTACAAGTTTTCGGCCGAAAACTCGTTTTCGGCGAAAACGCACAGCACGGCTCTTTCTGAGAAAAAGCAAGCACGGAGGACGAGAACCGCTTTTGCCCTGCGTAGCGTTCCGGGCAGCGGGTAGAACCAGGCAGAGAATTCCCGGCTAGCAGCTTCCCTGTGGCGGGGAAGTGCAAACGTACACGTTTTCGGCCGAAAACGCTTTTTCCGGCGAAAACGCACACCACGGCTCTTTCTGAGAAAAAGCAAGCACGGAGGACTAGGATCGCTTTTGCCCTGGGTAGCGTTCCGGACAGCGGGTAGAACCAGGCAGAGAATTCCCGGCTAGCAGCTTCCCTGTGGCGGGGAAGTGCAAACGTACACGTTTTCGGCCGAAAACTCGTTTTCGGCAAAAACGCACACCACGGCTCTTTCTGAGAAAAAGCAAGCACGGAGGACGAGAACCGCTTTTGCCCTGCGTAGCGTTCCGGGCAGCGGGTAGAACCAGGCAGAGAATTCCCGGCTAGCAGCTTCCCTGTGGCGGGGAAGTGCAAACGTACACGTTTTCGGCCGAAAACGCTTTTTCCGGCGAAAACGCACACCACGGCTCTTTCTGAGAAAAAGCAAGCACGGAGGACGAGAATCGCTTTTGCGCTGCGTACCGTTCCGGGCAGCGGGTAGAACCAGGCAGAGAATTCCCGGCTAGCAGCTTCCCTGTGGCGCGGAAGTGCAAACGTACACGTTTTCGGCCGAAAACGTGTTTTCCGGTGAAAACGCACACCACGGCTCTTTCTGAGAAAAAGCAAGCACGGAGGACGAGAACCGCTTTTGCCCTGCGTAGCGTTCCGGGCAGCGGGTAGAACCAGGCAGAGAATTCCCGGCTAGCAGCTTACCTGTGGCGGGGAAGTGCAAACGTACACGTTTTCGGCCGAAAACGCGTTTTCGGCGAAAACGCACACCACGTCTCTTTCTGATTAAAAGCAAGCACGGAGGACGAGAACCGCTTTTGCCCTGCGTAGCGTTCCGGGCAGCGGGTAGAACCAGGCAGAGAATTCCCGGCTAGAAGCTTCCCTGTGGCGGGGAAGTGCAAACATACACGTTTTCGGCCGAAAACGTGTTTTCCGGCGAAAACTCACACCACGGCTCTTTCTGAGAAAAAGCAAGCACGGAGGACGAGAATCGCTTTTGCCCTGCGTACCGTTCCGGGCAGCGGGTAGAACCAGGCAGAGAATTCCCGGCTAGCAGCTTCCCTGTGGCAGGGAAGTGCAAACGTACACGTTTTCGGCCGAAAACGCGTTTTCGGCGAAAACGCACACCACGGCTCTTTCTGAGAAAAAGCAAGCATGGAGGACGAGGATCGCTTTTGCCCTGCGTAGCGTTCCGGGCAGCGGGTAGAACCAGGCAGAGAATTCCCGGCTAGCAGCTTCCCTGTGGCGGGGAAGTGCAAACGTACACGTTTTCGGCCGAAAACTCGTTTTCGGCGAAAACGCACACCACGGCTCTTTCTGAGAAAAAGCAAGCACGGAGGACGAGAACCGCTTTTGCCCTGCGTAGCGTTCCGGGCAGCGGGTAGAACCAGGCAGAGAATTCCCGGCTAGCAGCTTCCCTGTGGCGGGGAAGTGCAAACGTACACGTTTTCGGCCGAAAACGCGTTTTCGGCGAAAACGCACACCACGTCTCTTTCTGATTAAAAGCAAGCACGGAGGACGAGAACCGCTTTTGCCCTGCGTACCGTTCCGGGCAGCGGGTAGAACCGGGCAGAGAATTCCCGGCTATCAGCTTCCCTGTGGCGCGAAGTGCAAACGTACACGTTTTCGGCCGAAAACGCGTTTCAGGCGAAAACGCACACCACGGCTCTTTCTGAGAAAAAGCAAGCACGGAGGACGAGAACCGCTTTTGCCCTGCGTAGCGTTCCGGGCAGCGGGTAGAACCGGGCAGAGAATTCCCGGCTAGCAGCTTCCCTGTGGAGGGGAAGTGCAAACGTACACGTTTTCTGCCGAAAACGCGTTTTCGGCGAAAACGCACACCACGGCTCTTTCTGAGAAAAAGCAAGCACGGAGGACGAGAATCGCTTTTGCCCTGCGTACCGTTCCGGGCAGCGGGTAGAACCAGGCAGAGAATTCCCGGCTAGCAGCTTCCCTGAGGCGCGGAACTGCAAACGTACACGTTTTCGGCCAAAAACGTGTTTTCCGGTGAAAACGCACACCACGGCTCTTTCTGAGAGAAAGCAAGCACGGATGACGAGAAACGCTTTTGCCCTGCTTAGCGTTCCGGACAGCGGGTAGAACCAGCAGAGAATTCCCGGCTAGCAGCTTCCCTATGGCGGGGAAGTAAAAACGTACAAGTTTTCGGACGAAAACTGGTTTTCGGCGAAAACGCACAGCACGGCTCTTTCTGAGAAAAAGCAAGCACGGAGGACGAGAACCGCTTTTGCCCTGCGTAGCGTTCCGGGCAGCGGGTAGAACCAGGCAGAGAATTCCCGGCTAGCAGCTTCCCTGTGGCGGGGAAGTGCAAACGTACACGTTTTCGGCCGAAAACGCTTTTTCCGGCGAAAACGCACACCACGGCTCTTTCTGAGAAAAAGCAAGCACGGAGGACTAGGATCGCTTTTGCCCTGGGTAGCGTTCCGGACAGCGGGTAGAACCAGGCAGAGAATTCCCGGCTAGCAGCTTCCCTGTGGCGCGGAAGTGCAAACGTACACGTTTTCGGCCGAAAACTCGTTTTCGGCGAAAACGCACACCACGGCTCTTTCTGAGAAAAAGCAAGCACGGAGGACGAGAACCGCTTTTGCCCTGCGTAGCGTTCCGGGCAGCGGGTAGAACCAGGCAGAGAATTCCCGGCTAGCAGCTTCCCTGTGGCGGGGAAGTGCAAACGTACACGTTTTCGGCCGAAAACGCTTTTTCCGGCGAAAACGCACACCACGGCTCTTTCTGAGAAAAAGCAAGCACGGAGGACGAGAATCGCTTTTGCGCTGCGTACCGTTCCGGGCAGCGGGTAGAACCAGGCAGAGAATTCCCGGCTAGCAGCTTCCCTGTGGCGCGGAAGTGCAAACGTACACGTTTTCGGCCGAAAACGTGTTTTCCGGTGAAAACGCACACCACGGCTCTTTCTGAGAAAAAGCAAGCACGGAGGACGAGAACCGCTTTTGCCCTGCGTAGCGTTCCGGGCAGCGGGTAGAACCAGGCAGAGAATTCCCGGCTAGCAGCTTACCTGTGGCGGGGAAGTGCAAACGTACACGTTTTCGGCCGAAAACGCGTTTTCGGCGAAAACGCACACCACGTCTCTTTCTGATTAAAAGCAAGCACGGAGGACGAGAACCGCTTTTGCCCTGCGTAGCGTTCCGGGCAGCGGGTAGAACCAGGCAGAGAATTCCCGGCTAGAAGCTTCCCTGTGGCGGGGAAGTGCAAACATACACGTTTTCGGCCGAAAACGTGTTTTCCGGCGAAAACTCACACCACGGCTCTTTCTGAGAAAAAGCAAGCACGGAGGACGAGAATCGCTTTTGCCCTGCGTACCGTTCCGGGCAGCGGGTAGAACCAGGCAGAGAATTCCCGGCTAGCAGCTTCCCTGTGGCAGGGAAGTGCAAACGTACACGTTTTCGGCCGAAAACGCGTTTTCGGCGAAAACGCACACCACGGCTCTTTCTGAGAAAAAGCAAGCATGGAGGACGAGGATCGCTTTTGCCCTGCGTAGCGTTCCGGGCAGCGGGTAGAACCAGGCAGAGAATTCCCGGCTAGCAGCTTCCCTGTGGCGGGGAAGTGCAAACGTACACGTTTTCGGCCGAAAACTCGTTTTCGGCGAAAACGCACACCACGGCTCTTTCTGAGAAAAAGCAAGCACGGAGGACGAGAACCGCTTTTGCCCTGCGTAGCGTTCCGGGCAGCGGGTAGAACCAGGCAGAGAATTCCCGGCTAGCAGCTTACCTGTGGCGGGGAAGTGCAAACGTACACGTTTTCGGCCGAAAACGCGTTTTCGGCGAAAACGCACACCACGTCTCTTTCTGATTAAAAGCAAGCACGGAGGACGAGAACCGCTTTTGCCCTGCGTAGCGTTCCGGGCAGCGGGTAGAACCAGGCAGAGAATTCCCGGCTAGAAGCTTCCCTGTGGCGGGGAAGTGCAAACATACACGTTTTCGGCCGAAAACGTGTTTTCCGGCGAAAACTCACACCACGGCTCTTTCTGAGAAAAAGCAAGCACGGAGGACGAGAATCGCTTTTGCCCTGCGTACCGTTCCGGGCAGCGGGTAGAACCAGGCAGAGAATTCCCGGCTAGCAGCTTCCCTGTGGCAGGGAAGTGCAAACGTACACGTTTTCGGCCGAAAACGCGTTTTCGGCGAAAACGCACACCACGGCTCTTTCTGAGAAAAAGCAAGCATGGAGGACGAGGATCGCTTTTGCCCTGCGTAGCGTTCCGGGCAGCGGGTAGAACCAGGCAGAGAATTCCCGGCTAGCAGCTTCCCTGTGGCGGGGAAGTGCAAACGTACACGTTTTCGGCCGAAAACTCGTTTTCGGCGAAAACGCACACCACGGCTCTTTCTGAGAAAAAGCAAGCACGGAGGACGAGAACCGCTTTTGCCCTGCGTAGCGTTCCGGGCAGCGGGTAGAACCAGGCAGAGAATTCCCGGCTAGCAGCTTCCCTGTGGCGGGGAAGTGCAAACGTACACGTTTTCGGCCGAAAACGCGTTTTCGGCGAAAACGCACACCACGTCTCTTTCTGATTAAAAGCAAGCACGGAGGACGAGAACCGCTTTTGCCCTGCGTAGCGTTCCGGGCAGCGGGTAGAACCAGGCAGAGAATTCCCGGCTAGAAGATTCCCTGTGGCGGGGAAGTGCAAACATACACGTTTTCGGCCGAAAACGTGTTTTCCGGCGAAAACTCACACCACGGCTCTTTCTGAGAAAAAGCAAGCACGGAGGACGAGAATCGCTTTTGCCCTGCGTACCGTTCCGGGCAGCGGGTAGAACCAGGCAGAGAATTCCCGGCTAGCAGCTTCCCTGTGGCAGGGAAGTGCAAACGTACACGTTTTCGGCCGAAAACGCGTTTTCGGCGAAAACGCACACCACGGCTCTTTCTGAGAAAAAGCAAGCATGGAGGACGAGGATCGCTTTTGCCCTGCGTAGCGTTCCGGGCAGCGGGTAGAACCAGGCAGAGAATTCCCGGCTAGCAGCTTCCCTGTGGCGGGGAAGTGCAAACGTACACGTTTTCGGCCGAAAACTCGTTTTCGGCGAAAACGCACACCACGGCTCTTTCTGAGAAAAAGCAAGCACGGAGGACGAGAACCGCTTTTGCCCTGCGTAGCGTTCCGGGCAGCGGGTAGAACCGGGCAGAGAATTCCCGGCTAGCAGCTTCCCTGTGGCGCGAAGTGCAAACGTACACGTTTTCGGCCGAAAACGCGTTTCAGGCGAAAACGCACACCACGGCTCTTTCTGAGAAAAAGCAAGCACGGAGGACGAGAACCGCTTTTGCCCTGCGTAGCGTTCCGGGCAGCGGGTAGAACCGGGCAGAGAATTCCCGGCTAGCAGCTTCCCTGTGGAGGGGAAGTGCAAACGTACACGTTTTCTGCCGAAAACGCGTTTTCGGCGAAAACGCACACCACGGCTCTTTCTGAGAAAAAGCAAGCACGGAGGACGAGAATCGCTTTTGCCCTGCGTACCGTTCCGGGCAGCGGGTAGAACCAGGCAGAGAATTCCCGGCTAGCAGCTTCCCTGAGGCGCGGAACTGCAAACGTACACGTTTTCGGCCAAAAACGTGTTTTCCGGTGAAAACGCACACCACGGCTCTTTCTGAGAGAAAGCAAGCACGGATGACGAGAAACGCTTTTGCCCTGCTTAGCGTTCCGGACAGCGGGTAGAACCAGCAGAGAATTCCCGGCTAGCAGCTTCCCTATGGCGGGGAAGTAAAAACGTACAAGTTTTCGGCCGAAAACTCGTTTTCGGCGAAAACGCACAGCACGGCTCTTTCTGAGAAAAAGCAAGCACGGAGGACTAGGATCGCTTTTGCCCTGGGTAGCGTTCCGGACAGCGGGTAGAACCAGGCAGAGAATTCCCGGCTAGCAGCTTCCCTGTGGCGCGGAAGTGCAAACGTACACGTTTTCGGCCGAAAACTCGTTTTCGGCGAAAACGCACACCACGGCTCTTTCTGAGAAAAAGCAAGCACGGAGGACGAGAACCGCTTTTGCCCTGCGTAGCGTTCCGGGCAGCGGGTAGAACCAGGCAGAGAATTCCCGGCTAGCAGCTTCCCTGTGGCGGGGAAGTGCAAACGTACACGTTTTCGGCCGAAAACGCTTTTTCCGGCGAAAACGCACACCACGGCTCTTTCTGAGAAAAAGCAAGCACGGAGGACGAGAATCGCTTTTGCGCTGCGTACCGTTCCGGGCAGCGGGTAGAACCAGGCAGAGAATTCCCGGCTAGCAGCTTCCCTGTGGCGCGGAAGTGCAAACGTACACGTTTTCGGCCGAAAACGTGTTTTCCGGTGAAAACGCACACCACGGCTCTTTCTGAGAAAAAGCAAGCACGGAGGACGAGAACCGCTTTTGCCCTGCGTAGCGTTCCGGGCAGCGGGTAGAACCAGGCAGAGAATTCCCGGCTAGCAGCTTACCTGTGGCGGGGAAGTGCAAACGTACACGTTTTCGGCCGAAAACGCGTTTTCGGCGAAAACGCACACCACGTCTCTTTCTGATTAAAAGCAAGCACGGAGGACGAGAACCGCTTTTGCCCTCCGTAGCGTTCCGGGCAGCGGGTAGAACCGGGCAGAGAATTCCCGGCTAGCAGCTTCCCTGTGGCGCGAAGTGCAAACGTACACGTTTTCGGCCGAAAACGCGTTTCCGTCGAAAACGCACACCACGGCTCTTTCTGAGAAACAGTAAGCACGGAGGACGAGAATCGCTTTTGCCCTGCGTACCGTTCCGGGCAGCGGGTAGAACCAGGCAGAGAATTCCCGGCTAGCAGCTTCCCTGAGGCGCGGAAATGCAAACGTACACGTTTTCGGCCAAAAACGTGTTTTCCGGTGAAAACGCACACCACGGCTCTTTCTGAGAGAAAGCAAGCACGGATGACGAGAAACGCTTTTGCCCTGCTTAGCGTTCCGGACAGCGGGTAGAACCAGGCAGAGAATTCCCGGCTAGCAGCTTCCCTATGGCGGGGAAGTAAAAACGTACAAGTTTTCGGCCGAAAACTCGTTTTCGGCGAAAACGCACAGCACGGCTCTTTCTGAGAAAAAGCAAGCACGGAGGACGAGAACCGCTTTTGCCCTGCGTAGCGTTCCGGGCAGCGGGTAGAACCAGGCAGAGAATTCCCGGCTAGCAGCTTCCCTGTGGCGGGGAAGTGCAAACGTACACGTTTTCGGCCGAAAACGCTTTTTCCGGCGAAAACGCACACCACGGCTCTTTCTGAGAAAAAGCAAGCACGGAGGACGAGAATCGCTTTTGCGCTGCGTACCGTTCCGGGCAGCGGGTAGAACCAGGCAGAGAATTCCCGGCTAGCAGCTTCCCTGTGGCGCGGAAGTGCAAACGTACACGTTTTCGGCCGAAAACGCGTTTTCCGGTGAAAACGCACACCACGGCTCTTTCTGAGAAAAAGCAAGCACGGAGGACGAGGATCGCTTTTGCCCTGGGTAGCGTTCCGGACAGCGGGTAGAACCAGGCAGAGAATTCCCGGCTAGCAGCTTCCCTGTGGCGGGGAAGTGCAAACGTACACGTTTTCGGCCGAAAACGCGTTTTCCGGCGAAAACACACACCACGGCTCTTTCTGAGAAAAATCAAACACGGAGGACGAGAACAGGTTTTGCCCTGCGTAGCGTTCAGGGCAGAGGGTAGAACCAGGCAGAGAATTCCCGGCTAGCAGCTTCCCTGTGGCGGGGAAGTGCAAACGTACACGTTTTCGGCCGAAAACCAGTTATACGGCGAAAACGCACACCACGGCTCTTTCTGAGAAAAAGCAAGCACGGAGGACGAGAATCGCTTTTGCCCTGCGTACCGTTCCGGGCAGCGGGTAGAACCAGGCAGAGAATTCCCGGCTAGCAGCTTCCCTGTAGAGGGGAAGTGCAAACGTACACGTTTTCGGCCGAAAACGCGTTTTCGGCGAAAACGCACACCACGGCTCTTTCTGAGAAAAAGCAAGCACGGAGGACGGGAACCGCTTTTGCCCTGCGTAGCGTTCCGGGCAGCGGGTAGAACCAGGCAGAGAATTCCCGGCTAGCAGCTTCCCTGTGGCGGGGAAGTGCAAACGTACACGTTTTCGGCCGAAAACGCGTTTTCCGGTGAAAACGCACACCACGGCTCTTTCTGAGAAAAAGCAAGCACGGAGGACGAGAACCGCTTTTGCCCTGCGTACCGTTCCGGGCAGCGGGTAGAACCAGGCAGAGAATTCCCGGCTAGCAGCTTCCCTGTGGCGCGGAAGTGCAAACATACACGTTTTAGGCCGAAAACGCGTTTTCCGGTGAAAACGCACACCACGGCTCTTTCTGAGAAAAAGCAAGCACGTATGACGAGAATCGCTTTTGCTCTGCGTAGCGTTCCGGGCAGCGGGTAGAACCAGGCAGAGAATTCCCGGCTAGCAGCTTCCCTGTGGCGGGGAAGTGCAAACATACACGTTTTCGGCCGAAAACGCGTTTTCCGGCTAAAACGCACACCACAGCTCTTTCTGAGAAAAAGCAAGCACGGAGGACGAGAATCGCTTTTGCCCTGCGTACCGTTCCGGGCAGCGGGTAGAACCAGGCAGAGAATTCCCGGCTAGCAGCTTCCCTGTGGCGGGGAAGTGCAAACGTACACGTTTTCGGCCGAAAACGCGTTTCCGGCGAAAACGCACACCACGGCTCTTTCTGAGAAACAGCAAGCACGGAGGACGAGAACAGGTTTTGCCCTGCGTAGCATTCCGGGCAGCGGGTAGAACCAGGCAGAGAATTCCCGGCTAGCAGCTTCCCTGTGGCGGGGAAGTGCAAACGTACACGTTTTGGGCCGAAAACGCGTTTTCCGGCGAAAACGCACACCACGGCTCTTTCTGAGAAAAAGCAAGCACGGAGGACGAGAATCGCTTTTGCCCTGCGTACCGTTCCGGGCAGCGGGTAGAACCAGGCAGAGAATTCCCGGCTAGCAGCTTCCCTGTGGCGGGGAAGTGCAAACGTACACGTTTTCGGCCGAAAACGCGTTTCCGGCGAAAACGCACACCACGGCTCTTTCTGAGAAACAGCAAGAACGGAGGACGAGAACAGGTTTTGCCCTGCCTAGCGTTCTGGGCAGCGGGTAGAACCAGGCAGAGAATTCCCGGCTAGCAGCTTCCCTGTGGCGGGGAAGTGCAAACGTACACGTTTTCGGCCGAAAACGCGTTTTCCGGCGAAAACGCACACCACGGCTCTTTCTGAGAAAAATCAAACACGGAGGACGAGAACAGGTTTTGCCCTGCGTAGCGTTCCGGGCAGCGGGTAGAACCAGGCAGAGAATTCCCGGCTAGCAGCTTCCCTGTGGCGCGGAAGTGCAAACGTACACGTTTTCGGCCGAAAACGCGTTTTCCGGTGAAAACGCACACCACGGCTCTTTCTGAGAAAAAGCAAGCACGGAGGATGAGAACCACTTTTGCCCTGGGTAGCGTTCCGGACAGCGGGTAGAACCAGGCAGAGAATTCCCGGCTAGCAGCTTCCCTGTGGCGGGGAAGTGCAAACGTACACGTTTTCGGCCGAAAACTCGTTTTCGGCGAAAACGCACACCATGGCTCTTTCTGAGAAAAAGCAAGCACGGAGGACGAGAACCGCTTTTGCCCTGCGTAGCGTTCCGGGCAGCGGGTAGAACCAGGCAGAGAATTCCCGGCTAGCAGCTTCCCTGTGGCGGGGAAGTGCAAACGTACACGTTTTCGGCCGAAAACGCGTTTTCCGGCGAAAACGCACACCACGGCTCTTTCTGAGAAAAAGCAAGCACGGAGGACGAGAATCGCTTTTGCCCTGCGTACCGTTCCGGGAAGCGGGTAGAACCAGGCAGAGAATTCCCGGCTAGCAGCTTCCCTGTGGCGCGGAAGTGCAAACGTACACGTTTTCGGCCGAAAACGCGTTTTCCGGTGAAAACGCACACCACGGCTCTTTCTGAGAAAAAGCAAGCACGGAGGACTAGGATCGCTTTTGCCCTGGGTAGCGTTCCGGACAGCGGGTAGAACCAGGCAGAGAATTCCCGGCTAGCAGCTTCCCTGTGGCGGGGAAGTGCAAACGTACACGTTTTCGGCCGAAAACTCGTTTTCGGCGAAAACGCACACCACGGCTCTTTCTGAGAAAAAGCAAGCACGGAGGACGAGAACCGCTTTTGCCCTGCGTAGCGTTCCGGGCAGCGGGTAGAACCAGGCAGAGAATTCCCGGCTAGCAGCTTCCCTGTGGCGGGGAAGTGCAAACATACACGTTTTCGGCCGAAAACGCGTTTTCCGGCGAAAACTCACACCACGGCTCTTTCTGAGAAAAAGCAAGCACGGAGGACGAGAATCGCTTTTGCCCTGCGTAGCGTTCCGGGCAGCGGGTAGAACCAGGCAGAGAATTCCCTGCTAGCAGCTTCCCTGTGGCGCGGAAGTGCAAACATACACGTTTTCGGCCGAAAACGCGTTTTCCGGTGAAAACGCACACCACGGCTCTTTCTGAGAAAAAGCAAGCACGGAGGACGAGAATCGCTTTTGCCCTGCGTACCGTTCCGGGCAGCGGGTAGAACCGGGCAGAGAATTCCCGGCTAGCAGCTTCCCTGTGGCGGAGAAGTGCAAACGTACACGTTTTCGGCCGAAAAGCGTTTCCGGGGAAAACGCACACCACGGCTCTTTCTGAGAAACAGCAAGCACGGAGGACGAGAACCGCTTTTGCCCTGCGTAGCGTTCCGGGCAGCGGGTAGAACCAGGCAGAGAATTCCCGGCTAGCAGCTTCCCTGTGGCGGGGAAGTGCAAACATACACGTTTTCGGCCGAAAACGCGATTTCCGGTGAAAACGCACACCACGGCTCTTTCTGAGAAAAAGCAAGCACGGAGGACGAGAACAGGTTTTGCCCTGCGTAGCGTTCCGGGCAGCGGGTAGAACCAGGCAGAGAATTCCCGGCTAGCAGCTTCCCTGTGGCGGGGAAATGCAAACGTACACGTTTTCGGCCGAAAACGCGTTTTCCGGTGAAAACGCACACCACGGCTCTTTCTGAGAAAAAGCAAGCACGGAGGACGAGAATCGCTTTTGCCCTGCGTAGCGTTCCGGGCAGCGGGTAGAACCAGGCAGAGAATTCCCGGCTAGCAGCTTCCCTGTGGCGGGGAAATGCAAACGTACACGTTTTCGGCCGAAAAGTCGTTTTCTGGCGAAAACGCACACCACGGCTCTTTCTGAGAAAAAGCAAGCACGGAGGACGAGAATCGCTTTTGCCCTGCGTAGCGTTCCGGGCAGCAGGTAGAACCAGGCAGAGAATTCCGGCTAGCAGCTTCCCTGTGGCGGGGAAGTGCAAACGTATCACGTTTTTGGCCGAAAACGCGTTTTCTGGCGAAAACGCACACCACGGCTCTTTCTGAGAAAAAGCAAGCACGGAGGACGGGAATCGCTTTTGCCCTGCGTAGCGTTCCGGGCAGCGGGTAGAACCAGGCAGAGAATTCCCGGCTAGCAGCTTCCCTGTGGCTGGGAAGTGCAAACGTACACGTTTTCGGCCGAAAACGCGTTTTCCGGCAAAAACGCACACCACGGCTCTTTCTGAGAAACAGGAAGCACGGAGGATGAGAACCACTTTTGCCCTGCGTACCGTTCCGGGCAGCGGGTAGAACCAGGCAGAGAATTCCCGGCTAGCAGCTTCCCTGTGGCGGGGAAGTGCAAACGTACACGTTTTCGGCCGAAAACTCGTTTTCGGCGAAAACGCACACCACGGCTCTTTCTGAGAAAAAGCAAGCACGGAGGACGAGAACCGCTTTTGCCCTGGGTAGCGTTCCGGACAGCGGGTAGAACCAGGCAGAGAATTCCCGGCTAGCAGCTTCCCTGTGGCGGGGAAGTGCAAACGTACACGTTTTCGGCCGAAAACTCGTTTTCGGCGAAAACGCACACCACGGCTCTTTCTGAGAAAAAGCAAGCACGGAGGACGAGAACCGCTTTTGCCCTGCGTAGCGTTCCGGGCAGCGGGTAGAACCAGGCAGAGAATTCCCGGCTAGCAGCTTCCCTGTGGCGGGGAAGTGCAAACGTACACGTTTTCGGCCGAAAAGTCGTTTTCCGGCGAAAACGCACACCACGGCTCTTTCTGAGAAAAGCAAGCACGGAGGACGAGAACAGGTTTTGCCCTGCGTACCGTTCCGGGCAGCGGGTAGAACCAGGCAGAGAATTCCCGGCTAGCAGCTTCCCTGTGACAGGCAAGTGCAAACGTACAAGTTTTCGGCCGAAAACGCGTTTTCGGCGAAAACGCACACCACGGCTCTTTCTGAGAAAAAGCAAGCACGGACGACGAGGATCGCTTTTGCCCTGGGTAGCGTTCCGGACAGCGAGTAGAACCAGGCAGAGAATTCCCGGCTAGCAGCTTCCCTGTGGCGGGGAAGTGCAAACGTACACGTTTTCGGCCGAAAACTCGTTTTCGGCGAAAACGCACAGCACGGCTCTTTCTGAGAAAAAGCAAGCACGGAGGACGAGAACCGCTTTTGCCGTGCGTAGCGTTCCGGGCAGCGGGTAGAACCAGGCAGAGAATTCCCGGCTAGCAGCTTCCCTGTGGCGGGGAAGTGCAAACATACACGTTTTCGGCCGAAAACGCTTTTTCCGGTGAAAACGCACACCACGGCTCTTTCTGAGAAAAAGCAAGCACGGAGGACGAGAATCGCTTTTGCCCTGCGTACCGTTCCGGGCAGCGGGTAGAACCAGGCAGAGAATTCCCGGCTAGCAGCTTCCCTGTGGCGGGGAAGTGCAAACGTACACGTTTTCGGCCGAAAACGCGTTTTCGGCTAAAATGCACACCACGGCTCTTTCTGAGAAAAAGCAAGCACGGAGGACGAGAACCGCTTATGCCCTGCGTAGCGTTCCGGGCAGCGGGTAGAACCAGGCAGAGAATTCCCGGCTAGCAGCTTCCCTGTGGCGGGGAAGTGCAAACATACACGTTTTCGGCCGAAAACGCGTTTTCCGGCGAAAACGCACACCACGGCTCTTTCTGAGAAAAAGCAAGCACGGAGGACGAGAACCGCTTTTGCCCTGCGTAGCGTTCCGGGCAGCGGGTAGAATCAGGCAGAGAATTCCCGGCTAGCAGCTTCCCTGTGGCGGGGAAGTGCAAACGTACACGTTTTCGGCCGAAAACGCGTTTTCCGGCGAAAACGCACACCACGGCTCTTTCTGAGAAAAAGCAAGCACGGAGGACGAGAATCGCTTTTGCCCTGCGTACCGTTCCGGGCAGCGGGTAGAACCAGGCAGAGAATTCCCGGCTAGCAGCTTCCCTGTGGCGGGGAAGTGCAAACGAACACGTTTTCGGCCGAAAACGCGTTTTCGGCGAAAACGCACACCACGGCTCTTTCTGAGAAAAAGCAAGCACGGAGGACGAGAATCGCTTTTGCCCTGCGTACCGTTCCGGGCAGCGGGTAGAACCAGGCAGAGAATTCCCGGCTAGCAGCTTCCCTGTGGCGCGGAAGTGCAAACGTACACGTTTTCGGCCGAAAACTCGTTTTCGGCGAAAACGCACACCATGGCTCTTTCTGAGAAAAAGCAAGCACGGAGGACGAGAACCGCTTTTGCCCTGCGTAGCGTTCCGGGCAGCGGGTAGAACCAGGCAGAGAATTCCCGGCTAGCAGCTTCCCTGTGGCGGGGAAGTGCAAACGTACACGTTTTCGGCCGAAAACGCGTTTTCCGGCGAAAACGCACACCACGGCTCTTTCTGAGAAAAAGCAAGCACGGAGGACGAGAATCGCTTTTGCCCTGCGTACCGTTCCGGGAAGCGGGTAGAACCAGGCAGAGAATTCCCGGCTAGCAGCTTCCCTGTGGCGCGGAAGTGCAAACGTACACGTTTTCGGCCGAAAACGCGTTTTCCGGTGAAAACGCACACCACGGCTCTTTCTGAGAAAAAGCAAGCACGGAGGACTAGGATCGCTTTTGCCCTGGGTAGCGTTCCGGACAGCGGGTAGAACCAGGCAGAGAATTCCCGGCTAGCAGCTTCCCTGTGGCGGGGAAGTGCAAACGTACACGTTTTCGGCCGAAAACTCGTTTTCGGCGAAAACGCACACCACGGCTCTTTCTGAGAAAAAGCAAGCACGGAGGACGAGAACCGCTTTTGCCCTGCGTAGCGTACCGGGCAGCGGGTAGAACCAGGCAGAGAATTCCCGGCTAGCAGCTTCCCTGTGGCGGGGAAGTGCAAACATACACGTTTTCGGCCGAAAACGCGTTTTCCGGCGAAAACTCACACCACGGCTCTTTCTGAGAAAAAGCAAGCACGGAGGACGAGAATCGCTTTTGCCCTGCGTAGCGTTCCGGGCAGCGGGTAGAACCAGGCAGAGAATTCCCTGCTAGCAGCTTCCCTGTGGCGCGGAAGTGCAAACATACACGTTTTCGGCCGAAAACGCGTTTTCCGGTGAAAACGCACACCACGGCTCTTTCTGAGAAAAAGCAAGCACGGAGGACGAGAATCGCTTTTGCCCTGCGTACCGTTCCGGGCAGCGGGTAGAACCGGGCAGAGAATTCCCGGCTAGCAGCTTCCCTGTGGCGGAGAAGTGCAAACGTACACGTTTTCGGCCGAAAAGCGTTTCCGGGGAAAACGCACACCACGGCTCTTTCTGAGAAACAGCAAGCACGGAGGACGAGAACCGCTTTTGCCCTGCGTAGCGTTCCGGGCAGCGGGTAGAACCAGGCAGAGAATTCCCGGCTAGCAGCTTCCCTGTGGCGGGGAAGTGCAAACATACACGTTTTCGGCCGAAAACGCGATTTCCGGTGAAAACGCACACCACGGCTCTTTCTGAGAAAAAGCAAGCACGGAGGACGAGAACAGGTTTTGCCCTGCGTAGCGTTCCGGGCAGCGGGTAGAACCAGGCAGAGAATTCCCGGCTAGCAGCTTCCCTGTGGCGGGGAAATGCAAACGTACACGTTTTCGGCCGAAAACGCGTTTTCCGGTGAAAACGCACACCACGGCTCTTTCTGAGAAAAAGCAAGCACGGAGGACGAGAATCGCTTTTGCCCTGCGTAGCGTTCCGGGCAGCGGGTAGAACCAGGCAGAGAATTCCCGGCTAGCAGCTTCCCTGTGGCGGGGAAATGCAAACGTACACGTTTTCGGCCGAAAAGTCGTTTTCTGGCGAAAACGCACACCACGGCTCTTTCTGAGAAAAAGCAAGCACGGAGGACGAGAATCGCTTTTGCCCTGCGTAGCGTTCCGGGCAGCAGGTAGAACCAGGCAGAGAATTCCGGCTAGCAGCTTCCCTGTGGCGGGGAAGTGCAAACGTATCACGTTTTTGGCCGAAAACGCGTTTTCTGGCGAAAACGCACACCACGGCTCTTTCTGAGAAAAAGCAAGCACGGAGGACGGGAATCGCTTTTGCCCTGCGTAGCGTTCCGGGCAGCGGGTAGAACCAGGCAGAGAATTCCCGGCTAGCAGCTTCCCTGTGGCTGGGAAGTGCAAACGTACACGTTTTCGGCCGAAAACGCGTTTTCCGGCAAAAACGCACACCACGGCTCTTTCTGAGAAACAGGAAGCACGGAGGATGAGAACCACTTTTGCCCTGCGTACCGTTCCGGGCAGCGGGTAGAACCAGGCAGAGAATTCCCGGCTAGCAGCTTCCCTGTGGCGGGGAAGTGCAAACGTACACGTTTTCGGCCGAAAACTCGTTTTCGGCGAAAACGCACACCACGGCTCTTTCTGAGAAAAAGCAAGCACGGAGGACGAGAACCGCTTTTGCCCTGGGTAGCGTTCCGGACAGCGGGTAGAACCAGGCAGAGAATTCCCGGCTAGCAGCTTCCCTGTGGCGGGGAAGTGCAAACGTACACGTTTTCGGCCGAAAACTCGTTTTCGGCGAAAACGCACACCACGGCTCTTTCTGAGAAAAAGCAAGCACGGAGGACGAGAACCGCTTTTGCCCTGCGTAGCGTTCCGGGCAGCGGGTAGAACCAGGCAGAGAATTCCCGGCTAGCAGCTTCCCTGTGGCGGGGAAGTGCAAACGTACACGTTTTCGGCCGAAAAGTCGTTTTCCGGCGAAAACGCACACCACGGCTCTTTCTGAGAAAAGCAAGCACGGAGGACGAGAACAGGTTTTGCCCTGCGTACCGTTCCGGGCAGCGGGTAGAACCAGGCAGAGAATTCCCGGCTAGCAGCTTCCCTGTGGCAGGCAAGTGCAAACGTACAAGTTTTCGGCCGAAAACGCGTTTTCGGCGAAAACGCACACCACGGCTCTTTCTGAGAAAAAGCAAGCACGGAGGACGAGAATCGCTTTTGCCCTGCGTACCGTTCCGGGCAGCGGGTAGAACCAGGCAGAGAATTCCCGGCTAGCAGCTTCCCTGTGGCGCGGAAGTGCAAACATACACGTTTTCGGCCGAAAACTCGTTTTCCGGTGAAAACGCACACCACGGCTCTTTCTGAGAAAAAGCAAGCACGGATGATAAGAATCGCTTTTGCCCTGCGTAGCGTTCCGGGCAGCGGGTAGAACCAGGCAGAGAATTCCCGGCTAGCAGCTTCCCTGTGGCGGGGAAGTGCAAACGTACACGTTTTCGGCCGAAAACTCGTTTTCGTAGAAAACGCACACCACGGCTCTTTCTGAGAAAAAGCAAGCACGGAGGACGAGAACCGCTTATGCCCTGCGTAGCGTTCCGGGCAGCGGGTACAACCAGGCAGAGAATTCCCGGCTAGCAGCTTCCCTGTGGCGGGGAAGTGCAAACATACACGTTTTCGGCCGAAAACGCGTTTTCCGGCGAAAACGCACACCACGGCTCTTTCTGAGAAAAAGCAAGCACGGAGGACGAGAACCGCTTTTGCCCTGGGTAGCGTTCCGGGCAGCGGGTAGAACCAGGCAGAGAATTCCCGGCTAGCAGCTTCCCTGTGGCGCGGAAGTGCAAACGTACACGTTTTCGGCCGAAAACACGTTTCCGGCGAAAACGCACACCACGGCTCTTTCTGAGAAAAAGCAAGCACGGAGGACGAGAACCGCTTTTGCCCTGCGTAGCGTTCCGGGCAGTGGGTAGAACCAGGCAGAGAATTCCCGGCTAGCAGCTTCCCTGTGGCGGGGAAGTGCAAACATACACGTTTTCGGTCGAAAACGCGTTTTCCGGCGAAAACTCACACCACGGCTCTTTCTGAGAAAAAGCAAGCACGGAGGACGAGGATCGCTTTTGCCCTGGGTAGCGTTCCGGACAGCGGGTAGAACCAGGCAGAGAATTCCCGGCTAGCAGCTTCCCTGTGGCGGGGAAGTGCAAACGTACACGTTTTCGGCCGAAAACGCGTTTTCCGGCGAAAACGCACACCACGGCTCTTTCTGAGAAAAAGCAAGCAGGGAGGACGAGAATCGCTTTTGCCCTGCGTACCGTTCCGTGCAGCGGGTAGAACCAGGCAGAGAATTCCCGGCTAGCAGCTTCCCTGTGGCGGGGAAGTGCAAACGTACACGTTTTCGGCCGAAAACGCGTTTTCCGGCGAAAACGCACACCACGGCTCTTTCTGAGAAAAAGCAAGCACGGAGGACGAGAATCGCTTTTGCCCTGCGTACCGTTCCGGGCAGCGGGTAGAACCAGGCAGAGAATTCCCGGCTAGCAGCTTCCCTGTGGCGCGGAAGTGCAAACGTACACGTTTTCGGCCGAAAACGCGTTTTCCGGTGAAAACCCACACCACGGCTCTTTCTGAGAAAAAGCAAGCACGGAGGACGAGGATAGCTTTTGCCATGGGTAGCGTTCCGGACAGCGGGTAGAACCAGGCAGAGAATTCCCGGCTAGCAGCTTCCCTGTGGCGGGGAAGTGCAAACGTACACGTTTTCGGCCGAAAACTCGTTTTCGGCGAAAACGCACACCATGGCTCTTTCTGAGAAAAAGCAAGCACGGAGGACGAGAACCGCTTTTGCCCTGCGTGGCATTCCGGGCAGCGGGTAGAACCAGGCAGAGAATTCCCGGCTAGCAGCTTCCCTGTGGCGGGGAAGTGCAAACGTACACGTTTTCGGCCGAAAACGTGTTTTCCGGCGAAAACGCACACCACGGATCTTTCTGAGAAAAAGCAAGCACGGAGGACGAGAATCGCTTTTGCCCTGCGTACCGTTCCGGGAAGCGGGTAGAACCAGGCAGAGAATTCCCGGCTAGCAGCTTCCCTGTGGCGCGGAAGTGCAAACGTACACGTTTTCGGCCGAAAACGCGTTTTCCGGTGAAAACGCACACCACGGCTCTTTCTGAGAAAAAGCAAGCACGGAGGACGAGGATCGCTTTTGCCCTGGGTAGCGTTCCGGACAGCGGGTAGAACCAGGCAGAGAATTCCCGGCTAGCAGCTTCCCTGTGGCGGGGAAGTGCAAACGTACACGTTTTCGGCTGAAAACTCTTTTTCGGCGAAAACGCACACCACGGCTCTTTCTGAGAAAAAGCAAGCACGGAGGACGAGAACCGCTTTTGCCCTGCGTAGCGTTCCGGGCAGCGGGTAGAACCAGGCAGAGAA
Source organism: Athene noctua (assembly GCF_965140245.1). Classification (NCBI taxonomy): domain Eukaryota; kingdom Metazoa; phylum Chordata; class Aves; order Strigiformes; family Strigidae; genus Athene; species Athene noctua. The sequence continues at coordinate 169,318 of NW_027437566.1, read as the reverse complement.
TTCCCGGCTAGCAGCTTCCTTGTGGCGGGGAAGTGCAAACATACACGTTTTCGGCCGAAAACGCGTTTTCCGGCGAAAACTCACACCACGGCTCTTTCTGAGAAAAAGCAAGCACGGAGGACGAGAATCGCTTTTGCCCTGCATACCGTTCCGGGCAGCGGGTAGAACCAGGCAGAGAATTCCCTGCTAGCAGCTTCACTGTGGCGCGGAAGTGGAAACATACACGTTTTCGGCCGAAAACGCGTTTTCCGGCGAAAACGCACACCACGGCTCTTTCTGAGAAAAAGCAAGCACGGAGGACGAGAATCGCTTTTGCCCTGCGTAGCGTTCCGGGCAGCGGGTAGAACCAGGCAGAGAATTCCCGGCTAGCAGCTTCCCTGTGGCGGAGAAGTGCAAACGTACACGTTTTCGGCCGAAAAGCGTTTCCGGGGAAAACGCACACCACGGCTCTTTCTGAGAAACAGCAAGCACGGAGGACGAGAACCGCTTTTGCCCTGCGTAGCGTTCCGGGCAGCGGGTAGAACCAGGCAGAGAATTCCCGGCTAGCAGCTTCCCTGTGGCGGGGAAGTGCAAACGTACACGTTTTCGGCCGAAAACGCGTTTTCCGGCGAAAACGCACACCACGGCTCTTTCTGAGAAAAAGCAAGCACGGAGGACGAGAACCGCTTTTGCCCTGCGTAGCGTTCCGGGCAGCGGGTAGAACCAGGCAGAGAATACCCGGCTAGCAGCTTCCCTTTGGCGCGGAAGTGCAAACGTACACGTTTTCGACCGAAAACGCGTTTTCCGGCGAAAACGCACACCATGGCTCTTTCTGAGAAAAAGCAAGCACGGAGGACGAGAATCGCTTTTGCCCTGCGTAGCGTTCCGGGCAGCGGGTAGAACCAGGCAGAGAATTCCCGGCTAGCAGCTTCCCTGTGGCGGGGAAATGCAAACGTACACGTTTTCGGCCGAAAACGCGTTTTCCCGTGAAAACGCACACCACCTCTCTTTCTGAGAAAAAGCAAGCACGGAGGACGAGAACCGCTTTTGCCCTGCGTAGCGTTCCGGGCAGCAGGTAGAACCAGGCAGAGAATTCCGGCTAGCAGCTTCCCTGTGGCGGGGAAGTGCAAACGTATCACGTTTTTGGCCGAAAACGCGTTTTCTGGCGAAAACGCACACCACGGCTCTTTCTGAGAAAAAGCAAGCACGGAGGACGGGAATCTCTTTTGCCCTGCGTAGCGTTCCGGGCAGCGGGTAGAACCAGGCAGAGAATTCCCGGCTAGCAGCTTCCCTGTGGCTGGGAAGTGCAAACGTACACGTTTTCGGCCGAAAACGCGTTTTCCGGCGAAAACGCACACCACGGCTCTTTCTGAGAAACAGGAAGCACGGAGGATGAGAACCACTTTTGCCCTGCGTACCGTTCCGGGCAGCGGGTAGAACCAGGCAGAGAATTCCCGGCTAGCAGCTTCCCTGTGGCGGGGAAGTGCAAACGTACACGTTTTCGGCCGAAAACTCGTTTTCGGCGAAAACGCACACCACGGCTCTTTCTGAGAAAAAGCAAGCACGGAGGACGAGAACCGCTTTTGCCCTGGGTAGCGTTCCGGACAGCGGGTAGAACCAGGCAGAGAATTCCCGGCTAGCAGCTTCCCTGTGGCGGGGAAGTGCAAACGTACACGTTTTCGGCCGAAAACTCGTTTTCGGCGAAAACGCACACCACGGCTCTTTCTGAGAAAAAGCAAGCACGGAGGACGAGAACCGCTTTTGCCCTGCGTAGCGTTCCGGGCAGCGGGTAGAACCAGGCAGAGAATTCCCGGCTAGCAGCTTCCTTGTGGCGGGGAAGTGCAAACATACACGTTTTCGGCCGAAACCGCGTTTTCCGGCGAAAACTCACACCACGGCTCTTTCTGAGAAAAAGTAAGCACGGAGGACGAGAATCGCTTTTGCCCTGCATACCGTTCCGGGCAGCGGGTAGAACCAGGCAGAGAATTCCCTGCTAGCAGCTTCCCTGTGGCGCGGAAGTGCAAACATACACGTTTTCGGCCGAAAACGCGTTTTCCGGTGAAAACGCACACCACGGCTCTTTCTGAGAAAAAGCAAGCACGGAGGACGAGAATCGCTTTTGCCCTGCGTAGCGTTCCGGGCAGCGGGTAGAACCAGGCAGAGAATTCCCGGCTAGCAGCTTCCCTGTGGCGGAGAAGTGCAAACGTACACGTTTTCGGCCGAAAAGCGTTTCCGGGGAAAACGCACACCACGGCTCTTTCTGAGAAACAGCAAGCACGGAGGACGAGAACCGCTTTTGCCCTGCGTAGCGTTCCGGGCAGCGGGTAGAACCAGGCAGAGAATTCCCGGCTAGCAGCTTCCCTGTGGCGGGGAAGTGCAAACATACACGTTTTCGGCCGAAAACGCGTTTTCCGGTGAAAACGCACACCACGGCTCTTTCTGAGAAAAAGCAAGCACGGAGGACGAGAACAGGTTTTGCCCTGCGTAGCGTTCCGGGCAGCGGGTAGAACCAGGCAGAGAATTCCCGGCTAGCAGCTTCCCTGTGGCGGGGAAGTGCAAACGTACACGTTTTCGGCCGAAAACGCGTTTTCCGGCGAAAACGCACACCACGGCTCTTACTGAGAAAAAGCAAGCACGGAGGACGAGAACCGCTTTTGCCCTGCGTAGCGTTCCGGGCAGCGGGTAGAACCAGGCAGAGAATACCCGGCTAGCAGCTTCCCTTTGGCGCGGAAGTGCAAACGTACACGTTTTCGACCGAAAACGCGTTTTCCGGCGAAAACGCACACCATGGCTCTTTCTGAGAAAAAGCAAGCACGGAGGACGAGAATCGCTTTTGCCCTGCGTAGCGTTCCGGGCAGCGGGTAGAACCAGGCAGAGAATTCCCGGCTAGCAGCTTCCCTGTGGCGGGGATATGCAAACGTACACGTTTTCGGCCGAAAACTCGTTTTCCGGTGAAAACGCACACCATGGCTCTTTCTGAGAAAAAGCAAGCACGGAGGACGAGAATCGCTTTTGCCCTGCGTAGCGTTCCGGGCAGCAGGTAGAACCAGGCAGAGAATTCCGGCTAGCAGCTTCCCTGTGGCGGGGAAGTGCAAACGTATCACGTTTTTGGCCGAAAACGCGTTTTCTGGCGAAAACGCACACCACGGCTCTTTCTGAGAAAAAGCAAGCACGGAGGACGGGAATCGCTTTTGCCCTGCGTAGCGTTCCGGGCAGCGGGTAGAACCAGGCAGAGAATTCCCGGCTAGCAGCTTCCCTGTGGCTGGGAAGTGCAAACGTACACGTTTTCGGCCGAAAACGCGTTTTCCGGCGAAAACGCACACCACGGCTCTTTCTGAGAAACAGGAAGCACGGAATATGAGAACCACTTTTGCCCTGCGTACCGTTCCGGGCAGCGGGTAGAACCAGGCAGAGAATTCCCGGCTAGCAGCTTCCCTGTGGCGGGGAAGTGCAAACGTACACGTTTTCGGCCGAAAACGCGTTTTCGGCGAAAACGCACACCATGGCTCTTTCTGAGAAAAATCAAACACGGAGGACGAGAACAGGTTTTGCCCTGCGTAGCGTTCCGGGCAGCGGGTAGAACCAGGCAGAGAATTCCCGGCTAGCAGCTTCCCTGTGGCGGGGAAGTGCAAACGTACACGTTTTCGGCCGAAAACTCGTTTTCGGCGAAAACGCACACCACGGCTCTTTCTGAGAAAAAGCAAGCACGGAGGACGAGGATCGCTTTTGCCCTGGGTAGCGTTCCGGACAGGGGGTAGAACCAGGCAGAGAATTCCCGGCTAGCAGCTTCCCTGTGGCGGGGAAGTGCAAACGTACACGTTTTCGGCCGAAAACTCGTTTTCGGCGAAAACGCACACCACGGCTCTTTCTGAGAAAAAGCAAGCACGGAGGACGAGAAACGCTTTTGCCCTGCGTAGCGTTCCGGGCAGCGGGTAGAACCAGGCAGAGAATTCCCGGCTAGCAGCTTCCCTGTGGCGGGGAAGTGCAAACGTACACGTTTTCGGCCGAAAAGTCGTTTTCCGGCGAAAACACACACCACGGCTCTTTCTGAGAAAAAGCAAGCACGGAGGACGAGAATCGCTTTTGCCCTGCGTACCGTTCCGGGCAGCGGGTAGAACCAGGCAGAGAATTCCCGGCTAGCAGCTTCCCTGTGACAGGCAAGTGCAAACGTACAAGTTTTCGGCCGAAAACGCGTTTTCGGCGAAAACGCACACCACTGCTCTTTCTGAGAAAAAGCAAGCACGGAGGACGAGGATCGCTTTTGCCCTGGGTAGCGTTCCGGACAGCGAGTAGAACCAGGCAGAGAATTCCCGGCTAGCAGCTTCCCTGTGGCGGGGAAGTGCAAACGTACACGTTTTCGGCCGAAAACGCGTTTTCGGCGAAAACGCACACCATGGCTCTTTCTGAGAAAAAGCAAGCACGGAGGACGAGAACCGCTTTTGCCCTGCGTAGCGTTCCGGGCAGCGGGTAGAACCAGGCAGAGAATACCCGGCTAGCAGCTTCCCTTTGGCGCGGAAGTGCAAACGTACACGTTTTCGACCGAAAACGCGTTTTCCGGCGAAAACGCACACCATGGCTCTTTCTGAGAAAAAGCAAGCACGGAGGACGAGAATCGCTTTTGCCCTGCGTAGCGTTCCGGGCAGCGGGTAGAACCAGGCAGAGAATTCCCGGCTAGCAGCTTCCCTGTGGCTGGGAAGTGCAAACGTACACGTTTTCGGCCGAAAACGCGTTTTCCGGCGAAAACGCACACCACGGCTCTTTCTGAGAAACAGGAAGCACGGAGGATGAGAACCACTTTTGCCCTGCGTACCGTTCCGGGCAGCGGGTAGAACCAGGCAGAGAATTCCCGGCTAGCAGCTTCCCTGTGGCGGGGAAGTGCAAACGTACACGTTTTCGGCCGAAAACGCGTTTTCGGCGAAAACGCACACCATGGCTCTTTCTGAGAAAAAGCAAGCACGGAGGACGAGAACCGCTTTTGCCCTGCGTGGCATTCCGGGCAGCGGGTAGAACCAGGCAGAGAATTCCCGGCTAGCAGCTTCCCTGTGGCGGGGAAGTGCAAACGTACACGTTTTCGGCCGAAAACGTGTTTTCCGGCGAAAACGCACACCACGGATCTTTCTGAGAAAAAGCAAGCACGGAGGACGAGAATCGCTTTTGCCCTGCGTACCGTTCCGGGAAGCGGGTAGAACCAGGCAGAGAATTCCCGGCTAGCAGCTTCCCTGTGGCGCGGAAGTGCAAACGTACACGTTTTCGGCCGAAAACGCGTTTTCCGGTGAAAACGCACACCACGGCTCTTTCTGAGAAAAAGCAAGCACGGAGGACGAGGATCGCTTTTGCCCTGGGTAGCGTTCCGGACAGCGGGTAGAACCAGGCAGAGAATTCCCGGCTAGCAGCTTCCCTGTGGCGGGGAAGTGCAAACGTACACGTTTTCGGCCGAAAACTCTTTTTCGGCGAAAACGCACACCACGGCTCTTTCTGAGAAAAAGCAAGCACGGAGGACGAGAACCGCTTTTGCCCTGCGTAGCGTTCCGGGCAGCGGGTAGAACCAGGCAGAGAATTCCCGGCTAGCAGCTTCCTTGTGGCGGGGAAGTGCAAACATACACGTTTTCGGCCGAAAACGCGTTTTCCGGCGAAAACTCACACCACGGCTCTTTCTGAGAAAAAGCAAGCACGGAGGACGAGAATCGCTTTTGCCCTGCATACCGTTCCGGGCAGCGGGTAGAACCAGGCAGAGAATTCCCTGCTAGCAGCTTCACTGTGGCGCGGAAGTGCAAACATACACGTTTTCGGCCGAAAACGCGTTTTCCGGCGAAAACGCACACCACGGCTCTTTCTGAGAAAAAGCAAGCACGGAGGACGAGAATCGCTTTTGCCCTGCGTAGCGTTCCGGGCAGCGGGTAGAACCAGGCAGAGAATTCCCGGCTAGCAGCTTCCCTGTGGCGGAGAAGTGCAAACGTACACGTTTTCGGCCGAAAAGCGTTTCCGGGGAAAACGCACACCACGGCTCTTTCTGAGAAACAGCAAGCACGGAGGACGAGAACCGCTTTTGCCCTGCGTAGCGTTCCGGGCAGCGGGTAGAACCAGGCAGAGAATTCCCGGCTAGCAGCTTCCCTGTGGCGGGGAAGTGCAAACATACACGTTTTCGGCCGAAAACGCGTTTTCCGGTGAAAACGCACACCACGGCTCTTTCTGAGAAAAAGCAAGCACGGAGGACGAGAACAGGTTTTGCCCTGCGTAGCGTTCCGGGCAGCGGGTAGAACCAGGCAGAGAATTCCCGGCTAGCAGCTTCCCTGTGGCGGGGAAGTGCAAACGTACACGTTTTCGGCCGAAAACGCGTTTTCCGGCGAAAACGCACACCACGGCTCTTTCTGAGAAAAAGCAAGCACGGAGGACGAGAACCGCTTTTGCCCTGCGTAGCGTTCCGGGCAGCGGGTAGAACCAGGCAGAGAATACCCGGCTAGCAGCTTCCCTTTGGCGCGGAAGTGCAAACGTACACGTTTTCGACCGAAAACGCGTTTTCCGGCGAAAACGCACACCATGGCTCTTTCTGAGAAAAAGCAAGCACGGAGGACGAGAATCGCTTTTGCCCTGCGTAGCGTTCCGGGCAGCGGGTAGAACCAGGCAGAGAATTCCCGGCTAGCAGCTTCCCTGTGGCGGGGAAATGCAAACGTACACGTTTTCGGCCGAAAACGCGTTTTCCCGTGAAAACGCACACCACCTCTCTTTCTGAGAAAAAGCAAGCACGGAGGACGAGAATCGCTTTTGCCCTGCGTAGCGTTCCGGGCAGCAGGTAGAACCAGGCAGAGAATTCCGGCTAGCAGCTTCCCTGTGGCGGGGAAGTGCAAACGTATCACGTTTTTGGCCGAAAACGCGTTTTCTGGCGAAAACGCACACCACGGCTCTTTCTGAGAAAAAGCAAGCACGGAGGACGGGAATCTCTTTTGCCCTGCGTAGCGTTCCGGGCAGCGGGTAGAACCAGGCAGAGAATTCCCGGCTAGCAGCTTCCCTGTGGCTGGGAAGTGCAAACGTACACGTTTTCGGCCGAAAACGCGTTTTCCGGCGAAAACGCACACCACGGCTCTTTCTGAGAAACAGGAAGCACGGAGGATGAGAACCACTTTTGCCCTGCGTACCGTTCCGGGCAGCGGGTAGAACCAGGCAGAGAATTCCCGGCTAGCAGCTTCCCTGTGGCGGGGAAGTGCAAACGTACACGTTTTCGGCCGAAAACTCGTTTTCGGCGAAAACGCACACCACGGCTCTTTCTGAGAAAAAGCAAGCACGGAGGACGAGAACCGCTTTTGCCCTGGGTAGCGTTCCGGACAGCGGGTAGAACCAGGCAGAGAATTCCCGGCTAGCAGCTTCCCTGTGGCGGGGAAGTGCAAACGTACACGTTTTCGGCCGAAAACTCGTTTTCGGCGAAAACGCACACCACGGCTCTTTCTGAGAAAAAGCAAGCACGGAGGACGAGAACCGCTTTTGCCCTGCGTAGCGTTCCGGGCAGCGGGTAGAACCAGGCAGAGAATTCCCGGCTAGCAGCTTCCTTGTGGCGGGGAAGTGCAAACATACACGTTTTCGGCCGAAAACGCGTTTTCCGGCGAAAACTCACACCACGGCTCTTTCTGAGAAAAAGTAAGCACGGAGGACGAGAATCGCTTTTGCCCTGCATACCGTTCCGGGCAGCGGGTAGAACCAGGCAGAGAATTCCCTGCTAGCAGCTTCCCTGTGGCGCGGAAGTGCAAACATACACGTTTTCGGCCGAAAACGCGTTTTCCGGTGAAAACGCACACCACGGCTCTTTCTGAGAAAAAGCAAGCACGGAGGACGAGAATCGCTTTTGCCCTGCGTAGCGTTCCGGGCAGCGGGTAGAACCAGGCAGAGAATTCCCGGCTAGCAGCTTCCCTGTGGCGGAGAAGTGCAAACGTACACGTTTTCGGCCGAAAAGCGTTTCCGGGGAAAACGCACACCACGGCTCTTTCTGAGAAACAGCAAGCACGGAGGACGAGAACCGCTTTTGCCCTGCGTAGCGTTCCGGGCAGCGGGTAGAACCAGGCAGAGAATTCCCGGCTAGCAGCTTCCCTGTGGCGGGGAAGTGCAAACATACACGTTTTCGGCCGAAAACGCGTTTTCCGGTGAAAACGCACACCACGGCTCTTTCTGAGAAAAAGCAAGCACGGAGGACGAGAACAGGTTTTGCCCTGCGTAGCGTTCCGGGCAGCGGGTAGAACCAGGCAGAGAATTCCCGGCTAGCAGCTTCCCTGTGGCGGGGAAGTGCAAACGTACACGTTTTCGGCCGAAAACGCGTTTTCCGGCGAAAACGCACACCACGGCTCTTACTGAGAAAAAGCAAGCACGGAGGACGAGAACCGCTTTTGCCCTGCGTAGCGTTCCGGGCAGCGGGTAGAACCAGGCAGAGAATACCCGGCTAGCAGCTTCCCTTTGGCGCGGAAGTGCAAACGTACACGTTTTCGACCGAAAACGCGTTTTCCGGCGAAAACGCACACCATGGCTCTTTCTGAGAAAAAGCAAGCACGGAGGACGAGAATCGCTTTTGCCCTGCGTAGCGTTCCGGGCAGCGGGTAGAACCAGGCAGAGAATTCCCGGCTAGCAGCTTCCCTGTGGCGGGGATATGCAAACGTACACGTTTTCGGCCGAAAACTCGTTTTCCGGTGAAAACGCACACCATGGCTCTTTCTGAGAAAAAGCAAGCACGGAGGACGAGAATCGCTTTTGCCCTGCGTAGCGTTCCGGGCAGCAGGTAGAACCAGGCAGAGAATTCCGGCTAGCAGCTTCCCTGTGGCGGGGAAGTGCAAACGTATCACGTTTTTGGCCGAAAACGCGTTTTCTGGCGAAAACGCACACCACGGCTCTTTCTGAGAAAAAGCAAGCACGGAGGACGGGAATCGCTTTTGCCCTGCGTAGCGTTCCGGGCAGCGGGTAGAACCAGGCAGAGAATTCCCGGCTAGCAGCTTCCCTGTGGCTGGGAAGTGCAAACGTACACGTTTTCGGCCGAAAACGCGTTTTCCGGCGAAAACGCACACCACGGCTCTTTCTGAGAAACAGGAAGCACGGAATATGAGAACCACTTTTGCCCTGCGTACCGTTCCGGGCAGCGGGTAGAACCAGGCAGAGAATTCCCGGCTAGCAGCTTCCCTGTGGCGGGGAAGTGCAAACGTACACGTTTTCGGCCGAAAACGCGTTTTCGGCGAAAACGCACACCATGGCTCTTTCTGAGAAAAATCAAACACGGAGGACGAGAACAGGTTTTGCCCTGCGTAGCGTTCCGGGCAGCGGGTAGAACCAGGCAGAGAATTCCCGGCTAGCAGCTTCCCTGTGGCGGGGAAGTGCAAACGTACACGTTTTCGGCCGAAAACTCGTTTTCGGCGAAAACGCACACCACGGCTCTTTCTGAGAAAAAGCAAGCACGGAGGACGAGGATCGCTTTTGCCCTGGGTAGCGTTCCGGACAGGGGGTAGAACCAGGCAGAGAATTCCCGGCTAGCAGCTTCCCTGTGGCGGGGAAGTGCAAACGTACACGTTTTCGGCCGAAAACTCGTTTTCGGCGAAAACGCACACCACGGCTCTTTCTGAGAAAAAGCAAGCACGGAGGACGAGAAACGCTTTTGCCCTGCGTAGCGTTCCGGGCAGCGGGTAGAACCAGGCAGAGAATTCCCGGCTAGCAGCTTCCCTGTGGCGGGGAAGTGCAAACGTACACGTTTTCGGCCGAAAAGTCGTTTTCCGGCGAAAACACACACCACGGCTCTTTCTGAGAAAAAGCAAGCACGGAGGACGAGAATCGCTTTTGCCCTGCGTACCGTTCCGGGCAGCGGGTAGAACCAGGCAGAGAATTCCCGGCTAGCAGCTTCCCTGTGACAGGCAAGTGCAAACGTACAAGTTTTCGGCCGAAAACGCGTTTTCGGCGAAAACGCACACCACTGCTCTTTCTGAGAAAAAGCAAGCACGGAGGACGAGGATCGCTTTTGCCCTGGGTAGCGTTCCGGACAGCGAGTAGAACCAGGCAGAGAATTCCCGGCTAGCAGCTTCCCTGTGGCGGGGAAGTGCAAACGTACACGTTTTCGGCCGAAAACGCGTTTTCGGCGAAAACGCACACCACGGCTCTTTCTGAGAAAAAGCAAGCACGGAGGACGAGAACCGCTTTTGCCCTGCGTAGCGTTCCGGGCAGCGGGTAGAACCAGGCAGAGAATACCCGGCTAGCATCTTCCCTTTGGCGCGGAAGTGCAAACGTACACGTTTTCGACCGAAAACGCGTTTTCCGGCGAAAACGCACACCATGGCTCTTTCTGAGAAAAAGCAAGCACGGAGGACGAGAATCGCTTTTGCCCTGCGTAGCGTTCCGGGCAGCGGGTAGAACCAGGCAGAGAATTCCCGGCTAGCAGCTTCCCTGTGGCTGGGAAGTGCAAACGTACACGTTTTCGGCCGAAAACGCGTTTTCCGGCGAAAACGCACACCACGGCTCTTTCTGAGAAACAGGAAGCACGGAGGATGAGAACCACTTTTGCCCTGCGTACCGTTCCGGGCAGCGGGTAGAACCAGGCAGAGAATTCCCGGCTAGCAGCTTCCCTGTGGCGGGGAAGTGCAAACGTACACGTTTTCGGCCGAAAACGCGTTTTCGGCGAAAACGCACACCATGGCTCTTTCTGAGAAAAAGCAAGCACGGAGGACGAGAACCGCTTTTGCCCTGCGTAGCGTTCCGGGCAGCGGGTAGAACCAGGCAGAGAATTCCCGGCTAGCAGCTTCCCTGTGGCGGGGAAGTGCAAACGTACACGTTTTCGGTTGAAAACTCGTTTTCGGCGAAAACGCACACCACGGCTCTTTCTGAGAAAAAGCAAGCACGGAGGACGAGGATCGCTTTTGCCCTGGGTAGCGTTCCGGACCGCGGGTAGAACCAGGCAGAGAATTCCCGGCTAGCAGCTTCCCTGTGGCGGGGAAGTGCAAACGTACACGTTTTCGGCCGAAAACTCGTTTTCGGCGAAAACGCACACCACGCCTCTTTCTGAGAAAAAGCAAGCACGGAGGACGAGAACCGCTTTTGCCCTGCGTAGCGTTCCGGGCAGCGGGTAGAACCAGGCAGAGAATTCCCGGCTAGCAGCTTCCCTGTGGCGGGGAAGTGCAAACGTACACGTTTTCGGCCGAAAAGTCGTTTTCCGGCGAAAACCCACACCACGGCTCTTTCTGAGAAAAAGCAAGCACGGAGGACGAGAATCGCTTTTGCCCTGCGTACCGTTCCGGGCAGCGGGTAGAACCAGGCAGAGAATTCCCGGCTAGCAGCTTCCCTGTGACAGGCAAGTGCAAACGTACAAGTTTTCGGCCGAAAACGCGTTTTCGGCGAAAACGCACACCACTGCTCTTTCTGAGAAAAAGCAAGCACGGAGGACGAGGATCGCTTTTGCCCTGGGTAGCGTTCCGGACAGCGAGTAGAACCAGGCAGAGAATTCCCGGCTAGCAGCTTCCCTGTGGCGGGGAAGTGCAAACGTACACGTTTTCGGCCGAAAACGCGATTTCGGCGAAAACGCACACCACGGCTCTTTCTGAGAAAAAGCAAGCACGGAGGACGAGAACCGCTTATGCCCTGCGTAGCGTTCCGGGCAGCGGGTAGAACCAGGCAGAGAATTCCCTGCTAGCAGCTTCCCTGTGGCGCGGAAGTGCAAACATACACGTTTTCGGCCGAAAACGCTTTTTCCGGTGAAAACGCACACCACGGCTCTTTCTGAGAAAAAGCAAGCACGGAGGACGAGAATCGCTTTTGCCCTGCGTACCGTTCCGGGCAGCGGGTAGAACCAGGCAGAGAATTCCCGGCTAGCAGCTTCCCTGTGGCGGGGAAGTGCAAACGTACACGTTTTCGGCCGAAAACTCGTTTTCGGCTAAAATGCACACCACGGCTCTTTCTGAGAAAAAGCAAGCACGGAGGACGAGAACCGCTTTTGCCCTGCGTAGCGTTCCGGGCAGCGGGTAGAACCAGGCAGAGAATTCCCGGCTAGCAGCTTCCCTGTGGCGGGGAAGTGCAAACATACACGTTTTCGGCCGAAAACGCGTTTTCCGGCGAAAACGCACACCACGGCTCTTTCTGAGAAAAAGCAAGCACGGAGGACGAGAACCGCTTATGCCCTGCGTAGCGTTCCGGGCAGCGGGTAGAACCAGGCAGAGAATTCCCGGCTAGCAGCTTCCCTGTGGCGGGGAAGTGCAAACGTACACGTTTTCGGCCGAAAACGCGTTTTCCGGCGAAAACGCACACCACGGCTCTTTCTGAGAAAAAGCAAGCACGGAGGACGAGAATCGCTTTTGCCCTGCGTACCGTTCCGGGCAGCGGGTAGAACCAGGCAGAGAATTCCCGGCTAGCAGCTTCCCTGTGGCGGGGAAGTGCAAACATACACGTTTTCGGCCGAAAACTCGTTTTCCGGTGAAAACGCACACCACGGCTCTTTCTGAGAAAAAGCAAGCACGGATGATAAGAATCGCTTTTGCCCTGCGTAGCGTTCCGGGCAGCGGGTAGAACCAGGCAGAGAATTCCCGGCTAGCAGCTTCCCTGTGGCGGGGAAGTGCAAACGTACACGTTTTCGGCCGAAAACTCGTTTTCGTAGAAAACGCACACCACGGCTCTTTCTGAGAAAAAGCAAGCACGGAGGACGAGAACCGCTTATGCCCTGCGCAGCGTTCCGGGCAGCGGGTAGAACCAGGCAGAGAATTCCCGGCTAGCAGCTTCCCTGTGGCGGGGAAGTGCAAACATACACGTTTTCGGCCGAAAACGCGTTTTCCGGCGAAAACGCACACCACGGATCTTTCTGAGAAAAAGCAAGCACGGAGGACGAGAACCGCTTTTGCCCTGCGTAGCGTTCCGGGCAGCGGGTAGAACCAGGCAGAGAATTCCCGGCTAGCAGCTTCCCTGTGGCGCGGAAGTGCAAACGTACACGTTTTCGGCCGAAAACACGTTTCCGGCGAAAACGCACACCACGGCTCTTTCTGAGAAAAAGCAAGCACGGAGGACGAGAACCGCTTTTGCCCTGCGTAGCGTTCCGGGCAGTGGGTAGAACCAGGCAGAGAATTCCCGGCTAGCAGCTTCCCTGTGGCGGGGAAGTGCAAACGTACACGTTTTCGGTCGAAAACGCGTTTTCCGGCGAAAACTCACACCACGGCTCTTTCTGAGAAAAAGCAAGCACGGAGGATGAGGATCGCTTTTGCCCTGGGTAGCGTTCCGGACAGCGAGTAGAACCAGGCAGAGAATTCCCGGCTAGCAGCTTCCCTGTGGCGGGGAAGTGCAAACATACACGTTTTCGGCCGAAAACGCGTTTTCGGCGAAAACGCACACCACGGCTCTTTCTGAGAAAAAGCAAGCACGGAGGACGAGAATCGCTTTTGCCCTGCGTACCGTTCCGGGCAGCGGGTAGAACCAGGCAGAGAATTCCCGGCTAGCAGCTTCCCTGTGGCGGGGAAGTGCAAACGTACACGTTTTCGGCCGAAAACGCGTTTTCCGGTGAAAACGCACACCACGGCTCTTTCTGAGAAAAAGCAAGCACGGAGGACGAGAACCGCTTTTGCCCTGCGTAGCGTTCCGGGCAGTGGGTAGAACCAGGCAGAGAATTCCCGGCTAGCAGCTTCCCTGTGGCGGGGAAGTGCAAACATACACGTTTTCGGCCGAAAACGCGTTTTCCGGCGAAAACTCACACCACGGCTCTTTCTGAGAAAAAGCAAGCACGGAGGACGAGAATCGCTTTTGCCCTGCGTACCGTTCCGGGCAGCGGGTAGAACCAGGCAGAGAATTCCCGGCTAGCAGCTTCCCTGTGGCGCGGAAGTGCAAACATACACGTTTTCGGCCGAAAACGCGTTTTCCGGTGAAAACGCACACCACGGCTCTTTCTGAGAAAAAGCAAGCACGGAGGACGAGAATCGCTTTTGCCCTGCGTAGCGTTCCGGGCAGCGGGTAGAACCGGGCAGAGAATTCCCGGCTAGCAGCTTCCCTGTGGCGGCAAAGTGCAAACGTACACGTTTTCGGCCGAAAACGCGTTTTCCGGTGAAAACGCACACCACGGCTCTTTCTGAGAAAAATCAAAAACGGAGGACGAGAATAGGTTTTGCCCTGCGTAGCGTTCCGGGCAGCGGGTAGAACCAGGCAGAGAATTCCCGGCTAGCAGCTTCCCTGTGGCGGGGAAGTGCAAACGTATACGTTTTCGGCCGAAAACGCGTTTTCCGGCGAAAACGCACACCACGGCTCTTTCTGAGAAAAAGCAAGCACGGAGGACGAGAATCGCTTTTGCCCTGCGTACCGTTCCGGGCAGCGGGTAGAACCAGGCAGAGAATTCCCGGCTAGCAGCTTCCCTGTGGCGCGGAAGTGCAAACATACACGTTTTCGGCCGAAAAAGCGTTTTCCGGTGAAAACGCACACCACGGCTCTTTCTGAGAAAAAGCAAGCACGGAGGACGAGAATCGCTTTTGCTCTGCGTAGCGTTCCGGGCAGCGGGTAGAACCAGGCAGAGAATTCCCGGCTAGCAGCTTCCCTGTGGCGGGGAAGTGCAAACGTACACGTTTTCGGCCGAAAACGCGTTTTCCGGCGAAAACGCACACCACGGCTCTTTCTGAGAAAAAGCAAGCACGGAGGACGAGAATCGCTTTTGCCCTGCGTACCGATCCGGGCAGCGGGTAGAACCAGGCAGAGAATTCCCGGCTAGCAGCTTCCCTGTGGCGGGGAAGTGCAAACGTACACGTTTTCGGCCTAAAACTCGTTTTCCGGCGAAAACGCACACCACGGCTCTTTCTGAGAAAAAGCAAGCACGGAGGACGAGAATCGCTTTTGCCCTGCCTAGCGTTCCGGGCAGCGGGTAGAACCAGGCAGAGAATTCCCGGCTAGCAGCTTCCCTGTGACAGGCAAGTGCAAACGTACACGTTTTCGGCCGAAAACGCGTTTTCGGCGAAAACGCACACCACGGCTCTTTCTGAGAAAAAGCAAGTACGGAGGACGAGGATCGCTTTTGCCCTGGGTAGCGTTCCGGACAGCGGGTAGAACCAGGCAGAGAATTCCCGGCTAGCAGCTTCCCTTTGGCGCGGAAGTGAAAACGTACACGTTTTCGGCCGAAAACTCGTTTTCGGCGAAAACGCACACCACGGCTCTTTCTGAGAAAAAGCAAGCACGGAGGACGAGAACCGCTTTTGCCCTGCGTAGCGTTCCGGGCAGCGGGTAGAACCAGGCAGAGAATTCCCGGCTAGCAGCTTCCCTGTGGCGGCGATGTGCAAACATACACGTTTTCGGCAGAAAACGCGATTTCCGGCGAAAACGCACACCACGGCTCTTTCTGAGAAAAAGCAAGCACGGAGGACGAGAACCGCTTTTGCTCTGCGTAGCGTTCCGGGCAGCGGGTAGAACCAGGCAGAGAATTCCCGGCTAGCAGCTTCCCTGTGGCGGGGAAGTGCAAACGTACACGTTTTCGGCCGAAAACGCGTTTTCGGCGAAAACGCACAACACGGCTCTTTCTCAGAAAAAGCAAGCACGGAGGACGAGAATCGCTTTTGCCCTGCTTAGCGTTACGGGCAGCGGGTAGAACCAGGCAGAGAATTCCCGGCTAGCAGCTTCCCTGTGGCGGGGAAGTGCAAACGTACACGTGTTCGGCCGAAAACGCTTTTTCCGGTGAAAACGCACACCACGGCTCTTTCTGAGAAAAAGCAAGCACGGAGGACGAGAATCGCTTTTGCCCTGCGTAGCGTTCCGGGCAGCGGGTAGAACCAGGCAGAGAATTCCCGGCTAGCAGCTTCCCTGTAGAGGGGAAGTGCAAACGTACACGTTTTCGGCCGAAAACGAGTTTTCGGCGAAAACGCACACCACGGCTCTTTCTGAGAAAAAGCAAGCACGGAGGACGAGAATCGCTTTTGCCCTGCGTACCGTTCCGGGCAGCGGGTAGAACCAGGCAGAGAATTCCCGGCTAGCAGCTTCCCTGTGGCGGGGAAGTGCAAACATACAAGTTTTCGGCCGAAAACGCGATTTCCGGCGAAAACGCACACCACGGATCTTTCTGAGAAAAAGCAAGCACGGAGGACGAGGATCGCTTTTGCCCTGCGTACCGTTCCGGGCAGCGGGTAGAACCAGGCAGAGAATTCCCGGCTAGCAGCTTCCCTGTGGCGGGGAAGTGCAAACATACACGTTTTCGGCCGAAAACGCGATTTCCGGCGAAAACGCACACCACGGCTCTTTCTGAGAAAAAGCAAGCACGGAGGACGAGGATCGCTTTTGCCCTGGGTAGCGTTCCGGACAGCGGGTAGAACCAGGCAGAGAATTCCCGGCTAGCAGCTTCCCTGTGGCGGGGAAGTGCAAACGTACACGTTTTCGGCCGAAAACTCGTTTTCGGCGAAAACGCACACCACGGCTCTTTCTGAGAAAAAGCAAGCACGGAGGACGAGAACCGCTTTTGCCCTGCGTAGCGTTCCGGGCAGCGGGTAGAACCAGGCAGAGAATTCCCGGCTAGCAGCTTCCCTGTGGCGGGGAAGTGCAAACGTACACGTTTTCGGCCTAAAACTCGTTTTCCGGCGAAAACGCACACCACGGCTCTTTCTGAGAAAAAGCAAGCACGGAGGACGAGAACCGCTTTTGCCCTGCGTAGCGTTCCGGGCAGCGGGTAGAACCAG
Organism: Athene noctua; assembly: GCF_965140245.1. Taxonomy (NCBI): domain Eukaryota; kingdom Metazoa; phylum Chordata; class Aves; order Strigiformes; family Strigidae; genus Athene; species Athene noctua. The sequence goes on along the minus strand of NW_027437566.1, from coordinate 152,717 downwards.
GCAGAGAATTCCCGGCTAGCAGCTTCCCTGTGACAGGCAAGTGCAAACGTACACGTTTTCGGCCGAAAACGCGTTTTCGGCGAAAACGCACACCACGGCTCTTTCTGAGAAAAAGCAAGCACGGAGGACGAGGATCGCTTTTGCCCTGGGTAGCGTTCCGGACAGCGGGTAGAACCAGGCAGAGAATTCCCGGCTAGCAGCTTCCCTGTGGCGCGGAAGTGAAAACGTACACGTTTTCGGCCGAAACTTCGTTTTCGGCGAAAACGCACACCACGGCTCTTTCTGAGAAAAAGCAAGCACGTATGACGAGAATCGCTTTTGCTCTGCGTAGCGTTCCGGGCAGCGGGTAGAACCAGGCAGAGAATTCCCGGCTAGCAGCTTCCCTGTGGCGGGGAAGTGCAAACGTACACGTTTTCGGCCGAAAACTCGTTTTCGGCGAAAACGCACACCACGGCTCTTTCTCAGAAAAAGCAAGTACGGAGGACGAGGATCGCTTTTGCCCTGGGTAGCGTTCCGGACAGCGGGTAGAACCAGGCAGAGAATTCCCGGCTAGCAGCTTCCCTGTGGCGGGGAAGTGCAAACGTACACGTGTTCGGCCGAAAACGCTTTTTCCGGTGAAAACGCACACCACGGCTCTTTCTGAGAAAAAGCAAGCACGGATGACGAGAATCGCTTTTGCCCTGCCTAGCGTTACGGGCAGCGGGTAAAACCAGGCAGAGAATTACCGGCTAGCAGCTTCCATGTGTCGGGGAAGTGCAAACGTACACGTTTTCGGCCGAAAACGCGTTTTCCGGTGAAAACGCACACCACGGCTCTTTCTGAGAAAAAGCAAGCACGTATGACGAGAATCGCTTTTGCTCTGCGTAGTGTTCCGGGCAGCGGGTAGAACCAGGCAGAGAATTCCCGGCTATCAGCTTCCCTGTGGCGGGGAAGTGCAAACGTACACGTTTTCGGCCGAAAACGCGTTTTCCGGCGAAAACGCACACCACGGCTCTTTCTGAGAAAAAGCAAGCACGGAGGACGAGAATCGCTTTTGCCCTGCGTACCGTTCCGGGCAGCGGGTAGAACCAGGCAGAGAATTCCCGGCTAGCAGCTTCCCTGTGTCGGGGAAGTGCAAACGTACACGTTTTCGGCCGAAAACGCGTTTCCGGCGAAAACGCACACCACGGCTCTTTCTGAGAAACAGCAAGCACGGAGGACGAGAACAGGTTTTGCCCTGCGTAGCATTCCGGGCAGCGGGTAGAACCAGGCAGAGAATTCCCGGCTAGCAGCTTCCCTGTGGCGGGGAAGTGCAAACGTACACGTTTTCGGCCGAAAACGCGTTTTCCGGCGAAAACGCACACCACGGCTCTTTCTGAGAAAAAGCAAGCACGGAGGACGAGAATCGCTTTTGCCCTGCGTACCGTTCCGGGCAGCGGGTAGAACCAGGCAGAGAATTCCCGGCTAGCAGCTTCCCTGTGGCGGGGAAGTGCAAACGTACACGTTTTTGGCCGAAAACTCGTTTTCGGCGAAAACGCACACCACGGCTCTTTCTGAGAAAAAGCAAGCACGGAGGACGAGAACCGCTTTTGCCCTGCGTAGCGTTCCGGGCAGCGGGTAGAACCAGGCAGAGAATTCCCGGCTAGCAGCTTCCCTGTGGCGGGGAAGTGCAAACGTACACGTTTTCGGCCTAAAACTCGTTTTCCGGCGAAAACGCACACCACGGCTCTTTCTGAGAAAAAGCAAGCACGGAGGACGAGAACCGCTTTTGCCCTGCGTAGCGTTCCGGGCAGCGGGTAGAACCAGGCAGAGAATTCCCGGCTAGCAGCTTCCCTGTGACAGGCAAGTGCAAACGTACACGTTTTCGGCCGAAAACGCGTTTTCGGCGAAAACGCACACCACGGCTCTTTCTGAGAAAAAGCAAGCACGGAGGACGAGGATCGCTTTTGCCCTGGGTAGCGTTCCGGACAGCGGGTAGAACCAGGCAGAGAATTCCCGGCTAGCAGCTTCCCTGTGGCGCGGAAGTGAAAACGTACACGTTTTCGGCCGAAACTTCGTTTTCGGCGAAAACGCACACCACGGCTCTTTCTGAGAAAAAGCAAGCACGTATGACGAGAATCGCTTTTGCTCTGCGTAGCGTTCCGGGCAGCGGGTAGAACCAGGCAGAGAATTCCCGGCTAGCAGCTTCCCTGTGGCGGGGAAGTGCAAACGTACACGTTTTCGGCCGAAAACGCGTTTTCGGCGAAAACGCACACCACGGCTCTTTCTCAGAAAAAGCAAGTACGGAGGACGAGGATCGCTTTTGCCCTGGGTAGCGTTCCGGACAGCGGGTAGAACCAGGCAGAGAATTCCCGGCTAGCAGCTTCCCTGTGGCGGGGAAGTGCAAACGTACACGTGTTCGGCCGAAAACGCTTTTTCCGGTGAAAACGCACACCACGGCTCTTTCTGAGAAAAAGCAAGCACGGATGACGAGAATCGCTTTTGCCCTGCGTAGCGTTACGGGCAGCGGGTAGAACCAGGCAGAGAATTACCGGCTAGCAGCTTCCCTGTGTCGGGGAAGTGCAAACGTACACGTTTTCGGCCGAAAACGCGTTTTCCGGTGAAAACGCACACCACGGCTCTTTCTGAGAAAAAGCAAGCACGTATGACGAGAATCGCTTTTGCTCTGCGTAGTGTTCCGGGCAGCGGGTAGAACCAGGCAGAGAATTCCCGGCTATCAGCTTCCCTGTGGCGGGGAAGTGCAAACGTACACGTTTTCGGCCGAAAACGCGTTTTCCGGCGAAAACGCACACCACGGCTCTTTCTGAGAAAAAGCAAGCACGGAGGACGAGAATCGCTTTTGCCCTGCGTACCGTTCCGGGCAGCGGGTAGAACCAGGCAGAGAATTCCCGGCTAGCAGCTTCCCTGTGTCGGGGAAGTGCAAACGTACACGTTTTCGGCCGAAAACGCGTTTCCGGCGAAAACGCACACCACGGCTCTTTCTGAGAAACAGCAAGCACGGAGGACGAGAACAGGTTTTGCCCTGCGTAGCATTCCGGGCAGCGGGTAGAACCAGGCAGAGAATTCCCGGCTAGCAGCTTCCCTGTGGCGGGGAAGTGCAAACGTACACGTTTTCGGCCGAAAACGCGTTTTCCGGCGAAAACGCACACCACGGCTCTTTCTGAGAAAAAGCAAGCACGGAGGACGAGAATCGCTTTTGCCCTGCGTACCGTTCCGGGCAGCGGGTAGAACCAGGCAGAGAATTCCCGGCTAGCAGCTTCCCTGTGGCGGGGAAGTGCAAACGTACACGTTTTCGGCCGAAAACGCGTTTCCGGCGAAAACGCACACCACGGCTCTTTCTGAGAAAAAGCAAGCACGGAGGACGAGAATCGCTTTTGCCCTGGGTAGCGTTCCGGACAGCGGGTAGAACCAGGCAGAGAATTCCCGGCTAGCAGCTTCCCTGTGGCGGGGAAGTGCAAACGTACACGTTTTCGGCCGAAAACTCGTTTTCGGCGAAAACGCACACCATGGCTCTTTCTGAGAAAAAGCAAGCACGGAGGACGAGAACCGCTTTTGCCCTGCGTACCGTTCCGGGCAGCGGGTAGAACCAGGCAGAGAATTCCCGGCTAGCAGCTTCCCTGTGGCGGGGAAGTGCAAACGTACACGTTTTCGGCCGAAAACTCGTTTTCGGCGAAAACGCACACCACGGCTCTTTCTGAGAAAAAGCAAGCACGGAGGACGAGAACCGCTTTTGCCCTGGGTAGCGTTCCGGGCAGCGGGTAGAACCAGGCAGAGAATTCCCGGCTAGCAGCTTCCCTGTGGCGGGGAAGTGCAAACGTACACGTTTTCGGCCGAAAACTCCTTTTCGGCGAAAACGCACACCACGGCTCTTTCTGAGAAAAAGCAAGCACGGAGGACGAGAACCGCTTTTGCCCTGCGTAGCGTTCCTGGCAGCGGGTAGAACCAGGCAGAGAATTCCCGGCTAGCAGCTTCCCTGTGGCGGGGAAGTGCAAACGTACACGTTTTCGGCCGAAAACGCGTTTTCCGGCGAAAACGCACACCACGGCTCTTTCTGAGAAAAAGCAAGCACGGATGACGAGAATCGCTTTTGCCCTGCGTAGCGTTACGGGCAGCGGGTAGAACCAGGCAGAGAATTCCCGGCTAGCAGCTTCCCTGTGTCGGGGAAGTGCAAACGTACACGTTTTCGGCCGAAAACGCGTTTTCCGGCGAAAACGCACACCACGGCTCTTTCTGAGAAAAAGCAAGCACGGAGGACGAGAATCGCTTTTGCCCTGCGTACCGTTCCGGGCAGCGGGTAGAACCAGGCAGAGAATTCCCGGCTAGCAGCTTCCCTGTGGCGGGGAAGTGAAACGTACACGTTTTCGGCCGAAAATGCGTTTTCCGGCGAAAACACACACCACGGCTCTTTCTGAGAAAAATCAAACACGGAGGACGAGAACAGGTTTTGCCCTGCGTAGCGTTCCGGGCAGCGGGTAGAACCAGGCAGAGAATTCCCGGCTAGCAGCTTCCCTGTGTCGGGGAAGTGCAAACGTACACGTTTTCGGCCGAAAACGCGTTTTCCGGCGAAAACGCACACCACGGCTCTTTCTGAGAAAAAGCAAGCACGGAGGACGAGAATCGCTTTTGCCCTGCGTACCGTTCCGGGCAGCGGGTAGAACCAGGCAGAGAATTCCCGGCTAGCAGCTTCCCTGTGGCGGGGAAGTGAAACGTACACGTTTTCGGCCGAAAACGCGTTTTCCGGCGAAAACACACACCACGGCTCTTTCTGAGAAAAATCAAACACGGAGGAAGAGAACAGGTTTTGCCCTGCGTAGCGTTCAGGGCAGCGGGTAGAACCAGGCAGAGAATTCCCGGCTAGCAGCTTCCCTGTGTCGGGGAAGTGCAAACGTACACGTTTTCGGCCGAAAACGCGTTTTCGGCGAAAACGCACACCACGGCTCTTTCTGAGAAAAAGCAAGCACGGAGGACGAGGATCGCTTTTGCCCTGCGTAGCGTTCCGGGCAGCGGGTATAACCAGGCAGAGAATTCCCGGCTAGCAGCTTCCCTGTGGCGGGGAAGTGGAAACGTACACGTTTTCGGCCGAAAACGCGTTTTCCGGCGAAAACGCACACCACGGCTCTTTCTGAGAAAAAGCAAGCACGGAGGACGAGAAACGCTTTTGCCCTGCGTACCGTTCCGGGCAGCGGGTAGAACCAGGCAGAGAATTCCCGGCTAGCAGCTTCCCTGTGGCTGGGAAGTGCAAACATACACGTTTTCGGCCGAAAACGCGTTTTCCGGCGAAAACGCACACCACAGCTCTTTCTGAGAAAAAGCAAGCACGGAGGACGAGAATCGCTTTTGCCCTGCGTAGCGTTCCGGGCAGCGGGTAGAACCAGGCAGAGAATTCCCGGCTAGCAGCTTCCCTGTGGCGGGGAAGTGCAAACGTACACGTTTTCGGCCGAAAACGCGTTTCCGGCGAAAACGCACACCACGGCTCTTTCTGAGAAAAAGCAAGCACGGAGGACGAGAATCGCTTTTGCCCTGCGTACCGTTCCGGGCAGCGGGTAGAACCAGGCAGAGAATTCCCGGCTAGCAGCTTCCCTGTGGCAGGGAAGTGCAAACGTACACGTTTTCGGCCAAAAACGCGTTTTCGGCGAAAACGCACACCACGGCTCTTTCTGAGAAAAAGCAAGCACGGAGGACGAGGATCGCTTTTGCCCTGCGTAGCGTTCCGGGCAGCGGGTAGAACCAGGCAGAGAATTCCCGGCTAGCAGCTTCCCTGTGGCGGGGAAGTGCAAACGTACACGTTTTCGGCCGAAAACGCGTTTCCGGCGAAAACGCACACCACGGCTCTTTCTGAGAAAAAGCAAGCACGGAGGACGAGAATCGCTTTTGCCCTGGGTAGCGTTCCGGACAGCGGGTAGAACCAGGCAGAGAATTCCCGGCTAGCAGCTTCCCTGTGGCGGGGAAGTGCAAACGTACACGTTTTCGGCCGAAAACTCGTTTTCGGCGAAAACGCACACCATGGCTCTTTCTGAGAAAAAGCAAGCACGGAGGACGAGAACCGCTTTTGCCCTGCGTACCGTTCCGGGCAGCGGGTAGAACCAGGCAGAGAATTCCCGGCTAGCAGCTTCCCTGTGGCGGGGAAGTGCAAACGTACACGTTTTCGGCCGAAAACTCGTTTTCGGCGAAAACGCACACCACGGCTCTTTCTGAGAAAAAGCAAGCACGGAGGACGAGAACCGCTTTTGCCCTGGGTAGCGTTCCGGGCAGCGGGTAGAACCAGGCAGAGAATTCCCGGCTAGCAGCTTCCCTGTGACAGGCAAGTGCAAACGTACACGTTTTCGGCCGAAAACGCTTTTTCGGCGAAAACGCACACCACTGCTCTTTCTGAGAAAAAGCAAGCACGGAGGACGAGGATCGCTTTTGCCCTGGGTAGCGTTCCGGACAGCGGGTAGAACCAGGCAGAGAATTCCCGGCTAGCAGCTTCCCTGTGGCGGGGAAGTGCAAACGTACACGTTTTCGGCCGAAAACTCCTTTTCGGCGAAAACGCACACCACGGCTCTTTCTGAGAAAAAGCAAGCACGGAGGACGAGAACCGCTTTTGCCCTGCGTAGCGTTCCGGGCAGCGGGTAGAACCAGGCAGAGAATTCCCGGCTAGCAGCTTCCCTGTGGCGGGGAAGTGCAAACGTACACGTTTTCGGCCGAAAACGCTTTTTCCGGCGAAAACGCACACCACGGCTCTTTCTGAGAAAAAGCAAGCACGGAGGACGAGAATCGCTTTTGCCCTGCGTACCGATCCGGGCAGCGGGTAGAACCAGGCAGAGAATTCCCGGCTAGCAGCTTCCCTGTGGCTCGGAAGTGCAAACGTACACGTTTTCGGCCGAAAACGGGTTTTCGGCGAAAATGCACACCACGGCTCTTTCTGAGAAAAAGTAAGCACGGAGGACGAGAATCGCTATTGCGCTGCGTACCGTTCCGGGCAGCGGGTAGAACCAGGCAGAGAATTCCCGGCTAGCAGCTTCCCTGTGGCGCGGAAGTGCAAACGTACACGTTTTCGGCCGAAAACGTGTTTTCCGGTGAAAACGCACACCACGGCTCTTTCTGAGAAAAAGCAAGCACGGAGGACGAGAATCGCTTTTGCCCTGCTTAGCGTTACGGACAGCGGGTAGAACCAGGCAGAGAATTCCCGGCTAGCAGCTTCCCTGTGTCGGGGAAGTGCAAACGTACACGTTTTCGGCCGAAAACGCGTTTTCCGGCGAAAAGGCACACCACGGCTCTTTCTGAGAAAAAGCAAGCACGGAGGACGAGGATCGCTTTTGCCCTGGGTAGCGTTCAGGACAGCGGGTAGAACCAGGCAGAGAATTCCCGGCTAGCAGCTTCCCTGTGGCGGGGAAGTGCAAACGTACACGTTTTCGGCCGAAAACGCGTTTTCCGGCGAAAACGCACACCACGGCTCTTTCTGAGAAAAAGCAAGCACGGAGGACGAGAATCGCTTTTGCCCTGCGTAGCGTTACGGGCAGCGGGTAGAACCAGGCAGAGAATTACCGGCTAGCAGCTTCCCTGTGTCGGGGAAGTGCAAACGTACACGTTTTCGGCCGAAAACGCGTTTTCCGGCGAAAACGCACACCACGGCTCTTTCTGAGAAAAAGCAAGCACGGAGGACGAGAATCGCTTTTGCCCTGCGTACCGTTCCGGGCAGCGGGTAGAACCAGGCAGAGAATTCCCGGCTAGCAGCTTCCCTGTGGCGGGGAAGTGCAAACGTACACGTTTTCGGCCGAAAACGCGTTTCCGGCGAAAACGCACACCACGGCTCTTTCTGAGAAACAGCAAGAACGGAGGACGAGAACAAGTTTTGCCCTGCGTAGCATTCCGGGCAGCGGGTAGAACCAGGCAGAGAATTCCCGGCTAGCAGCTTCCCTGTGGCGGGGAAGTGCAAACGTACACGTTTTCGGCCGAAAACACGTTTCCGGCGAAAACGCACACCACGGCTCTTTCTGAGAAACAGCAAGCACGGAGGACGAGAACAGGTTTTGCCCTGCGTAGCATTCCGGGCAGCGGGTAGAACCAGGCAGAGAATTCCCGGCTAGCAGCTTCCCTGTGGCGGGGAAATGCAAACATACACGTTTTCGGCCGAAAACGCGTTTTCCGGCGAAAACGCACACCACGGCTCTTTCTGAGAAAAAGCAAGCACGGAGGACGAGAATCGCTTTTGCCCTGCGTACCGTTCCGGGCAGCGGGTAGAACCAGGCAGAGAATTCCCGGCTAGCAGCTTCCCTGTGGCGGGGAAGTGCAAACGTACACGTTTTCGGCCGAAAACGCGTTTCCAGCGAAAACGCACACCACGGCTCTTTCTGAGAAACAGCAAGAACGGAGGACGAGAACAAGTTTTGCCCTGCGTAGCATTCCGGGCAGCGGGTAGAACCAGGCAGAGAATTCCCGGCTAGCAGCTTCCCTGTGGCGGGGAAGTGCAAACGTACACGTTTTCGGCCGAAAACGCGTTTTCCGGCGAAAACGCACACCACGGCTCTTTCTGAGAAACAGCAAGAACGGAGGACGAGAACAAGTTTTGCCCTGCGTAGCATTCCGGGCAGCGGGTAGAACCAGGCAGAGAATTCCCGGCTAGCAGCTTCCCTGTGGCAGGGAAGTGCAAACGTAAACGTTTTCGGCCAAAAACGCGTTTTCGGCGAAAACGCACACCACGGCTCTTTCTGAGAAAAAGCAAGCACGGAGGACGGGGATCGCTTTTGCCCTGCGTAGCGTTCCGGGCAGCGGGTAGAACCAGGCAGAGAATTCCCGGCTAGCAGCTTCCCTGTGGCGGGGAAGTGGAAACATACACGTTTTCGGCCGAAAACGCGTTTTCCGGCGAAAACGCACACCACGGCTCTTTCTGAGAAAAAGCAAGCACGGAGGACGAGGATCGTTTTGTCCTGGGTAGCGTTCCGGACAGCGGGTAGAACCAGGCAGAGAATTCCCGGCTAGCAGCTTCCCTGTGGCAGGGAAGTGCAAACGTACACGTTTTCGGCCGAAAACACGTTTTCCGGCGAAAACGCACACCACGGCTCTTTCTGAGAAAAAGCAAGCACGGAGGACGAGGATCGTTTTGCCCTGGGTAGCGTTCCGGACAGCGGGTAGAACCAGGCAGAGAATTCCCGGCTAGAAGCTTCCCTGTGGCGGGGAAGTGCAAACATACACGTTTTCGGCCGAAAACGTGTTTTCCGGCGAAAACTCACACCACGGCTCTTTCTGAGAAAAAGCAAGCACGGAGGACGAGAATCGCTTTTGCCCTGCGTACCGTTCCGGGCAGCGGGTAGAACCAGGCAGAGAATTCCCGGCTAGCAGCTTCCCTGTGGCAGGGAAGTGCAAACGTACACGTTTTCGGCCGAAAACGCGTTTTCGGCGAAAACGCACACCACGGCTCTTTCTGAGAAAAAGCAAGCATGGAGGACGAGGATCGCTTTTGCCCTGCGTAGCGTTCCGGGCAGCGGGTAGAACCAGGCAGAGAATTCCCGGCTAGCAGCTTCCCTGTGGCGGGGAAGTGCAAACGTACACGTTTTCGGCCGAAAACTCGTTTTCGGCGAAAACGCACACCACGGCTCTTTCTGAGAAAAAGCAAGCACGGAGGACGAGAACCGCTTTTGCCCTCCGTAGCGTTCCGGGCAGCGGGTAGAACCGGGCAGAGAATTCCCGGCTAGCAGCTTCCCTGTGGCGCGAAGTGCAAACGTACACGTTTTCGGCCGAAAACGCGTTTCCGGCGAAAACGCACACCACGGCTCTTTCTGAGAAACAGCAAGCACGGAGGACGAGAACCGCTTTTGCCCTGCGTAGCGTTCCGGGCAGCGGGTAGAACCAGGCAGAGAATTCCCGGCTAGCAGCTTCCCTGTGGCGGGGAAGTGCAAACGTACACGTTTTCGGCCGAAAACGCTTTTTCCGGCGAAAACGCACACCACGGCTCTTTCTGAGAAAAAGCAAGCACGGAGGACGAGGATCGCTTTTGCCCTGGGTAGCGTTCCGGACAGCGGGTAGAACCAGGCAGAGAATTCCCGGCTAGCAGCTTCCCTGTGGCGGGGAAGTGCAAACGTACACGTTTTCGGCCGAAAACTCGTTTTCGGTGAAAACGCACACCACGGCTCTTTCTGAGAAAAAGCAAGCACGGAGGACGAGAACCGCTTTTGCCCTGCGTAGCGTTCCGGGCAGCGGGTAGAACCAGGCAGAGAATTCCCGGCTAGCAGCTTCCCTGTGGCGGGGAAGTGCAAACGTACACGTTTTCGGCCGAAAACGCTTTTTCCGGCGAAAACGCACACCACGGCTCTTTCTGAGAAAAAGCAAGCACGGAGGACGAGAATCGCTTTTGCGCTGCGTACCGTTCCGGGCAGCGGGTAGAACCAGGCAGAGAATTCCCGGCTAGCAGCTTCCCTGTGGCGCGGAAGTGCAAACGTACACGTTTTCGGCCGAAAACGTGTTTTCTGGTGAAAACGCACACCACGGCTCTTTCTGAGAAAAAGCAAGTACGGATGACGAGAATCGCTTTTGCCCTGCTTAGCGTTACGGGCAGCGGGTAGAACCAGGCAGAGAATTCCCGGCTAGCAGCTTCCCTGTGTCGGGGAAGTGCAAACATACACGTTTTCGGCCGAAAACGTGTTTTCCGGCGAAAACTCACACCACGGCTCTTTCTGAGAAAAAGCAAGCACGGAGGACGAGGATCGCTTTTGCCCTGCGTAGCGTTCCGGGCAGCGGGTAGAACCAGGCAGAGAATTCCCGGCTAGCAGCTTCCCTGTGGCGGGGAAGTGCAAACGTACACGTTTTCGGCCGAAAACTCGTTTTCGGCGAAAACGCACACCACGGCTCTTTCTGAGAAAAAGCAAGCACGGAGGACGAGAACCGCTTTTGCCCTGCGTAGCGTTCCGGGCAGCGGGTAGAACCAGGCAGAGAATTCCCGGCTAGCAGCTTCCCTGTGGCGGGGAAGTGCAAACGTACACGTTTTCGGCCGAAAACGCGTTTTCGGCGAAAACGCACACCATGTCTCTTTCTGATTAAAAGCAAGCACGGAGGACGAGAACCGCTTTTGCCCTGCGTACCGTTCCGGGCAGCGGGTAGAACCGGGCAGAGAATTCCCGGCTAGCAGCTTCCCTGTGGCGCGAAGTGCAAACGTACACGTTTTCGGCCGAAAACGCGTTTCCGGCGAAAACGCACACCACGGCTCTTTCTGAGAAACAGCAAGCACGGAGGACGAGAACCGCTTTTGCCCTGCGTAGCGTTCCGGGCAGCGGGTAGAACCAGGCAGAGAATTCCCGGCTAGCAGCTTCCCTGTGGCGGGGAAGTGCAAACGTACACGTTTTCGGCCGAAAACGCGTTTTCCGGCGAAAACGCACACCACGGCTCTTTCTGAGAAAAAGCAAGCACGGAGGACGAGGATCGCTTTTGCCCTGGGTAGCGTTCCGGACAGCGGGTAGAACCAGGCAGAGAATTCCCGGCTAGCAGCTTCCCTGTGGCGGGGAAGTGCAAACGTACACGTTTTCGGCCGAAAACTCGTTTTCGGCGAAAACGCACACCACGGCTCTTTCTGAGAAAAAGCAAGCACGGAGGACGAGAACCGCTTTTGCCCTGCGTAGCGTTCCGGGCAGCGGGTAGAACCAGGCAGAGAATTCCCGGCTAGCAGCTTCCCTGTGGCGCGGAAGTGCAAACGTACACGTTTTCGGCCGAAAACGCTTTTTCCGGCGAAAACGCACACCACGGCTCTTTCTGAGAAAAAGCAAGCACGGAGGACGAGAATCGCTTTTGCGCTGCGTACCGTTCCGGGCAGCGGGTAGAACCAGGCAGAGAATTCCCGTCTAGCAGCTTCCCTGTGGCGCGGAAGTGCAAACGTACACGTTTTCGGCCGAAAACGTGTTTTCTGGTGAAAACGCACACCACGGCTCTTTCTGAGAAAAAGCAAGTACGGATGACGAGAATCGCTTTTGCCCTGCTTAGCGTTATGGGCAGCGGGTAGAACCAGGCAGAGAATTCCCGGCTAGCAGCTTCGCTGTGTCGGGGAAGTGCAAACGTACACGTTTTCGGCCGAAAACGCGTTTTCCGGTGAAAACGCACACCACGGCTCTTTCTGAGAAAAAGCAAGCACGGAGGACGAGAACCGCTTTTGCCCTGCGTAGCGTTCCGGGCAGCGGGTAGAACCAGGCAGAGAATTCCCGGCTAGAAGCTTCCCTGTGGCGGGGAAGTGCAAACATACACGTTTTCGGCCGAAAACGTGTTTTCCGGCGAAAACTCACACCACGGCTCTTTCTGAGAAAAAGCAAGCACGGAGGACGAGGATCGCTTTTGCCCTGCGTAGCGTTCCGGGCAGCGGGTAGAACCAGGCAGAGAATTCCCGGCTAGCAGCTTCCCTGTGGCGGGGAAGTGCAAACGTACACGTTTTCGGCCGAAAACTCGTTTTCGGCGAAAACGCACACCACGGCTCTTTCTGAGAAAAAGCAAGCACGGAGGACGAGAACCGCTTTTGCCCTGCGTAGCGTTCCGGGCAGCGGGTAGAACCAGGCAGAGAATTCCCGGCTAGCAGCTTCCCTGTGGCGGGGAAGTGCAAACGTACACGTTTTTGGCCGAAAACGCGTTTTCGGCGAAAACGCACACCACGTCTCTTTCTGATTAAAAGCAAGCACGGAGGACGAGAACCGCTTTTGCCCTGCGTACCGTTCCGGGCAGCGGGTAGAACCGGGCAGAGAATTCCCGGCTAGCAGCTTCCCTGTGGCGCGAAGTGCAAACGTACACGTTTTCGGCCGAAAACGCGTTTCCGGCGAAAACGCACACCACGGCTCTTTCTGAGAAACAGCAAGCACGGAGGACGAGAACCGCTTTTGCCCTGCGTACCGTTCCGGGCAGCGGGTAGAACCGGGCAGAGAATTCCCGGCTAGCAGCTTCCCTGTGGAGGGGAAGTGGAAACGTACACGTTTTCGGCCGAAAACGCGTTTTCCGGCGAAAACGCACACCACGGCTCTTTCTGAGAAAAAGCAAGCACGGAGGACGAGAATCGCTTTTGCCCTGGTAGCGTTCAGGGCAGCGGGTAGAACCAGGCAGAGAATTCCCGGCTAGCAGCTTCCCTGAGGCGCGGAAGTGCAAACGTACACGTTTTCGGCCAAAAACGTGTTTTCCGGTGAAAACGCACACCACGGCTCTTTCTGAGAGAAAGCAAGCACGGATGACGAGAAACGCTTTTGCCCTGCTTAGCGTTCCGGACAGCGGGTAGAACCAGCAGAGAATTCCCGGCTAGCAGCTTCCCTATGGCGGGGAAGTAAAAACGTACAAGTTTTCGGCCGAAAACTCGTTTTCGGCGAAAACGCACAGCACGGCTCTTTCTGAGAAAAAGCAAGCACGGAGGACGAGAACCGCTTTTGCCCTGCGTAGCGTTCCGGGCAGCGGGTAGAACCAGGCAGAGAATTCCCGGCTAGCAGCTTCCCTGTGGCGGGGAAGTGCAAACGTACACGTTTTCGGCCGAAAACGCTTTTTCCGGCGAAAACGCACACCACGGCTCTTTCTGAGAAAAAGCAAGCACGGAGGACGAGGATCGCTTTTGCCCTGGGTAGCGTTCCGGACAGCGGGTAGAACCAGGCAGAGAATTCCCGGCTAGCAGCTTCCCTGTGGCGGGGAAGTGCAAACGTACATGTTTTCGGCCGAAAACTCGTTTTCGGCGAAAACGCACACCACGGCTCTTTCTGAGAAAAAGCAAGCACGGAGGACGAGAATCGCTTTTGCCCTGGTAGCGTTCAGGGCAGCGGGTAGAACCAGGCAGAGAATTCCCGGCTAGCAGCTTCCCTGAGGCGCGGAAGTGCAAACGTACACGTTTTCGGCCAAAAACGTGTTTTCCGGTGAAAACGCACACCACGGCTCTTTCTGAGAGAAAGCAAGCACGGATGACGAGAAACGCTTTTGCCCTGCTTAGCGTTCCGGACAGCGGGTAGAACCAGCAGAGAATTCCCGGCTAGCAGCTTCCCTATGGCGAGGAAGTAAAAACGTACAAGTTTTCGGCCGAAAACTCGTTTTCGGCGAAAACGCACAGCACGGCTCTTTCTGAGAAAAAGCAAGCACGGAGGACGAGAACCGCTTTTGCCCTGCGTAGCGTTCCGGGCAGCGGGTAGAACCAGGCAGAGAATTCCCGGCTAGCAGCTTCCCTGTGGCGGGGAAGTGCAAACGTACACGTTTTCGGCCGAAAACGCTTTTTCCGGCGAAAACGCACACCACGGCTCTTTCTGAGAAAAAGCAAGCACGGAGGACGAGGATCGCTTTTGCCCTGGGTAGCGTTCCGGACAGCGGGTAGAACCAGGCAGAGAATTCCCGGCTAGCAGCTTCCCTGTGGCGGGGAAGTGCAAACGTACATGTTTTCGGCCGAAAACTCGTTTTCGGCGAAAACGCACACCACGGCTCTTTCTGAGAAAAAGCAAGCACGGAGGACGAGAACCGCTTTTGCCCTGCGTAGCGTTCCGGGCAGCGGGTAGAACCAGGCAGAGAATTCCCGGCTAGCAGCTTCCCTGTGGCGGGGAAGTGCAAACGTACACGTTTTCGGCCGAAAACGCTTTTTCCGGCGAAAACGCACACCACGGCTCTTTCTGAGAAAAAGCAAGCACGGAGGACGAGAATCGCTTTTGCGCTGCGTACCGTTCCGGGCAGCGGGTAGAACCAGGCAGAGAATTCCCGGCTAGCAGCTTCCCTGTGGCGCGGAAGTGCAAACGTACACGTTTTCGGCCGAAAACGTGTTTTCTGGTGAAAACGCACACCACGGCTCTTTCTGAGAAAAAGCAAGTACGGATGACGAGAATCGCTTTTGCCCTGCTTAGCGTTACGGGCAGCGGGTAGAACCAGGCAGAGAATTCCCGGCTAGCAGCTTCCCTGTGGCGGGGAAGTGCAAACGTACACGTTTTCGGCCGAAAACTCGTTTTCGGCGAAAACGCACACCACGGCTCTTTCTGAGAAAAAGCAAGCACGGAGGACGAGAACCGCTTTTGCCCTGCGTAGCGTTCCGGGCAGCGGGTAGAACCAGGCAGAGAATTCCCGGCTAGCAGCTTCCCTGTGGCGGGGAAGTGCAAACGTACACGTTTTCGGCCGAAAACGCGTTTTCGGCGAAAACGCACACCACGTCTCTTTCTGATTAAAAGCAAGCACGGAGGACGAGAACCGCTTTTGCCCTGCGTACCGTTCCGGGCAGCGGGTAGAACCGGGCAGAGAATTCCCGGCTAGCAGCTTCCCTGTGGCGCGAAGTGCAAACGTACACGTTTTCGGCCGAAAACGCGTTTCCGGCGAAAACGCACACCACGGCTCTTTCTGAGAAACAGCAAGCACGGAGGACGAGAACCGCTTTTGCCCTGCGTAGCGTTCCGGGCAGCGGGTAGAACCGGGCAGAGAATTCCCGGCTAGCTGCTTCCCTGTGGAGGGGAAGTGCAAACGTACACGTTTTCGGCCGAAAACGCGTTTTCCGGCGAAAACGCACACCACGGCTCTTTCTGAGAAAAAGCAAGCACGGAGGACGAGAATCGGTTTGCCCTGGTAGCGTTCAGGGCAGCGGGTAGAACCAGGCAGAGAATTCCCGGCTAGCAGCTTCCCTGTGGCGCAGAAGTGCAAACGTACACGTTTTCTGCCGAAAACGCGTTTTCGGCGAAAACGCACACCACGGCTCTTTCTGAGAAAAAGCAAGCACGGAGGACGAGAATCGCTTTTGCCCTGCGTACCGTTCCGGCCAGCGGGTAGAACCAGGCAGAGAATTCCCGGCTAGCAGCTTCCCTGAGGCGCGGAAGTGCAAACGTACACGTTTTCGGCCAAAAACGTGTTTTCCGGTGAAAACGCACACCACGGCTCTTTCTGAGAGAAAGCAAGCACGGATGACGAGAAACGCTTTTGCCCTGCTTAGCGTTCCGGACAGCCGGTAGAACCAGCAGAGAATTCCCGGCTAGCAGCTTCCCTATGGCGGGGAAGTAAAAACGTACAAGTTTTCGGCCGAAAACTCGTTTTCGGCGAAAACGCACAGCACGGCTCTTTCTGAGAAAAAGCAAGCACGGAGGACGAGAACCGCTTTTGCCCTGCGTAGCGTTCCGGGCAGCGGGTAGAACCAGGCAGAGAATTCCCGGCTAGCAGCTTCCCTGTGGCGCGGAAGTGCAAACGTACACGTTTTCGGCCGAAAACGCTTTTTCCGGCGAAAACGCACACCACGGCTCTTTCTGAGAAAAAGCAAGCACGGAGGACGAGGATCGCTTTTGCCCTGGGTAGCGTTCCGGACAGCGGGTAGAACCAGGCAGAGAATTCCCGGCTAGCAGCTTCCCTGTGGCGGGGAAGTGCAAACGTACATGTTTTCGGCCGAAAACTCGTTTTCGGCGAAAACGCACACCACGGCTCTTTCTGAGAAAAAGCAAGCACGGAGGACGAGAACCGCTTTTGCCCTGCGTAGCGTTCCGGGCAGCGGGTAGAACCAGGCAGAGAATTCCCGGCTAGCAGCTTCCCTGTGGCGGGGAAGTGCAAACGTACACGTTTTCGGCCGAAAACGCTTTTTCCGGCGAAAACGCACACCACGGCTCTTTCTGAGAGAAAGCAAGCACGGAGGACGAGAATCGCTTTTGCGCTGCGTACCGATCCGGGCAGCGGGTAGAACCAGGCAGAGAATTCCCGGCTAGCAGCTTCCCTGTGGCGCGGAAGTGCAAACGTACACGTTTTCGGCCGAAAACGTGTTTTCCGGTGAAAACGCACACCACGGCTCTTTCTGAGAAAAAGCAAGCACGGAGGACGAGAACCGCTTTTGCCCTGCGTAGCGTTCCGGGCAGCGGGTAGAACCAGGCAGAGAATTCCCGGCTAGCAGCTTACCTGTGGCGGGGAAGTGCAAACGTACACGTTTTCGGCCGAAAACGCGTTTTCGGCGAAAACGCACACCACGTCTCTTTCTGATTAAAAGCAAGCACGGAGGACGAGAACCGCTTTTGCCCTCCGTAGCGTTCCGGGCAGCGGGTAGAACCGGGCAGAGAATTCCCGGCTAGCAGCTTCCCTGTGGCGCGAAGTGCAAACGTACACGTTTTCGGCCGAAAACGCGTTTCCGGCGAAAACGCACACCACGTCTCTTTCTGAGAAACAGCAAGCACGGAGGACGAGAACCGCTTTTGCCCTGCGTAGCGTTCCGGGCAGCGGGTAGAACCGGGCAGAGAATTCCCGGCTAGCAGCTTCCCTGTGGAGGGGAAGTGCAAACGTACACGTTTTCGGCCGAAAACGCGTTTTCCGGCGAAAACGCACACCACGGCTCTTTCTGAGAAAAAGCAAGCACGGAGGACGAGAATCGCTTTTGCCCTGGTAGCGTTCAGGGCAGCGGGTAGAACCAGGCAGAGAATTCCCGGCTAGCAGCTTCCCTGTGGCGCGGAAGTGCAAACGTACACGTTTTCTGCCGAAAACGCGTTTTCGGCGAAAACGCACACCACGGCTCTTTCTGAGAAAAAGCAAGCACGGAGGACGAGAATCGCTTTTGCCCTGCGTACCGTTCCGGGCAGCGGGTAGAACCAGGCAGAGAATTCCCGGCTAGCAGCTTCCCTGAGGCGCGGAAGTGCAAACGTACACGTTTTCGGCCAAAAACGTGTTTTCCGGTGAAAACGCACACCACGGCTCTTTCTGAGAGAAAGCAAGCACGGATGACGAGAACCGCTTTTGCCCTGCTTAGCGTTCCGGACAGCGGGTAGAACCAGGCAGAGAATTCCCGGCTAGCAGCTTCCCTATGGCGGGGAAGTAAAAACGTACAAGTTTTCGGCCGAAAACTCGTTTTCCGGCGAAAACGCACACCACGGCTCTTTCTGAGAAAAAGCAAGCACGGAGGACGAGGATCGCTTTTGCCCTGGGTAGCGTTCTGGACAGCGGGTAGAACCAGGCAGAGAATTCCCGGCTAGCAGCTTCCCTGTGGCGGGGAAGTGCAAACGTACACGTTTTCGGCCGAAAACTCGTTTTCGGCGAAAACGCACACCACGGCTCTTTCTGAGAAAAAGCAAGCACGGAGGACGAGAACCGCTTTTGCCCTGCGTAGCGTTCCGGGCAGCGGGTAGAACCAGGCAGAGAATTCCCGGCTAGCAGCTTCCCTGTGGCGGGGAAGTGCAAACGTACACGTTTTCGGCCGAAAACGCTTTTTCCGGCGAAAACGCACACCACGGCTCTTTCTGAGAAAAAGCAAGCACGGAGGACGAGAATCGCTTTTGCGCTGCGTACCGTTCCGGGCAGCGGGTAGAACCAGGCAGAGAATTCCCGGCTAGCAGCTTCCCTGTGGCGCGGAAGTGCAAACGTACACGTTTTCGGCCGAAAACGTGTTTTCCGGTGAAAACGCACACCACGGCTCTTTCTGAGAAAAAGCAAGTACGGATGACGAGAATCGCTTTTGCCCTGCTTAGCGTTACGGGCAGCGGGTAGAACCAGGCAGAGAATTCCCGGCTAGCAGCTTCCCTGTGTCGGGGAAGTGCAAACGTACACGTTTTCGGCCGAAAACGCGTTTTCCGGCGAAAACGCACACCACGGCTCTTTCTGAGAAAAAGCAAGCACGGAGGACGAGGATCGCATTTGCCCTGGGTAGCGTTCCGGACAGCGGGTAGAACCAGGCAGAGAATTCCCGGCTAGCAGCTTCCCTGTGGCGGGGAAGTGCAAACGTACACGTTTTCGGCCGAAAACGCGTTTTCCGGCGAAAACACACACCACGGCTCTTTCTGAGAAAAATCAAACACGGAGGACGAGAACAGGTTTTGCCCTGCGTAGCGTTCAGGGCAGAGGGTAGAACCAGGCAGAGAATTCCCGGCTAGCAGCTTCCCTGTGGCGGGGAAGTGCAAACGTACACGTTTTCGGCCGAAAACCAGTTTTCCGGCGAAAACGCACACCACGGCTCTTTCTGAGAAAAAGCAAGCACGGAGGACGAGAACCCCTTTTGCCCTGCGTAGCGTTCCGGGCAGCGGGTAGAACCAGGCAGAGAATTCCCGGCTAGCAGCTTCCCTGTGGCGGGGAAGTGCAAACGTACACGTTTTCGGCCGAAAACGCGTTTTCCGGTGAAAACGCACACCACGGCTCTTTCTGAGAAAAAGCAAGCACGGAGGACGAGAACCGCTTTTGCCCTGCGTACCGTTCCGGGCAGCGGGTAGAACCAGGCAGAGAATTCCCGGCTAGCAGCTTCCCTGTGGCGCGGAAGTGCAAACATACACGTTTTAGGCCGAAAACGCGTTTTCCGGTGAAAACGCACACCACGGCTCTTTCTGAGAAAAAGCAAGCACGTATGACGAGAATCGCTTTTGCCCTGCGTACCGTTCCGGGCAGCGGGTAGAACCAGGCAGAGAATTCCCGGCTAGCAGCTTCCCTGTGGCGGGGAAGTGCAAACGTACACTTTTTCGGCCGAAAACGCGTTTCCGGCGAAAACGCACACCACGGCTCTTTCTGAGAAACAGCAAGAACGGAGCACGAGAACAGGTTTTGCCCTGCCTAGCGTTCCGGGCAGCGGGTAGAACCAGGCAGAGAATTCCCGGCTAGCAGCTTCCCTGTGGCGGGGAAGTGCAAACGTACACGTTTTCGGCCGAAAACGCGTTTTCCGACGAAAACGCACACCACGGCTCTTTCTGAGAAAAATCAAACACGGAGGACGAGAACAGGTTTTGCCCTGCGTAGCGTTCCGGGCAGCGGGTAGAACCAGGCAGAGAATTCCCGGCTAGCAGCTTCCCTGTGGCGCGGAAGTGCAAACGTACACGATTTCGGCCGAAAACGCGTTTTCTGGTGAAAACGCACACCACGGCTCTTTCTGAGAAAAAGCAAGCACGGAGGACGAGGATCGCTTTTGCCCTGGGTAGCGTTCCGGGCAGCGGGTAGAACCAGGCAGAGAATTCCCGGCTAGCAGCTTCCCTGTGGCGGGGAAGTGCAAACGTACACGTTTTCGGCCGAAAACGCGTTTTCGGCGAAAACGCACACCATGGCTCTTTCTGAGAAAAAGCAAGCACGGAGGACGAGAACCGCTTGTGCCCTGCGTACCGTTCCGGGCAGCGGGTAGAACCAGGCAGAGAATTCCCGGCTAGCAGATTCCCTGTGGCGGGGAAGTGCAAACGTACACGTTTTTGGCCGAAAACGCGTTTTCTGGTGAAAAAGTACACCACGGCTCTTTTTGAGAAAAAGCAAGCACGGAGGACGAGAATCGCTTTTGCCCTGCGTAGCGTTCCGGGCAGCGGGTAGAACCAGGCAGAGAATTCCCGGCTAGCAGCTTCCCTGTGGCGGGGAAATGCAAACGTACACGTTTTCGGACGAAAACGCGTTTTCCGGCGAAAACGCACACCACGGCTCTTTCTGAGAAAAAGCAAGCACGGAGGACGAGAATCGCTTTTGCCCTGCGTAGCGTTCAGGGCAGCGGGTAGAACCAGGCAGAGAATTCCCGGCTAGCAGCTTCCCTTTGGCGCGGAAGTGCAAACGTACACGTTTTCCGCCGAAAACGCGTTTTCCGGTGAAAACGCACACCACGGCTCTTTCTGAGAAAAAGCAAGCACGGAGGACGAGAATCGCTTTTGCCCTGCCTAGCGTTCCGGGCAGCGGGTAGAACCAGGCAGAGAATTCCCGGCTAGCAGCTTCCCTGTGGCGCGGAAGTGCAAACGTACACGTTTTCGGCCGAAAATGCGTTTTCCGGTGAAAACGCACACCACGGCTCTTTCTGAGAAAAAGCAAGCACGGAGGACGAGGATCGCTTTTGCCCTGCGTAGCGTTCCGGGCAGCGGGTAGAACCAGGCAGAGAATTCCCGG
The DNA here is from genome assembly GCF_965140245.1 of Athene noctua. Classification (NCBI taxonomy): domain Eukaryota; kingdom Metazoa; phylum Chordata; class Aves; order Strigiformes; family Strigidae; genus Athene; species Athene noctua. The sequence goes on along the minus strand of NW_027437566.1, from coordinate 132,008 downwards.
CTAGCAGCTTCCCTGTGGCGGGGAAGTGGAAACATACACGTTTTCGGCCGAAAACGCGTTTTCCGGCGAAAAGGCACACCACGGCTCTTTCTGAGAAAAAGCAAGCACGGAGGACGAGAACAGGTTTTGCCCTGCGTAGCGTTCAGGGCAGAGGGTAGAACCAGGCAGAGAATTCCCGGCTAGCAGCTTCCCTGTGGCGCGGAAGTGCAAACGTACACGTTTTCGGCCGAAAATGCGTTTTCCGGTGAAAACGCACACCACGGCTCTTTCTGAGAAAAAGCAAGCACGGAGGACGAGGATCGCTTTTGCCCTGGGTAGCATTTCGGACAGCGGGTAGAACCAGGCAGAGAATTCCCGGCTAGCAGCTTCCCTGTGGCGGGGAAGTGCAAACGTACACGTTTTTGGCCGAAAACTCGTTTTCGGCGAAAACGCACACCATGGCTCTTTCTGAGAAAAAGCAAGCACGGAGGACGAGAACCGCTTTTGCCCTGCGTAGCGTTCCGGGCAGCGGGTAGAACCAGGCAGAGAATTCCCGGCTAGCAGCTTCCCTGTGGCGGGGAAGTGCAAACGTACACGTTTTCGGCCGAAAACGCGTTTTCCGGCGAAAACGCACACCGCGGCTCCTTCTGAGAAAAAGCAAGCACGGAGGACGAGAATCGCTTTTGCCCTGCGTAGCGTTCCGGGCAGCGGGTAGAACCAGGCAGAGAATTCCCGGCTAGCAGCTTCCCTTTGGCGCGGAAGTGCAAACGTACACGTTTTCGGCCGAAAACGCGTTTTCCGGTGAAAACGCACACCACGGCTCTTTCTGAGAAAAAGCAAGCACGGAGGACGAGAACCGCTTTTGCCCTGCGTAGCGTTCCGGGCAGTGGGTAGAACCAGGCAGAGAATTCCCGGCTAGCAGCTTCCCTGTGGCGGGGAAGTGCAAACATACACGTTTTCGGCCGAAAACGCGTTTTCCGGCGAAAACTCACACCACGGCTCTTTCTGATAAAAAGCAAGCACGGAGGACGAGAATCGCTTTTGCCCTGCGTACCGTTCCGGGCAGCGGGTAGAACCAGGCAGAGAATTCCCGGCTAGCAGCTTCCCTGTGGCGCGGAAGTGCAAACATACACGTTTTCGGCCGAAAACGCGTTTTCCGGCGAAAACGCACACCACAGCTCTTTCTATGAAAAAGCAAGCACGGAGGACGAGAATCGCTTTTGCCCTGGGTAGCGTTCCGGACAGCGGGTAGAACCAGGCAGAGAATTCCCGGCTAGCAGCTTCCCTGTGGCGGGGAAGTGCAAACGTACACGTTTTCGGCCGAAAAGACGTTTCCGGCGAAAACGCACACCACGGCTCTTTCTGAGAAACAGCAAGCACGGAGGACGAGAACAGGTTTTGCCCTGCGTAGCATTCCGGGCAGCGGGTAGAACCAGGCAGAGAATTCCCGGCTAGCAGCTTCCCTGTGGCGGGGAAGTGCAAACGTACACGTTTTCGGCCGAAAACGCGTTTTCCGGCGAAAACGCACACCACGGCTCTTTCTGAGAAAAAGCAAGCACGGAGGAGGAGAATCGCTTTTGCCCTGCGTACCGTTCCGGGCAGCGGGTAGAACCAGGCAGAGAATTCCCGGCTAGCAGCTTCCCTGTGGCGGGGAAGTGCAAACGTACACGTTTTCGGCCGAAAACGCGTTTCCGGCGAAAACGCACACCACGGCTCTTTCTGAGAAACAGCAAGAACGGAGGACGAGAACAGGTTTTGCCCTGCGTAGCATTCCGGGCAGCGGGTAGAACCAGGCAGAGAATTCCCGGCTAGCAGCTTCCCTGTGGCGGGGAAGTGCAAACGTACACGTTTTCGGCCGAAAACGCGTTTTCCGGCGAAAACGCACACCACGGCTCTTTCTGAGAAAAAGCAAGCACGGAGGACGAGAACCGCTTTTGCCCTGCGTAGCGTTCCGGGCAGCGGGTAGAACCAGGCAGAGAATTCCCGGCTAGCAGCTTCCCTGTGGCGGGGAAATGCAAACGTACACGTTTTCGGACGAAAACGCGTTTTCCGGCGAAAACGCACACCACGGCTCTTTCTGAGAAAAAGCAAGCACGGAGGACGAGAATCGCTTTTGCCCTGCGTAGCGTTCCGGGCAGCGGGTAGAACCAGGCAGAGAATTCCCGGCTAGCAGCTTCCCTTTGGCGCGGAAGTGCAAACGTACACGTTTTCTGCCGAAAACGCGTTTTCCGGTGAAAACGCACACCACGGCTCTTTCTGAGAAAAAGCAAGCACGGAGGACGAGAATCGCTTTTGCCCTGCCTAGCGTTCCGGGCAGCGGGTAGAACCAGGCAGAGAATTCCCGGCTAGCAGCTTCCCTGTGGCGCGGAAGTGCAAACGTACACGTTTTCGGCCGAAAATGCGTTTTCCGGTGAAAACGCACACCACGGCTCTTTCTGAGAAAAAGCAAGCACGGAGGACGAGGATCGCTTTTGCCCTGCGTAGCGTTCCGGGCAGCGGGTAGAACCAGGCAGAGAATTCCCGGCTAGCAGCTTCCCTGTGGCGGGGAAGTGGAAACATACACGTTTTCGGCCGAAAACGCGTTTTCCGGCGAAAACGCACACCACGGCTCTTTCTGAGAAAAAGCAAGCACGGAGGACGAGAACAGGTTTTGCCCTGCGTAGCGTTCAGGGCAGAGGGTAGAACCAGGCAGAGAATTCCCGGCTAGCAGCTTCCCTGTGGCGCGGAAGTGCAAACGTACACGTTTTCGGCCGAAAATGCGTTTTCCGGTGAAAACGCACACCACGGCTCTTTCTGAGAAAAAGCAAGCACGGAGGACGAGGATCGCTTTTGCCCTGGGTAGCATTTCGGACAGCGGGTAGAACCAGGCAGAGAATTCCCGGCTAGCAGCTTCCCTGTGGCGGGGAAGTGCAAACGTACACGTTTTTGGCCGAAAACTCGTTTTCGGCGAAAACGCACACCATGGCTCTTTCTGAGAAAAAGCAAGCACGGAGGACGAGAACCGCTTTTGCCCTGCGTAGCGTTCCGGGCAGCGGGTAGAACCAGGCAGAGAATTCCCGGCTAGCAGCTTCCCTGTGGCGGGGAAGTGCAAACGTACACGTTTTCGGCCGAAAACGCGTTTTCCGGCGAAAACGCACACCGCGGCTCCTTCTGAGAAAAAGCAAGCACGGAGGACGAGAATCGCTTTTGCCCTGCGTAGCGTTCCGGGCAGCGGGTAGAACCAGGCAGAGAATTCCCGGCTAGCAGCTTCCCTTTGGCGCGGAAGTGCAAACGTACACGTTTTCGGCCGAAAACGCGTTTTCCGGTGAAAACGCACACCACGGCTCTTTCTGAGAAAAAGCAAGCACGGAGGACGAGAACCGCTTTTGCCCTGCGTAGCGTTCCGGGCAGTGGGTAGAACCAGGCAGAGAATTCCCGGCTAGCAGCTTCCCTGTGGCGGGGAAGTGCAAACATACACGTTTTCGGCCGAAAACGCGTTTTCCGGCGAAAACTCACACCACGGCTCTTTCTGATAAAAAGCAAGCACGGAGGACGAGAATCGCTTTTGCCCTGCGTACCGTTCCGGGCAGCGGGTAGAACCAGGCAGAGAATTCCCGGCTAGCAGCTTCCCTGTGGCGCGGAAGTGCAAACATACACGTTTTCGGCCGAAAACGCGTTTTCCGGCGAAAACGCACACCACAGCTCTTTCTATGAAAAAGCAAGCACGGAGGACGAGAATCGCTTTTGCCCTGGGTAGCGTTCCGGACAGCGGGTAGAACCAGGCAGAGAATTCCCGGCTAGCAGCTTCCCTGTGGCGGGGAAGTGCAAACGTACACGTTTTCGGCCGAAAAGACGTTTCCGGCGAAAACGCACACCACGGCTCTTTCTGAGAAACAGCAAGCACGGAGGACGAGAACAGGTTTTGCCCTGCGTAGCATTCCGGGCAGCGGGTAGAACCAGGCAGAGAATTCCCGGCTAGCAGCTTCCCTGTGGCGGGGAAGTGCAAACGTACACGTTTTCGGCCGAAAACGCGTTTTCCGGCGAAAACGCACACCACGGCTCTTTCTGAGAAAAAGCAAGCACGGAGGACGAGAATCGCTTTTGCCCTGCGTACCGTTCCGGGCAGCGGGTAGAACCAGGCAGAGAATTCCCGGCTAGCAGCTTCCCTGTGGCGGGGAAGTGCAAACGTACACGTTTTCGGCCGAAAACGCGTTTCCGGCGAAAACGCACACCACGGCTCTTTCTGAGAAACAGCAAGAACGGAGGACGAGAACAGGTTTTGCCCTGCGTAGCATTCCGGGCAGCGGGTAGAACCAGGCAGAGAATTCCCGGCTAGCAGCTTCCCTGTGGCGGGGAAGTGCAAACGTACACGTTTTCGGCCGAAAACGCGTTTTCCGGCGAAAACGCACACCACGGCTCTTTCTGAGAAAAAGCAAGCACGGAGGACGAGAACCGCTTTTGCCCTGCGTAGCGTTCCGGGCAGCGGGTAGAACCAGGCAGAGAATTCCCGGCTAGCAGCTTCCCTGTGGCGGGGAAGTGCAAACGTACACGTTTTCGGCCGAAAACGCGTTTTCCGGCGAAAACGCACACCACGGCTCTTTCTGAGAAAAAGCAAGCACGGAGGACGAGAATCGCTTTTGCCCTGCCTAGCGTTCCGGGCAGCGGGTAGAACCAGGCAGAGAATTCCCGGCTAGCAGCTTCCCTGTGGCAGGGAAGTGCAAACGTACACGTTTTCGGCCAAAAACGCGTTTTCGGCGAAAACGCACACCACGGCTCTTTCTGAGAAAAAGCAAGCACGGAGGACGAGGATCGCTTTTGCCCTGCGTAACGTTCCGGGCAGCGGGTAGAACCAGGCAGAGAATTCCCGGCTAGCAGCTTCCCTGTGGCGGGGAAGTGCAAACGTACACGTTTTCGGCCGAAAACGCGTTTTCGGCGAAAACGCATACCATGGCTCTTTCTGAGAAAAATCAAACACGGAGGACGAGAACAGGTTTTGCCCTGCGTAGCGTTCCGGACAGCGGGTAGAACCAGGCAGAGAATTCCCGGCTAGCAGCTTCCCTGTGGCGGGGAAGTGCAAACGTACACGTTTTCGGCCGAAAACGCGTTTTCCGGTGAAAACGCACACCACGGCTCTTTCTGAGAAAAAGCAAGCACGGAGGACGAGAATCGCTTTTGCCCTGCGTAGCGTTCCGGGCAGCGGGTATAACCAGGCAGAGAATTCCCGGCTAGCAGCTTCCCTGTGGCGGGGAAGTGCAAACGTACACGTTTTCGGCCGAAAACTCGTTTTCGGCGAAAACGCACACCACGGCTCTTTCTGAGAAAAAGCAAGCATGGAGGACGGGAATCGCTTTTGCCCTGCGTAGCGTTCCGGGCAGCGGGTAGAACCAGGCAGAGAATTCCCGGCTAGCAGCTTCCCTGTGGCGGGGAAGTGCAAACGTACACGTTTTCGGCCGAAAACGCGTTTTCCGGTGAAAACGCACACCACGGCTCTTTCTGAGAAAAAGCAAGCACGGAGGACGAGAATCGCTTTTGCCCTGCGTAGCGTTCCGGGCAGCAGGTAGAACCAGGCAGAGAATTCCGGCTAGCAGCTTCCCTGTGGCGGGGAAGTGCAAACGTATCACGTTTTTGGCCGAAAACTCGTTTTCGGCGAAAACGCACACCACGGCTCTTTCTGAGAAAAAGCAAGCACGGAGGACGGGAATCGCTTTTGCCCTGTGTAGCGTTCCGGGCAGCGGGTAGAACCAGGCAGAGAATTCCCGGCTAGCAGCTTCCCTGTGGCTGGGAAGTGCAAACGTACACGTTTTCTGCCGAAAACTCGTTTTCCGGCGAAAACGCACACCACGGCTCTTTCAGAGAAACAGGAAGCACGGAGGATGAGAACCACTTTTGCCCTGCGTAGCGTTCCGGGCAGCGGGTAGAACCAGGCAGAGAATTCCCGTCTAGCAGCTTCCATGTGGCGGGGAAGTGCAAACGTACACGTTTTCGGCCGAAAACGTGTTTTCGGCGAAAACGCACACCATGGCTCTTTCTGAGAAAAATCAAACACGGAGGACGAGAACAGGTTTTGCCCTGCGTAGCGTTCCGGACAGCGGGTAGAACCAGGCAGAGAATTCCCGGCTAGCAGCTTCCCTGTGGCGGGGAAGTGCAAACGTACACGTTTTCGGCCGAAAACGCGTTTTCCGGCGAAAACGCACACCACGGCTCTTTCTGAGAAAAAGCAAGCACGGAGGACGAGAATCGCTTTTGCCCTGCCTAGCGTTCCGGGCAGCGGGTAGAACCAGGCAGAGAATTCCCGGCTAGCAGCTTCCCTGTGGCAGGGAAGTGCAAACGTACACGTTTTCGGCCAAAAACGCGTTTTCTGCGAAAACGCACACCACGGCTCTTTCTGAGAAAAAGCAAGCACGGAGGACGAGGATCGCTTTTGCCCTGCGTAACGTTCCGGGCAGCGGGTAGAACCAGGCAGAGAATTCCCGGCTAGCAGCTTCCCTGTGGCGGGGAAGTGCAAACGTACACGTTTTCGGCCGAAAACGCGTTTTCGGCGAAAACGCATACCATGGCTCTTTCTGAGAAAAATCAAACACGGAGGACGAGAACAGGTTTTGCCCTGCGTAGCGTTCCGGACAGCGGGTAGAACCAGGCAGAGAATTCCCGGCTAGCAGCTTCCCTGTGGCGGGGAAGTGCAAACGTACACGTTTTCGGCCGAAAACGCGTTTTCCGGTGAAAACGCACACCACGGCTCTTTCTGAGAAAAAGCAAGCACGGAGGACGAGAATCGCTTTTGCCCTGCGTAGCGTTCCGGGCAGCGGGTATAACCAGGCAGAGAATTCCCGGCTAGCAGCTTCCCTGTGGCGGGGAAGTGCAAACGTACACGTTTTCGGCCGAAAACTCGTTTTCGGCGAAAACGCACACCACGGCTCTTTCTGAGAAAAAGCAAGCATGGAGGACGGGAATCGCTTTTGCCCTGCGTAGCGTTCCGGGCAGCGGGTAGAACCAGGCAGAGAATTCCCGGCTAGCAGCTTCCCTGTGGCGGGGAAGTGCAAACGTACACGTTTTCGGCCGAAAACGCGTTTTCCGGTGAAAACGCACACCACGGCTCTTTCTGAGAAAAAGCAAGCACGGAGGACGAGAATCGCTTTTGCCCTGCGTAGCGTTCCGGGCAGCAGGTAGAACCAGGCAGAGAATTCCGGCTAGCAGCTTCCCTGTGGCGGGGAAGTGCAAACGTATCACGTTTTTGGCCGAAAACTCGTTTTCGGCGAAAACGCACACCACGGCTCTTTCTGAGAAAAAGCAAGCACGGAGGACGGGAATCGCTTTTGCCCTGTGTAGCGTTCCGGGCAGCGGGTAGAACCAGGCAGAGAATTCCCGGCTAGCAGCTTCCCTGTGGCTGGGAAGTGCAAACGTACACGTTTTCTGCCGAAAACTCGTTTTCCGGCGAAAACGCACACCACGGCTCTTTCAGAGAAACAGGAAGCACGGAGGATGAGAACCACTTTTGCCCTGCGTAGCGTTCCGGGCAGCGGGTAGAACCAGGCAGAGAATTCCCGTCTAGCAGCTTCCATGTGGCGGGGAAGTGCAAACGTACACGTTTTCGGCCGAAAACGTGTTTTCGGCGAAAACGCACACCATGGCTCTTTCTGAGAAAAATCAAACACGGAGGACGAGAACAGGTTTTGCCCTGCGTAGCGTTCCGGACAGCGGGTAGAACCAGGCAGAGAATTCCCGGCTAGCAGCTTCCCTGTGGCGGGGAAGTGCAAACGTACACGTTTTCGGCCGAAAACGCGTTTTCCGGTGAAAACGCACACCACGGCTCTTTCTGAGAAAAAGCAAGCACGGAGGACGAGAATCGCTTTTGCCCTGCGTAGCGTTCCGGGCAGCGGGTAGAACCAGGCAGAGAATTCCCGGCTAGCAGCTTCCCTGTGGCGGGGAAGTGCAAACGTACACGTTTTCGGCCGAAAACTCGTTTTCGGCGAAAACGCACACCACGGCTCTTTCTGAGAAAAAGCAAGCACGGAGGACGAGAACCGCTTTTGCCCTGCGTAGCGTTCCGGGCAGCGGGTAGAACCAGGCAGAGAATTCCCGGCTAGCAGCTTCCCTGTGGCTGGGAAGTGCAAACGTACACGTTTTCGGCCAAAAAGTCGTTTTCCGGCGAAAACGCACACCACGGCTCTTTCTGAGAAAAAGCAAGCACGGAGGACGAGAATCGCTTTTGTCCTGCGTAGCGTTCCGGGCAGCGGGTTGAACCAGGCAGAGAATTCCCGGCTAGCAGCTTCCCTGTGACAGGCAAGTGCAAACGTACACGTTTTCGGCCGAAAACTCGTTTTCGGCGAAAACGCACACCACGGCTCTTTCTGAGAAAAAGCAAGCACGGAGGACGAGAACCGCTTATGCCCTGCGTAGCGTTCCGGGCAGCGGGTAGAACCAGGCAGAGAATTCCCGGCTAGCAGCTTCCCTGTGGCGGGGAAGTGCAAACATACACGTTTTCGGCCGAAAACGCGTTTTCCGGCGAAAACGCACACCACGGCTCTTTCTGAGAAAAAGCAAGCACGGAGGACGAGAACCGCTTTTGCCCTGCGTAGCGTTCCGGGCAGCGGGTAGAACCAGGCAGAGAATTCCCGGCTAGCAGCTTCCCTGTGGCGGGGAAGTGCAAACGTACACGTTTTCGGCCGAAAACGCTTTTTCCGGCGAAAACGCACACCACGGCTCTTTCTGAGAAAAAGCAAGCACGGAGGACGAGAATCGCTTTTGCGCTGCGTACCGATCCGGGCAGCGGGTAGAACCAGGCAGAGAATTCCCGGCTAGCAGCTTCCCTGTGGCGCGGAAGTGCAAACGTACACGTTTTCGGCCGAAAACGTGTTTTCCGGTGAAAACGCACACCACGGCTCTTTCTGAGAAAAAGCAAGCACGGAGGACGAGAACCGCTTTTGCCCTGCGTAGCGTTCCGGGCAGCGGGTAGAACCAGGCAGAGAATTCCCGGCTAGCAGCTTACCTGTGGCGGGGAAGTGCAAACGTACACGTTTTCGGCCGAAAACGCGTTTTCGGCGAAAACGCACACCACGTCTCTTTCTGATTAAAAGCAAGCACGGAGGACGAGAACCGCTTTTGCCCTCCGTAGCGTTCCGGGCAGCGGGTAGAACCGGGCAGAGAATTCCCGGCTAGCAGCTTCCCTGTGGCGCGAAGTGCAAACGTACACGTTTTCGGCCGAAAACGCGTTTCCGGCGAAAACGCACACCACGGCTCTTTCTGAGAAAAAGCAAGCACGGAGGACGAGAATCGCTTTTGCCCTGCGTACCGTTCCGGGCAGCGGGTAGAACCAGGCAGAGAATTCCCGGCTAGCAGCTTCCCTGAGGCGCGGAAGTGCAAACGTACACGTTTTCGGCCAAAAACGTGTTTTCCGGTGAAAACGCACACCACGGCTCTTTCTGAGAGAAAGCAAGCACGGATGACGAGAAACGCTTTTGCCCTGCTTAGCGTTCCGGACAGCGGGTAGAACCAGGCAGAGAATTCCCGGCTAGCAGCTTCCCTATGGCGGGGAAGTAAAAACGTACAAGTTTTCGGCCGAAAACTCGTTTTCCGGCGAAAACGCACACCACGGCTCTTTCTGAGAAAAAGCAAGCACGGAGGACGAGGATCGCTTTTGCCCTGGGTAGCGTTCCGAACAGCGGGTAGAACCAGGCAGAGAATTCCCGGCTAGCAGCTTCCCTGTGTCGGGGAAGTGCAAACGTACACGTTTTCGGCCGAAAACGCTTTTTCCGGCGAAAACGCACACCACGGCTCTTTCTGAGAAAAAGCAAGCACGGAGGACTAGAATCGCTTTTGCGCTGCGTACCGTTCCGGGCAGCGGGTAGAACCAGGCAGAGAATTCCCGGCTAGCAGCTTCCCTGTGGCGCGGAAGTGCAAACGTACACGTTTTCGGCCGAAAACGTGTTTTCCGGTGAAAACGCACACCACGGCTCTTTCTGAGAAAAAGCAAGTACGGATGACGAGAATCGCTTTTGCCCTGCTTAGCGTTACGGGCAGCGGGTAGAACCAGGCAGAGAATTCCCGGCTAGCAGCTTCCCTGTGTCGGGGAAGTGCAAACGTACACGTTTTCGGCCGAAAACGCGTTTTCCGGCGAAAACGCACACCACGGCTCTTTCTGAGAAAAAGCAAGCACGGAGGACGAGGATCGCTTTTGCCCTGGGTAGCGTTCCGGACAGCGGGTAGAACCAGGCAGAGAATTCCCGGCTAGCAGCTTCCCTGTGGCGGGGAAGTGCAAACGTACACGTTTTCGGCCGAAAACGCGTTTTCCGGCGAAAACACACACCACGGCTCTTTCTGAGAAAAATCAAACACGGAGGACGAGAACAGGTTTTGCCCTGCGTAGCGTTCAGGGCAGAGGGTAGAGCCAGGCAGAGAATTCCCGGCTAGCAGCTTCCCTGTGGCGGGGAAGTGCAAACGTACACGTTTTCGGCCGAAAACCAGTTTTCCGGCGAAAACGCACACCACGGCTCTTTCTGAGAAAAAGCAAGCACGGAGGACGAGAACCCCTTTTGCCCTGCGTAGCGTTCCGGGCAGCGGGTAGAACCAGGCAGAGAATTCCCGGCTAGCAGCTTCCCTGTGGCGGGGAAGTGCAAACGTACACGTTTTCGGCCGAAAACGCGTTTTCCGGTGAAAACGCACACCACGGCTCTTTCTGAGAAAAAGCAAGCACGGAGGACGAGAACCGCTTTTGCCCTGCGTACCGTTCCGGGCAGCGGGTAGAACCAGGCAGAGAATTCCCGGCTAGCAGCTTCCCTGTGGCGGGGAAGTGCAAACGTACACGTTTTCGGCCGAAAACGCGTTTTCCGGCGAAAACGCACACCACGGCTCTTTCTGAGAAAAAGCAAGCACGGAGGACGAGAATCGCTTTTGCCCTGCGTACCGTTCCGGGCAGCGGGTAGAACCAGGCAGAGAATTCCCGGCTAGCAGCTTCCCTGTGGCGGGGAAGTGCAAACGTACACGTTTTCGGCCGAAAACGCGTTTCCGGCGAAAACGCACACCACGGCTCTTTCTGAGAAACAGCAAGAACGGAGGACGAGAACAGGTTTTGCCCTGCGTAGCGTTCCGGGCAGCGGGTAGAACCAGGCAGAGAATTCCCGGCTAGCAGCTTCCCTGTGGCGGGGAAGTGCAAACGTACACGTTTTCGGCCGAAAACGCGTTTTCCGGCGAAAACGCACACCACGGCTCTTTCTGAGAAAAATCAAACACGGAGGACGAGAACAGGTTTTGCCCTGCGTAGCGTTCCGGGCAGCGGGTAGAACCGGGCAGAGAATTCCCGGCTAGCAGCTTCCCTGTGGCAGGGAAGTGCAAACGTACACGTTTTCGGCCAAAAACGCGTTTTCGGCGAAAACGCACACCACGGCTCTTTCTGAGAAAAAGGAAGCACGGAGGACGAGGATCGCTTTTGCCCTGCGTAGCGTTCCGGGCAGCGGGTAGAACCAGGCAGAGAATTCCCGGCTAGCAGCTTCCCTGTGGCGGGGAAGTGGAAACATACACGTTTTCGGCCGAAAACGCGTTTTCCGGCGAAAACGCACACCACGGCTCTTTCTGAGAAAAAGCAAGCACGGAGGACGAGAACAGGTTTTGCCCTGCGTAGCGTTCAGGGCAGAGGGTAGAACCAGGCAGAGAATTCCCGGCTAGCAGCTTCCCTGTGGCGCGGAAGTGCAAACGTACACGTTTTCGGCCGAAAATGCGTTTTCCGGTGAAAACGCACACCACGGCTCTTTCTGAGAAAAAGCAAGCACGGAGGACGAGGATCGCTTTTGCCCTGGGTAGCATTTCGGACAGCGGGTAGAACCAGGCAGAGAATTCCCGGCTAGCAGCTTCCCTGTGGCGGGGAAGTGCAAACGTACACGTTTTTGGCCGAAAACTCGTTTTCGGCGAAAACGCACACCATGGCTCTTTCTGAGAAAAAGCAAGCACGGAGGACGAGAACCGCTTTTGCCCTGCGTACCGTTCCGGGCAGCGGGTAGAACCAGGCAGAGAATTCCCGGCTAGCAGCTTCCCTGTGGCGGGGAAGTGCAAACGTACACGTTTTCGGCCGAAAACGCGTTTTCCGGCGAAAACGCACACCACGGCTCCTTCTGAGAAAAAGCAAGCACGGAGGACGAGAATCGCTTTTGCCCTGCGTAGCGTTCCGGGCAGCGGGTAGAACCAGGCAGAGAATTCCCGGCTAGCAGCTTCCCTTTGGCGCGGAAGTGCAAACGTACACGTTTTCGGCCGAAAACGCGTTTTCCGGTGAAAACGCACACCACGGCTCTTTCTGAGAAAAAGCAAGCACGGAGGACGAGAACCGCTTTTGCCCTGCGTAGCGTTCCGGGCAGTGGGTAGAACCAGGCAGAGAATTCCCGGCTAGCAGCTTCCCTGTGGCGGGGAAGTGCAAACATACACGTTTTCGGCCGAAAACGCGTTTTCCGGCGAAAACTCACACCACGGCTCTTTCTGAGAAAAAGCAAGCACGGAGGACGAGAATCGCTTTTGCCCTGCGTACCGTTCCGGGCAGCGGGTAGAACCAGGCAGAGAATTCCCGGCTAGCAGCTTCCCTGTGGCGCGGAAGTGCAAACATACACGTTTTCGGCCGAAAACGCGTTTTCCGGCGAAAACGCACACCACAGCTCTTTCTATGAAAAAGCAAGCACGGAGGACGAGAATCGCTTTTGCCCTGGGTAGCGTTCCGGACAGCGGGTAGAACCAGGCAGAGAATTCCCGGCTAGCAGCTTCCCTGTGGCGGGGAAGTGCAAACGTACACGTTTTCGGCCGAAAAGACGTTTCCGGCGAAAACGCACACCACGGCTCTTTCTGAGAAACAGCAAGCACGGAGGACGAGAACAGGTTTTGCCCTGCGTAGCATTCCGGGCAGCGGGTAGAACCAGGCAGAGAATTCCCGGCTAGCAGCTTCCCTGTGGCGGGGAAGTGCAAACGTACACGTTTTCGGCCGAAAACGCGTTTTCCGGCGAAAACGCACACCACGGCTCTTTCTGAGAAAAAGCAAGCACGGAGGACGAGAATCGCTTTTGCCCTGCGTACCGTTCCGGGCAGCGGGTAGAACCAGGCAGAGAATTCCCGGCTAGCAGCTTCCCTGTGGCGGGGAAGTGCAAACGTATCACGTTTTTGCCGAAAACTCGTTTTCTGGCGAAAACGCACACCACGGCTCTTTCTGAGAAAAAGCAAGCACGGAGGACGGGAATCGCTTTTGCCCTGTGTAGCGTTCCGGGCAGCGGGTAGAACCAGGCAGAGAATTCCCGGCTAGCAGCTTCCCTGTGGCTGGGAAGTGCAAACGTACACGTTTTCTGCCGAAAACTCGTTTTCCGGCGAAAACGCACACCACGGCTCTTTCTGAGAAACAGGAAGCACGGAGGATGAGAACCACTTTTGCCCTGCGTAGCGTTCCGGGCAGCGGGTAGAACCAGGCAGAGAATTCCCGGCTAGCAGCTTCCCTGTGGCGGGGAAGTGCAAACGTACACGTTTTCGGCCGAAAACGTGTTTTCGGCGAAAACGCACACCATGGCTCTTTCTGAGAAAAATCAAACACGGAGGACGAGAACAGGTTTTGCCCTGCGTAGCGTTCCGGACAGCGGGTAGAACCAGGCAGAGAATTCCCGGCTAGCAGCTTCCCTGTGGCGGGGAAGTGCAAACGTACACGTTTTCGGCCGAAAACGCGTTTTCCGGTGAAAACGCACACCACGGCTCTTTCTGAGAAAAAGCAAGCACGGAGGACGAGAATCGCTTTTGCCCTGCGTAGCGTTCCGGGCAGCGGGTAGAACCAGGCAGAGAATTCCCGGCTAGCAGCTTCCCTGTGGCGGGGAAGTGCAAACGTACACGTTTTCGGCCGAAAACTCGTTTTCGGCGAAAACGCACACCACGGCTCTTTCTGAGAAAAAGCAAGCACGGAGGACGAGAACCGCTTTTGCCCTGCGTAGCGTTCCGGGCAGCGGGTAGAACCAGGCAGAGAATTCCCGGCTAGCAGCTTCCCTGTGGCTGGGAAGTGCAAACGTACACGTTTTCGGCCAAAAAGTCGTTTTCCGGCGAAAACGCACACCACGGCTCTTTCTGAGAAAAAGCAAGCACGGAGGACGAGAATCGCTTTTGTCCTGCGTAGCGTTCCGGGCAGCGGGTAGAACCAGGCAGAGAATTCCCGGCTAGCAGCTTCCCTGTGATAGGCAAGTGCAAACGTACACGTTTTCGGCAGAAAACTCGTTTTCGGCGAAAACGCACACCACGGCTCTTTCTGAGAAAAAGCAAGCACGGAGGACGAGAACCGCTTATGCCCTGCGTAGCGTTCCGGGCAGCGGGTAGAACCAGGCAGAGAATTCCCGGCTAGCAGCTTCCCTGTGGCGGGGAAGTGCAAACATACACGTTTTCGGCCGAAAACGCGTTTTCCGGCGAGAACGCACACCACGGCTCTTTCTGAGAAAAAGCAAGCACGGAGGACGAGAACCGCTTTTGCCCTGCGTAGCGTTCCGGGCAGCGGGTAGAACCAGGCAGAGAATTCCCGGCTAGCAGCTTCCCTGTGGCGGGGAAGTGCAAACGTACACGTTTTCGGCCGAAAACGCTTTTTCCGGCGAAAACGCACACCACGGCTCTTTCTGAGATAAAGCAAGCACGGAGGACGAGAATCGCTTTTGCCCTGCGTAGCGTTCCGGGCAGCGGGTAGAACCAGGCAGAGAATTCCCGGCTAGCAGCTTCCCTGTGGCGGGGAAGTGCAAACGTACACGTTTTCGGCCGAAAACGCGTTTTCGGCGAAAACGCACACCACGGCTCTTTCTGAGAAAAAGCAAGCACGGAGGACGAGAATCGCTTTTGCCCTGCGTAGCGTTCCGGGCAGCGGGTAGAACCAGGCAGAGAATTCCCGGCTAGCAGCTTCCCTGTGGCGGGGAAGTGCAAACGTACACGTTTTCGGCCGAAAACGCGTTTTCCGGCGAAAACGCACACCACGGCTCTTTCTGAGAAAAAGCAAGCACGGAGGACGAGAATCGCTTTTGCCCTGCGTACCGTTCCGGGCAGCGGGTAGAACCAGGCAGAGAATTCCCGGCTAGCAGCTTCCCTGTGGCGGGGAAGTGCAAACGTACACGTTTTCGGCCGAAAACGCGTTTTCCGGTGAAAACGCACACCACGGCTCTTTCTGAGAAAAAGCAAGCACGGAGGACGAGAATCGCTTTTGCCCTGCGTAGCGTTCCGGGCAGCGGGTAGAACCAGGCAGAGAATTCCCGGCTAGCAGCTTCCCTGTGGCGGGGAAGTGCAAACGTACACGTTTTCGGCCGAAAACGCGTTTTCCGGCGAAAACGCACACCACGGCTCTTTCTGAGAAAAAGCAAGCACGGAGGACGAGAATCGCTTTTGCCCTGCGTACCGTTCCGGGCAGCGGGTAGAACCAGGCAGAGAATTCCCGGCTAGCAGCTTCCCTGTGGCGGGGAAGTGCAAACGTACACGTTTTCGGCCGAAAACGCGTTTTCCGGCGAAAACGCACACCACGGCTCTTTCTGAGAAAAAGCAAGCACGGAGGACGAGAATCGCTTTTGCCCTGCGTAGCGTTCCGGGCAGCGGGTAGAACCAGGCAGAGAATTCCCGGCTAGCAGCTTCCCTGTGGCGGGGAAGTGCAAATGTACACGTTTTCGGCCGAAAACTCGTTTTCCGGCGAAAACGCACACCACGGCTCTTTCTGAGAAAAAGCAAGCACGGAGGACGAGAACCGCTTTTGCCCTGCGTAGCGTTCCGGGCAGCGGGTAGAACAAGGCAGAGAATTCCCGGCTAGCAGCTTCCCTGTGGCGGGGAAGTGCAAACATACACGTTTTCAGCCGAAAACGCGTTTTCCGGTGAAAACGCACACCACGGCTCTTTCTGAGAAAAAGCAAGCACGGAGGACGAGAATCGCTTTTGCCCTGCGTAGCGTTCCGGGCAGCGGGTAGAACCAGGCAGAGAATTCCCGGCTAGCAGCTTCCCTGTGGCGGGGAAGTGCAAACGTACACGTTTTCGGCCGAAAACGCGTTTTCCGGCGAAAACGCACACCACGGCTCCTTCTGAGAAAAAGCAAGCACGGAGGACGAGAATCGCTTTTGCCCTGCGTAGCGTTCCGGGCAGCGGGTAGAACCAGGCAGAGAATTCCCGGCTAGCAGCTTCCCTTTGGCGCGGAAGTGCAAACGTACACGTTTTCGGCCGAAAACGCGTTTTCCGGTGAAAACGCACACCACGGCTCTTTCTGAGAAAAAGCAAGCACGGAGGACGAGAACCGCTTTTGCCCTGCGTAGCGTTCCGGGCAGTGGGTAGAACCAGGCAGAGAATTCCCGGCTAGCAGCTTCCCTGTGGCGGGGAAGTGCAAACATACACGTTTTCGGCCGAAAACGCGTTTTCCGGCGAAAACTCACACCACGGCTCTTTCTGAGAAAAAGCAAGCACGGAGGACGAGAATCGCTTTTGCCCTGCGTACCGTTCCGGGCAGCGGGTAGAACCAGGCAGAGAATTCCCGGCTAGCAGCTTCCCTGTGGCGCGGAAGTGCAAACATACACGTTTTCGGCCGAAAACGCGTTTTCCGGCGAAAACGCACACCACAGCTCTTTCTATGAAAAAGCAAGCACGGAGGACGAGAATCGCTTTTGCCCTGGGTAGCGTTCCGGACAGCGGGTAGAACCAGGCAGAGAATTCCCGGCTAGCAGCTTCCCTGTGGCGGGGAAGTGCAAACGTACACGTTTTCGGCCGAAAAGACGTTTCCGGCGAAAACGCACACCACGGCTCTTTCTGAGAAACAGCAAGCACGGAGGACGAGAACAGGTTTTGCCCTGCGTAGCATTCCGGGCAGCGGGTAGAACCAGGCAGAGAATTCCCGGCTAGCAGCTTCCCTGTGGCGGGGAAGTGCAAACGTACACGTTTTCGGCCGAAAACGCGTTTTCCGGCGAAAACGCACACCACGGCTCTTTCTGAGAAAAAGCAAGCACGGAGGACGAGAATCGCTTTTGCCCTGCGTACCGTTCCGGGCAGCGGGTAGAACCAGGCAGAGAATTCCCGGCTAGCAGCTTCCCTGTGGCGGGGAAGTGCAAACGTATCACGTTTTTGCCGAAAACTCGTTTTCTGGCGAAAACGCACACCACGGCTCTTTCTGAGAAAAAGCAAGCACGGAGGACGGGAATCGCTTTTGCCCTGTGTAGCGTTCCGGGCAGCGGGTAGAACCAGGCAGAGAATTCCCGGCTAGCAGCTTCCCTGTGGCTGGGAAGTGCAAACGTACACGTTTTCTGCCGAAAACTCGTTTTCCGGCGAAAACGCACACCACGGCTCTTTCTGAGAAACAGGAAGCACGGAGGATGAGAACCACTTTTGCCCTGCGTAGCGTTCCGGGCAGCGGGTAGAACCAGGCAGAGAATTCCCGGCTAGCAGCTTCCCTGTGGCGGGGAAGTGCAAACGTACACGTTTTCGGCCGAAAACGTGTTTTCGGCGAAAACGCACACCATGGCTCTTTCTGAGAAAAATCAAACACGGAGGACGAGAACAGGTTTTGCCCTGCGTAGCGTTCCGGACAGCGGGTAGAACCAGGCAGAGAATTCCCGGCTAGCAGCTTCCCTGTGGCGGGGAAGTGCAAACGTACACGTTTTCGGCCGAAAACGCGTTTTCCGGTGAAAACGCACACCACGGCTCTTTCTGAGAAAAAGCAAGCACGGAGGACGAGAATCGCTTTTGCCCTGCGTAGCGTTCCGGGCAGCGGGTAGAACCAGGCAGAGAATTCCCGGCTAGCAGCTTCCCTGTGGCGGGGAAGTGCAAACGTACACGTTTTCGGCCGAAAACTCGTTTTCGGCGAAAACGCACACCACGGCTCTTTCTGAGAAAAAGCAAGCACGGAGGACGAGAACCGCTTTTGCCCTGCGTAGCGTTCCGGGCAGCGGGTAGAACCAGGCAGAGAATTCCCGGCTAGCAGCTTCCCTGTGGCTGGGAAGTGCAAACGTACACGTTTTCGGCCAAAAAGTCGTTTTCCGGCGAAAACGCACACCACGGCTCTTTCTGAGAAAAAGCAAGCACGGAGGACGAGAATCGCTTTTGTCCTGCGTAGCGTTCCGGGCAGCGGGTAGAACCAGGCAGAGAATTCCCGGCTAGCAGCTTCCCTGTGATAGGCAAGTGCAAACGTACACGTTTTCGGCAGAAAACTCGTTTTCGGCGAAAACGCACACCACGGCTCTTTCTGAGAAAAAGCAAGCACGGAGGACGAGAACCGCTTATGCCCTGCGTAGCGTTCCGGGCAGCGGGTAGAACCAGGCAGAGAATTCCCGGCTAGCAGCTTCCCTGTGGCGGGGAAGTGCAAACATACACGTTTTCGGCCGAAAACGCGTTTTCCGGCGAGAACGCACACCACGGCTCTTTCTGAGAAAAAGCAAGCACGGAGGACGAGAACCGCTTTTGCCCTGCGTAGCGTTCCGGGCAGCGGGTAGAACCAGGCAGAGAATTCCCGGCTAGCAGCTTCCCTGTGGCGGGGAAGTGCAAACGTACACGTTTTCGGCCGAAAACGCTTTTTCCGGCGAAAACGCACACCACGGCTCTTTCTGAGATAAAGCAAGCACGGAGGACGAGAATCGCTTTTGCCCTGCGTAGCGTTCCGGGCAGCGGGTAGAACCAGGCAGAGAATTCCCGGCTAGCAGCTTCCCTGTGGCGGGGAAGTGCAAACGTACACGTTTTCGGCCGAAAACGCGTTTTCGGCGAAAACGCACACCACGGCTCTTTCTGAGAAAAAGCAAGCACGGAGGACGAGAATCGCTTTTGCCCTGCGTAGCGTTCCGGGCAGCGGGTAGAACCAGGCAGAGAATTCCCGGCTAGCAGCTTCCCTGTGGCGGGGAAGTGCAAACGTACACGTTTTCGGCCGAAAACGCGTTTTCCGGCGAAAACGCACACCACGGCTCTTTCTGAGAAAAAGCAAGCACGGAGGACGAGAATCGCTTTTGCCCTGCGTACCGTTCCGGGCAGCGGGTAGAACCAGGCAGAGAATTCCCGGCTAGCAGCTTCCCTGTGGCGGGGAAGTGCAAACGTACACGTTTTCGGCCGAAAACGCGTTTTCCGGTGAAAACGCACACCACGGCTCTTTCTGAGAAAAAGCAAGCACGGAGGACGAGAATCGCTTTTGCCCTGCGTAGCGTTCCGGGCAGCGGGTAGAACCAGGCAGAGAATTCCCGGCTAGCAGCTTCCCTGTGGCGGGGAAGTGCAAACGTACACGTTTTCGGCCGAAAACGCGTTTTCCGGCGAAAACGCACACCACGGCTCTTTCTGAGAAAAAGCAAGCACGGAGGACGAGAATCGCTTTTGCCCTGCGTACCGTTCCGGGCAGCGGGTAGAACCAGGCAGAGAATTCCCGGCTAGCAGCTTCCCTGTGGCGGGGAAGTGCAAACGTACACGTTTTCGGCCGAAAACGCGTTTTCCGGCGAAAACGCACACCACGGCTCTTTCTGAGAAAAAGCAAGCACGGAGGACGAGAATCGCTTTTGCCCTGCGTAGCGTTCCGGGCAGCGGGTAGAACCAGGCAGAGAATTCCCGGCTAGCAGCTTCCCTGTGGCGGGGAAGTGCAAATGTACACGTTTTCGGCCGAAAACTCGTTTTCCGGCGAAAACGCACACCACGGCTCTTTCTGAGAAAAAGCAAGCACGGAGGACGAGAACCGCTTTTGCCCTGCGTAGCGTTCCGGGCAGCGGGTAGAACAAGGCAGAGAATTCCCGGCTAGCAGCTTCCCTGTGGCGGGGAAGTGCAAACATACACGTTTTCAGCCGAAAACGCGTTTTCCGGTGAAAACGCACACCACGGCTCTTTCTGAGAAAAAGCAAGCACGGAGGACGAGAATCGCTTTTGCCCTGCGTAGCGTTCCGGGCAGCGGGTAGAACCAGGCAGAGAATTCCCGGCTAGCAGCTTCCCTGTGGCGGGGAAGTGCAAACGTACACGTTTTCGGCCGAAAACGCGTTTTCCGGCGAAAACGCACACCACGGCTCTTTCTGAGAAAAAGCAAGCACGGAGGACGAGAATCGCTTTTGCCCTGCGTAGCGTTCCGGGCAGCGGGTAGAACCAGGCAGAGAATTCCCGGCTAGCAGCTTCCCTGTGGCGGGGAAGTGCAAACGTATCACGTTTTTGGCCGAAAACGCGTTTTCTGGCGAAAATGCACACTACGGCTCTTTCTGAGAAAAAGCAAGCACGGAGGACGAGAACCGCTTTTGCCCTGCGTAGCGTTCCTGGCAGCGGGTAGAACCAGGCAGAGAATTCCCGGCTAGCAGCTTCCCTTTGGCGCGGATGTGCAAACGTACACGTTTTCGGCCAAAAACGCGTTTTCCGGCGAAAACGCACACCATGGCTCTTTCTGAGAAAAAGCAAGCACGGAGGACGAGAATCGCTTTTGCCCTGCGTAGCGTTCCGGGCAGCAGGTAGAACCAGGCAAAGAATTCCGGCTAGCAGCTTCCCTGTGGCGTGGAAGTGCAAACGTACCCGTTTTCGGCCGAAAACGCGTTTTCCGGCGAAAACGCACACCACGGCTCTTTCTGAGAAAAAGCAAGCACGGAGGACGAGAATCGCTTTTGCCCTGCGTAGCGTTCCGGGCAGCGGGTAGAACCAGGCAGAGAATTCCCGGCTAGCAGCTTCCCTGTGGCGGGGAAGTGCAAACGTACACGTTTTCGGCCGAAAACTCGTTTTCGGCGAAAACGCACACCACGGCTCTTTCTGAGAAAAAGCAAGCACGGAGGACGAGAACCGCTTTTGCCCTGCGTAGCGTTCCGGGCAGCGGGTAGAACCAGGCAGAGAATTCCCGGCTAGCAGCTTCCCTGTGGCGCGGAAGTGCAAACATACACGTTTTCGGCCGAAAACGCGTTTTCCGGTGAAAACGCACACCACGGCTCTTTCTGAGAAAAAGCAAGCACGGAGGACGAGAACCGCTTTTGCCCTGCGTAGCGTTCCGGGCAGCGGGTAGAACCAGGCAGAGAATTCCCGGCTAGCAGCTTCCCTGTGGCGGGGAAGTGCAAACGTACACGTTTTCGGCCGAAAACGCGTTTTCCGGCGAAAACGCACACCACGGCTCTTTCTGAGAAAAAGCAAGCACGGAGGACGAGAATCGCTTTTGCCCTGCGTACCGTTCCGGGCAGCGGGTAGAACCAGGCAGAGAATTCCCGGCTAGCAGCTTCCCTGTGGCGGGGAAGTGCAAACGTACACGTTTTCGGCCGAAAACGCGTTTTCCGGTGAAAACGCACACCACGGCTCTTTCTGAGAAAAAGCAAGCACGGAGGACGGGAATCGCTTTTGCCCTGCGTAGCGTTCCGGGCAGCGGGTAGAACCAGGCAGAGAATTCCCGGCTAGCAGCTTCCCTGTGGCTGGGAAGTGCAAACGTACACGTTTTCGGCCGAAAACTCGTTTTCGGCGAAAACGCACACCACGGCTCTTTCTGAGAAAAAGCAAGCACGGAGGACGAGAACCGCTTTTGCCCTGCGTAGCGTTCCGGGCAGCGGGTAGAACCAGGCAGAGAATTCCCGGCTAGCAGCTTCCCTGTGGCGGGGAAGTGCAAACATACACGTTTTCAGCCGAAAACGCGTTTTCCGGTGAAAACGCACACCACGGCTCTTTCTGAGAAAAAGCAAGCACGGAGGACGAGAATCGCTTTTGCCCTGCGTAGCGTTCCGGGCAGCGGGTAGAACCAGGCAGAGAATTCCCGGCTAGCAGCTTCCCTGTGGCGGGGAAGTGCAAACGTACACGTTTTCGGCCGAAAACGCGTTTTCCGGTGAAAACGCACACCACGGCTCTTTCTGAGAAAAATCAAACACGGAGGACGAGAACAGGTTTTGCCCTGCGTAGCGTTCCGGGCAGCGGGTAGAACCAGGCAGAGAATTCCCGGCTAGCAGCTTCCCTGTGGCGGGGAAGTGCAAACGTACACGTTTTCGGCCGAAAACGCGTTTTCCGGCGAAAACGCACACCACGGCTCTTTCTGAGAAAAAGCAAGCACGGAGGACGAGAATCGCTTTTGCCCTGCGTAGCGTTCCGGGCAGCGGGTAGAACAAGGCAGAGAATTCCCGGCTAGCAGCTTCCCTGTGGCGGGGAAGTGCAAACGTATCACGTTTTTGGCCGAAAACGCGTT
The DNA here is from genome assembly GCF_965140245.1 of Athene noctua. Taxonomy (NCBI): domain Eukaryota; kingdom Metazoa; phylum Chordata; class Aves; order Strigiformes; family Strigidae; genus Athene; species Athene noctua. The sequence continues at coordinate 109,966 of NW_027437566.1, read as the reverse complement.
TTCTGGCGAAAATGCACACTACGGCTCTTTCTGAGAAAAAGCAAGCACGGAGGACGAGAACCGCTTTTGCCCTGCGTAGCGTTCCTGGCAGCGGGTAGAACCAGGCAGAGAATTCCCGGCTAGCAGCTTCCCTTTGGCGCGGATGTGCAAACGTACACGTTTTCGGCCAAAAACGCGTTTTCCGGCGAAAACGCACACCATGGCTCTTTCTGAGAAAAAGCAAGCACGGAGGACGAGAATCGCTTTTGCCCTGCGTAGCGTTCCGGGCAGCAGGTAGAACCAGGCAAAGAATTCCGGCTAGCAGCTTCCCTGTGGCGTGGAAGTGCAAACGTACCCGTTTTCGGCCGAAAACGCGTTTTCCGGCGAAAACGCACACCACGGCTCTTTCTGAGAAAAAGCAAGCACGAAGGACGAGAATCGCTTTTGCCCTGCGTAGCGTTCCGGGCAGCGGGTAGAACCAGGCAGAGAATTCCCGGCTAGCAGCTTCCCTGTGGCGGGGAAGTGCAAACGTACACGTTTTCGGCCGAAAACTCGTTTTCGGCGAAAACGCAAACCACGGCTCTTTCTGAGAAAAAGCAAGCACGGAGGACGAGAACCACTTTTGCCCTGCGTAGCGTTCCGGGCAGCGGGTAGAACCAGGCAGAGAATTCCCGGCTAGCAGCTTCCCTGTGGCGCGGAAGTGCAAACATACACGTTTTCGGCCGAAAACACGTTTTCCGGTGAAAACGCACACCACGGCTCTTTCTGAGAAAAAGCAAGCACGGAGGACGAGAATCGCTTTTGCCCTGCGTAGCGTTCCGGGCAGCGGGTAGAACCAGGCAGAGAATTCCCGGCTAGCAGCTTCCCTGTGGCGGGGAAGTGCAAACGTACACGTTTTCGGCCGAAAACGCGTTTTCCGGCGAAAACGCACACCACGGCTCTTTCTGAGAAAAAGCAAGCACGGAGGACGAGAATCGCTTTTGCCCTGCGTACCGTTCCGGGCAGCGGGTAGAACCAGGCAGAGAATTCCCGGCTAGCAACTTCCCTGTGGCGGGGAAGTGCAAACGTACACGTTTTCGGCCGAAAACGCGTTTTCCGGTGAAAACGCACACCACGGCTCTTTCTGAGAAAAAGCAAGCACGGAGGACGAGAATCGCTTTTGCCCTGCGTAGCGTTCCGGGCAGCAGGTAGAACCAGGCAGAGAATTCCGGCTAGCAGCTTCCCTGTGGCGGGGAAGTGCAAACGTATCACGTTTTTGGCCGAAAACGCGTTTTCTGGCGAAAACGCACACCACGGGTCTTTCTGAGAAAAAGCAAGCACGGAGGACGGGAATCGCTTTTGCCCTGCGTAGCGTTCCGGGCAGCGGGTAGAACCAGGCAGAGAATTCCCGGCTAGCAGCTTCCCTGTGGCTGGGAAGTGCAAACGTACACGTTTTCGGCCGAAAAATCGTTTTCGGCGAAAACGCACACCACGGCTCTTTCTGAGAAAAAGCAAGCACGGAGGATGAGAACCACTTTTGCCCTGCGTAGCGTTCCGGGCAGCGGGTAGAACCAGGCAGAGAATTCCCGGCTAGCAGCTTCCCTGTGGCGCGGAAGTGCAAACGTACACGTTTTCGGCCGAAAACGCGTTTTCGGCGAAAACGCATACCATGGCTCTTTCTGAGAAAAATCAAACACGGAGGAGGAGAACAGGTTTTGCCCTGCGTAGCGTTCCGGACAGCGGGTAGAACCAGGCAGAGAATTCCCGGCTAGCAGCTTCCCTGTGGCTGGGAAGTGCAAACGTACACGTTTTCTGCCGTAAAACTCGTTTTCCGGCGAAAACGCACACCACGGCTCTTTCTGAGAAACAGGAAGCACGGAGGATGAGAACCACTTTTGCCCTGCGTAGCGTTCCGGGCAGCGGGTAGAACCAGGCAGAGAATTCCCGGCTAGCAGCTTCCCTGTGGCGGGGAAGTGCAAACGTACACGTTTTCGGCCGAAAACGTGTTTTCGGCGAAAACGCACACCATGGCTCTTTCTGAGAAAAATCAAACACGGAGGACGAGAACAGGTTTTGCCCTGCGTAGCGTTCCGGACAGCGGGTAGAACCAGGCAGAGAATTCCCGGCTAGCAGCTTCCCTGTGGCGGGGAAGTGCAAACGTACACGTTTTCGGCCGAAAACGCGTTTTCCGGTGAAAACGCACACCACGGCTCTTTCTGAGAAAAAGCAAGCACGGAGGACGAGAATCGCTTTTGCCCTTCGTAGCGTTCCGGGCAGCGGGTAGAACCAGGCAGAGAATTCCCGGCTAGCAGCTTCCCTGTGGCTGGGAAGTGCAAACGTACACGTTTTCGGCCAAAAAGTCGTTTTCCGGCGAAAACGCACACCACGGCTCTTTCTGAGAAAAAGCAAGCACGGAGGACGAGAATGGCTTTTGTCCTGCGTAGCGTTCCGGGCAGCGGGTTGAACCAGGCAGAGAATTCCCGGCTAGCAGCTTCCCTGTGACAGGCAAGTGCAAACGTACATGTTTTCGGCCGAAAACTCGTTTTCGGCGAAAACGCACACCACGGCTCTTTCTGAGAAAAAGCAAGCACGGAGGACGAGAACCGCTTATGCCCTGCGTAGCGTTCCGGGCAGCGGGTAGAACCAGGCAGAGAATTCCCGGCTAGCAGCTTCCCTGTGGCGGGGAAGTGCAAACATACACGTTTTCGGCCGAAAACGCGTTTTCCGGCGAAAACGCACACCACGGCTCTTTCTGAGAAAAAGCAAGCACGGAGGACGAGAACCGCTTTTGCCCTGCGTAGCGTTCCGGGCAGCGGGTAGAACCAGGCAGAGAATTCCCGGCTAGCAGCTTCCCTGTGGCGGGGAAGTGCAAACGTACACGTTTTCGGCCGAAAACTCGTTTTCGGCGAAAACGCACACCACGGCTCTTTCTGAGAAAAAGCAAGCACGGAGGACGAGAATCGCTTTTGCCCTGCGTAGCGTTCCGGGCAGCGGGTAGAACCAGGCAGAGAATTCCCGGCTAGCAGCTTCCCTGTGGCGGGGAAGTGCAAACGTACACGTTTTCGGCCGAAAACGCGTTTTCCGGCGAAAACGCACACCACGGCTCTTTCTGAGAAAAAGCAAGCACGGAGGACGAGAATCGCTTTTGCCCTGCGTACCGTTCCGGGCAGCGGGTAGAACCAGGCAGAGAATTCCCGGCTAGCAGCTTCCCTGTGGCGGGGAAGTGCAAACGTACACGTTTTCGGCCGAAAACGCGTTTTCCGGCGAAAACGCACACCACGGCTCTTTCTGAGAAAAAGCAAGCACGGAGGACGGGAATCGCTTTTGCCCTGCGTACCGTTCCGGGCAGCAGGTAGAACCAGGCAGAGAATTCCGGCTAGCAGCTTCCCTGTGGCGGGGAAGTGCAAACGTATCACGTTTTTGGCCGAAAACGCGTTTTCTGGCGAAAACGCACACCACGGCTCTTTCTGAGAAAAAGCAAGCACGGAGGACGAGAATCGCTTTTGCCCTGGGTAGCGTTCCGGGCAGCGGGTAGAACCAGGCAGAGAATTCCCGGCTAACAGCTTCCCTGTGGCTGGGAAGTGCAAACATACACGTTTTCGGCCGAAAACACGTTTTCCGGCGAAAACGCACACCACGGCTCTTTCTGAGAAACAGGAAGCACGGAGGATGAGAACCACTATTACCCTGTGTAGCGTTCCGGGCAGCGGGTAGAACCAGGCAGAGAATTCCCGGCTAGCAGCTTCCCTGTGGCGGGGAAGTGCAAACGTACACGTTTTCGGCCGAAAACGCGTTTTCGGCGAAAACGCACACCATGGCTCTTTCTGAGAAAAATCAAACACGGAGGACGAGAACAGGTTTTGCCCTGCGTAGCGTTCCGGACAGCGGGTAGAACCAGGCAGAGAATTCCCGGCTAGCAGCTTCCCTGTGGCGGGGAAGTGCAAACGTACACGTTTTCGGCCGAAAACGCGTTTTCCGGTGAAAATGCACACCACGGCTCTTTCTGAGAAAAAGCAAGCACGGAGGACGAGAATCGCTTTTGCCCTGCGTAGCGTTCCGGGCAGCGGGTAGAACCAGGCAGAGAATTCCCGGCTAGCAGCTTCCCTGTGGCGGGGAAGTGCAAACGTACACGTTTTCGGCCGAAAACTCGTTTTCGGCGAAAACGCACACCACGGCTCTTTCTGAGAAAAAGCAAGCACGGAGGACGGGAATCGCTTTTGCCCTGCGTAGCGTTCCGGGCAGCGGGTAGAACCAGGCAGAGAATTCCCGGCTAGCAGCTTCCCTGTGGCGGGGAAGTGCAAACGTACACGTTTTCGGCCGAAAACGCGTTTTCCGGCGAAAACGCACACCACGGCTCTTTCTGAGAAAAAGCAAGCACGGAGGACGAGAATCGCTTTTGCCCTGCGTACCGTTCCGGGCAGCGGGTAGAACCAGGCAGAGAATTCCCGGCTAGCAGCTTCCCTGTGGCGGGGAAGTGCAAACGTACACGTTTTCGGCCGAAAACGCGTTTTCCGGCGAAAACGCACACCACGGCTCTTTCTGAGAAAAAGCAAGCACGGAGGACGAGAATCGCTTTTGCCCTGCGTAGCGTTCCGGGCAGCGGGTAGAACCAGGCAGAGAATTCCCGGCTAGCAGCTTCCCTGTGGCGGGGAAGTGCAAATGTACACGTTTTCGGCCGAAAACTCGTTTTCGGCGAAAACGCACACCACGGCTCTTTCTGAGAAAAAGCAAGCACTGAGGACGAGAACCGCTTTTGCCCTGCGTAGCGTTCCGGGCAGCGGGTAGAACAAGGCAGAGAATTCCCGGCTAGCAGCTTCCCTGTGGCGGGGAAGTGCAAACATACACGTTTTCAGCCGAAAACGCGTTTTCCGGTGAAAACGCACACCACGGCTCTTTCTGAGAAAAAGCAAGCACGGAGGACGAGAATCGCTTTTGCCCTGCGTAGCGTTCCGGGCAGCGGGTAGAACCAGGCAGAGAATTCCCGGCTAGCAGCTTCCCTGTGGCGGGGAAGTGCAAACGTACACGTTTTCGGCCGAAAACGCGTTTTCCGGCGAAAACGCACACCACGGCTCTTTCTGAGAAAAAGCAAGCACGGAGGACGAGAATCGCTTTTGCCCTGCGTACCGTTCCGGGCAGCGGGTAGAACCAGGCAGAGAATTCCCGGCTAGCAGCTTCCCTGTGGCGGGGAAGTGCAAACGTACACGTTTTCGGCCGAAAACGCGTTTTCCGGTGAAAACGCACACCACGGCTCTTTCTGAGAAAAAGCAAGCACGGAGGACGAGAATCGCTTTTGCCCTGCGTACCGTTCCGGGCAGCGGGTAGAACCAGGCAGAGAATTCCCGGCTAGCAGCTTCCCTGTGGCGGGGAAGTGCAAACGTACACTTTTTCGGCCGAAAACGCGTTTTCCGGCGAAAACGCACACCACGGCTCTTTCTGAGAAAAAGCAAGCACGGAGGACGAGAATCGCTTTTGCCCTGCGTAGCGTTCCGGGCAGCGGGTAGAACCAGGCAGAGAATTCCCGGCTAGCAGCTTCCCTGTGGCGGGGAAGTGCAAACGTACACGTTTTCGGCCGAAAACTCGTTTTCGGCGAAAACGCACACCACGGCTCTTTCTGAGAAAAAGCAAGCACGGAGGACGAGAACCGCTTTTGCCCTGCGTAGCGTTCCGGGCAGCGGGTAGAACCAGGCAGAGAATTCCCGGCTAGCAGCTTCCCTGTGGCGCGGAATTGCAAACATACACGTTTTCGGCCGAAAACGCGTTTTCCGGTGAAAACGCACACCACGGCTCTTTCTGAGAAAAAGCAAGCACGGAGGACGAGAATCGCTTTTGCCCTGCGTAGCGTTCCGGGCAGCGGGTAGAACCAGGCAGAGAATTCCCGGCTAGCAGCTTCCCTGTGGCGGGGAAGTGCAAACGTACACGTTTTCGGCCGAAAACGCGTTTTCCGGCGAAAACGCACACCACGGCTCTTTCTGAGAAAAAGCAAGCACGGAGGACGAGAATCGCTTTTGCCCTGCGTACCGTTCCGGGCAGCGGGTAGAACCAGGCAGAGAATTCCCGGCCAGCAGCTTCCCTGTGGCGGGGAAGTGCAAACGTACACGTTTTCGGCCGAAAACGCGTTTTCCGGTGAAAACGCACACCACGGCTCTTTCTGAGAAAAAGCAAGCACGGAGGACGAGAATCGCTTTTGCCCTGCGTAGCGTTCCGGGCAGCGGGTAGAACCAGGCAGAGAATTCCCGGCTAGCAGCTTCCCTGTGGCGGGGAAGTGCAAACGTACACGTTTTCGGCCGAAAACGCGTTTTCGGCGAAAACGCACACCACGGCTCTTTCTGAGAAAAAGCAAGCACGGAGGACGAGGATCGCTTTTGCCCTGGGTAGCGTTCCGGGCAGCGGGTAGAACCAGGCAGAGAATTCCCGGCTAGCAGCTTCCCTGTGGCGGGGAAGTGCAAACGTACACGTTTTCGGCCGAAAACGCGTTTTCCGGCGAAAACGCACACCACGGCTCTTTCTGAGAAAAAGCAAGCACGGAGGACGAGAATCGCTTTTGCCCTGCGTAGCGTTCCGGGCAGCGGGTAGAACCAGGCAGAGAATTCCCGGCTAGCAGCTTCCCTGTGGCGGGGAAGTGCAAACGTACACGTTTTCGGCCGAAAACTCGTTTTCGGCGAAAACGCACACCACGGCTCTTTCTGAGAAAAAGCAAGCACGGAGGACGAGAACCGCTTTTGCCCTGCGTAGCGTTCCAGGCAGCGGGTAGAACCAGGCAGAGAATTCCCGGCTAGCAGCTTCCCTGTGGCGGGGAAATGCAAACGTACACGTTTTCGGCCGAAAACGCGTTTTCCGGCGAAAACGCACACCACGGCTCTTTCTGAGAAAAAGCAAGCACGGAGGACGAGAATCGCTTTTGCCCTGCGTAGCGTTCCGGGCAGCGGGTAGAACCAGGCAGAGAATTCCCGGCTAGCAGCTTCCCTGTGACAGGGAAGTGCAAACGTACACGTTTTCGGCCGAAAACGCGTTTTCGGCGAAAACGCACACCACGGCTCTTTCTGAGAAAAAGCAAGCACGGAGGACGAGGATCGCTTTTGCCCTGCGTAGCGTTCCGGGCAGCGGGTAGAACCAGGCAGAGAATTCCCGGCTAGCAGCTTCCCTGTGGCGGGGAAGTGCAAACGTACACGTTTTCGGCCGAAAACTCGTTTTCGGTGAAAACGCACACCACGGCTCTTTCTGAGAAAAAGCAAGCACGGAGGACGAGAATCGCTTTTGCCCTGCGTAGCGTTCCGGGCAGCGGGTAGAACCAGGCAGAGAATTCCCGGCTAGCAGCTTCCCTGTGGCGGGGAAGTGCAAACGTACACGTTTTCGGCCGAAAACGCGTTTTCCGGCGAAAACGCACACCACGGCTCTTTCTGAGAAAAAGCAAGCACGGAGGACGAGAATCGCTTTTGCCCTGCGTAGCGTTCCGTGCAGCGGGAAGAACCAGGCAGAGAATTCCCGGCTAGCAGCTTCCCTGTGGCGGGGAAGTGCAAACGTACACGTTTTCGGCCGAAAACGCGTTTTCGGCGAAAACGCACACCACGGCTCTTTCTGAGAAAAAGCAAGCATTGAGGACGAGAACCGCTTTTGCCCTGCGTAGCGTTCCGGGCAGCGGGTAGAACCAGGCAGAGAATTCCCGGCTAGCAGCTTCCCTGTGGCGCGGAAGTGCAAACGTACACGTTTTCGGCCGAAAACGCGTTTTCCGGTGAAAACGCACACCACGGCTCTTTCTGAGAAAAAGCAAGCACGGAGGACGAGGATCGCTTTTGCCCTGGGTAGCCTTCCGGACAGCGGGTAGAACCAGGCAGAGAATTCCCGGCTAGCAGCTTCCCTGTGGCGGGGAAGTGCAAACGTACACGTTTTCGGCCGAAAACTCGTTTTCGGCGAAAACGCACACCATGGCTCTTTCTGAGAAAAAGCAAGCACGGAGGACGAGAACCGCTTTTGCCCTGCGTAGCGTTCCGGGCAGCGGGTAGAACCAGGCAGAGAATTCCCGGCTAGCAGCTTCCCTGTGGCGGGGAAGTGCAAACGTACACGTTTTCGGCCGAAAACGCGTTTTCCGGTGAAAACGCACACCACGGCTCTTTCTGAGAAAAAGCAAGCACGGAGGACGAGAATCGCTTTTGCCCTGCGTACCGTTCCGGGCAGCGGGTAGAACCAGGCAGAGAATTCCCGGCTAGCAGCTTCCCTGTGGCGGGGAAGTGCAAACGTACACGTTTTCGGCCGAAAACGCGTTTTCCGGCGAAAACGCACACCACGGCTCTTTCTGAGAAAAAGCAAGCACGGAGGACGAGAATCGCTTTTGCCCTGCGTAGCGTTCCGGGCAGCGGGTAGAACCAGGCAGAGAATTCCCGGCTAGCAGCTTCCCTGTGGCAGGGAAGTGCAAACGTACACGTTTTCGGCCAAAAACGCGTTTTCGGCGAAAACGCACACCACGGCTCTTTCTGAGAAAAAGCAATCACGGAGGACGAGGATCGCTTTTGCCCTGCGTAGCGTTCCGGGCAGCGGGTAGAACCAGGCAGAGAATTCCCGGCTAGCAGCTTCCCTGTGGCGGGGAAGTGGAAACATACACGTTTTCGGCCGAAAACGCGTTTTCCGGCGAAAACGCACACCACGGCTCTTTCTGAGAAAAAGCAAGCACGGAGGACGAGAATCGCTTTTGCCCTGCGTACCATTCCGGGCAGCGGGTAGAACCAGGCAGAGAATTCCCGGCTAGCAGCTTCCCTGTGGCGCGGAAGTGCAAACGTACACTTTTTCGGCCGAAAACGCGTTTTCCGGTGAAAACGCACACCACCCCTCTTTCTGAGAAAAAGCAAGCACGGAGGACGAGAATCGCTTTTGCCCTGCGTAGCGTTCCGGGCAGCGGGTAGAACCGGGCAGAGAATTCCCGGCTAGCAGCTTCCCTGTGGCGGAGAAGTGCAAACGTACACGTTTTCGGCCGAAAAGCGTTTCCGGGGAAAACGCACACCACGGCTCTTTCTGAGAAACAGCAAGCACGGAGGACGAGAACCGCTTTTGCCCTGCGTAGCGTTCCGGGCAGCGGGTAGAACCAGGCAGAGAATTCCCGGCTAGCAGCTTCCCTGTGGCGGGGAAGTGCAAACGTACACGTTTTCGGCCGAAAACGCGTTTTCCGGTGAAAACGCACACCACGGCTCTTTCTGAGAAAAATCAAACACGGAGGACGAGAACAGGTTTTGCCCTGCGTAGCGTTCCGGGCAGCGGGTAGAACCAGGCAGAGAATTCCCGGCTAGAAGCTTCCCTGTGGCGGGGAAGTGCAAACGTACACGTTTTCGGCCGAAAACGCGTTTTCCGGCGAAAACGCACACCACGGCTCTTTCTGAGAAAAAGCAAGCACGGAGGACGAGAATCGCTTTTGCCCTGCGTAGCGTTCCGGGCAGCGGGTAGAACAAGGCAGAGAATTCCCGGCTAGCAGCTTCCCTGTGGCGGGGAAGTGCAAACGTATCACGTTTTTGGCCGAAAAAGCCTTTTCTGGCGAAAATGCACACTACGGCTCTTTCTGAGAAAAAGCAAGCACGGAGGACGAGAACCGCTTTTGCCCTGCGTAGCGTTCCGGGCAGCGGGTAGAACCAGGCAGAGAATTCCCGGCTAGCAGCTTCCCTTTGGCGCGGAAGTGCAAACGTACACGTTTTCGACCGAAAACGCGTTTTCCGGCGAAAACGCACACCATGGCTCTTTCTGAGAAAAAGCAAGCACGGAGGACGAGAATCGCTTTTGCCCTGCGTAGCGTTCCGGGCAGCGGGTAGAACCAGGCAGAGAATTCCCGGCTAGCAGCTTCCCTGTGGCGGGGAAATGCAAACGTACACGTTTTCGGCCGAAAACGCGTTTTCCGGCGAAAACGCACACCACGGCTCTTTCTGAGAAAAAGCAAGCACGGAGGACGAGAATCGCTTTTGCCCTGCGTAGCGTTCCGGGCAGCGGGTAGAACAAGGCAGAGAATTCCCGGCTAGCAGCTTCCCTGTGGCGGGGAAGTGCAAACGTATCACGTTTTTGGCCGAAAAAGCGTTTTCTGGCGAAAATGCACACTACGGCTCTTTCTGAGAAAAAGCAAGCACGGAGGACGAGAACCGCTTTTGCCCTGCGTAGCGTTCCGGGCAGCGGGTAGAACCAGGCAGAGAATTCCCGGCTAGCAGCTTCCCTTTGGCGCGGAAGTGCAAACGTACACGTTTTCGACCGAAAACGCGTTTTCCGGCGAAAACGCACACCATGGCTCTTTCTGAGAAAAAGCAAGCACGGAGGACGAGAATCGCTTTTGCCCTGCGTAGCGTTCCGGGCAGCGGGTAGAACCAGGCAGAGAATTCCCGGCTAGCAGCTTCCCTGTGGCGGGGAAATGCAAACGTACACGTTTTCGGCCGAAAACGCGTTTTCCGGTGAAAACGCACACCACACCTCTTTCTGAGAAAAAGCAAGCACGGAGGACGAGAATCGCTTTTGCCCTGCGTAGCGTTCCGGGCAGCAGGTAGAACCAGGCAGAGAATTCCGGCTAGAAGCTTCCCTGTGGCGGGGAAGTGCAAACGTATCACGTTTTTGGCCGAAAACGCGTTTTCTGGCGAAAACACACACCACGGCTCTTTCTGAGAAAAAGCAAGCACGGAGGACGGGAATCGCTTTTGCCCTGCGTAGCGTTCCGGGCAGCGGGTAGAACCAGGCAGAGAATTCCCGGCTAGCAGCTTCCCTGTGGCGGGGAAGTGCAAACATACACGTTTTCGGCCGAAAACGCGTTTTCCGGCGAAAACTCACACCACGGCTCTTTCTGAGAAAAAGCAAGCACGGAGGACGAGAATAGCTTTTGCCCTGCGTAGCGTTCCGGGCAGCGGGTAGAACCAGGCAGAGAATTCCCGGCTAGCAGCTTCCCTGTGGCGCGGAAGTGCAAACATACACGTTTTCGGCCGAAAACGCGTTTTCCGGTGAAAACGCACACCACCCCTCTTTCTGAGAAAAAGCAAGCACGGAGGACGAGAATCGCTTTTGCCCTGCGTAGCGTTCCGGGCAGCGGGTAGAACCGGGCAGAGAATTCCCGGCTAGCAGCTTCCCTGTGGCGGAGAAGTGCAAACGTACACGTTTTCGGCCGAAAAGCGTTTCCGGGGAAAACGCACACCACGGCTCTTTCTGAGAAACAGCAAGCACGGAGGACGAGAACCGCTTTTGCCCTGCGTAGCGTTCCGGGCAGCGGGTAGAACCAGGCAGAGAATTCCCGGCTAGCAGCTTCCCTGTGGCGGGGAAGTGCAAACGTACACGTTTTCGGCCGAAAACGCGTTTTCCGGTGAAAACGCACACCACGGCTCTTTCTGAGAAAAATCAAACACGGAGGACGAGAACAGGTTTTGCCATGCGTAGCGTTCCGGGCAGCGGGTAGAACAAGGCAGAGAATTCCCGGCTAGAAGCTTCCCTGTGGCGGGGAAGTGCAAACGTACACGTTTTCGGCCGAAAACACGTTTTCCGGCGAAAACGCACACCACGGCTCTTTCTGAGAAAAAGCAAGCACGGAGGACGAGAATCGCTTTTGCCCTGCGTAGCGTTCCGGGCAGCGGGTAGAACAAGGCAGAGAATTCCCGGCTAGCAGCTTCCCTGTGGCGGGGAAGTGCAAACGTATCACGTTTTTGGCCGAAAACGCGTTTTCTGGCGAAAACACACACCACGGCTCTTTCTGAGAAAAAGCAAGCACGGAGGACGGGAATCGCTTTTGCCCTGCGTAGCGTTCCGGGCAGCGGGTAGAACCAGGCAGAGAATTCCCGGCTAGCAGCTTCCCTGTGGCTGGGAAGTGCAAACGTACACGTTTTCGGCCGAAAACGCGTTTTCCGGCGAAAACGCACACCACGGCTCTTTCTGAGAAACAGGAAGCACGGAGGATGAGAACCACTTTTGCCCTGCGTACCGTTCCGGGCAGCGGGTAGAACCAGGCAGAGAATTCCCGGCTAGCAGCTTCCCTGTGGCGGGGAAGTGCAAACGTACACGTTTTCGGCCGAAAACGCGTTTTCGGCGAAAACGCACACCATGGCTCTTTCTGAGAAAAATCAAACACAAAGGACGAGAACAGGTTTTGCCCTGCGTAGCGTTCCGGGCAGCGGGTAGAACCAGGCAGAGAATTCCCGGCTAGCAGCTTCCCTTTGGCGCGGAAGTGCAAACGTACACGTTTTCGACCGAAAACGCGTTTTCCGGCGAAAACGCACACCATGGCTCTTTCTGAGAAAAAGCAAGCACGGAGGACGAGAATCGCTTTTGCCCTGCGTAGCGTTCCGGGCAGCGGGTAGAACCAGGCAGAGAATTCCCGGCTAGCAGCTTCCCTGTGGCGGGGAAATGCAAACGTACACGTTTTCGGCCGAAAACGCGTTTTCCGGTGAAAACGCACACCACGGCTCTTTCTGAGAAAAAGCAAGCACGGAGGACGAGAATCGCTTTTGCCCTGCGTAGCGTTCCGGGCAGCAGGTAGAACCAGGCAGAGAATTCCGGCTAGCAGCTTCCCTGTGGCGGGGAAGTGCAAACATACACGTTTTCGGCCGAAAACGCGTTTTCCGGTGAAAACGCACACCACCCCACTTTCTGAGAAAAAGCAAGCACGGAGGACGAGAATCGCTTTTGCCCTGCGTAGCGTTCCGGGCAGCGGGTAGAACCGGGCAGAGAATTCCCGGCTAGCAGCTTCCCTGTGGCGGAGAAGTGCAAACGTACACGTTTTCGGCCGAAAAGCGTTTCCGGGGAAAACGCACACCACTGCTCTTTCTGAGAAACAGCAAGCACGGAGGACGAGAACCGCTTTTGCCCTGCGTAGCGTTCCGGGCAGCGGGTAGAACCAGGCAGAGAATTCCCGGCTAGCAGCTTCCCTGTGGCGGGGAAGTGCAAACGTACACGTTTTCGGCCGAAAACGCGTTTTCCGGTGAAAACGCACACCACGGCTCTTTCTGAGAAAAATAAAACACGGAGGACGAGAACAGGTTTTGCCCTGCGTAGCGTTCCGGGCAGCGGGTAGAACCAGGCAGAGAATTCCCGGCTAGAAGCTTCCCTGTGGCGGGGAAGTGCAAACGTACACGTTTTCGGCCGAAAACACGTTTTCCGGCGAAAACGCACACCACGGCTCTTTCTGAGAAAAAGCAAGCACGGAGGACGAGAATCGCTTTTGCCCTGCGTACCGTTCCGGGCAGCAGGTAGAACCAGGCAGAGAATTCCGGCTAGCAGCTTCCCTGTGGCGGGGAAGTGCAAACGTATCACGTTTTTGGCCGAAAACGCGTTTTCTGGCGAAAACACACACCACGGCTCTTTCTGAGAAAAAGCAAGCACGGAGGACGGGAATCGCTTTTGCCCTGCGTAGCGTTCCGGGCAGCGGGTAGAACCAGGCAGAGAATTCCCGGCTAGCAGCTTCCCTGTGGCTGGGAAGTGCAAACGTACACGTTTTCGGCCGAAAACGCGTTTTCCGGCGAAAACGCACACCACGGCTCTTTCTGAGAAACAGGAAGCACGGAGGATGAGAACCACTTTTGCCCTGCGTACCGTTCCGGGCAGCGGGTAGAACCAGGCAGAGAATTCCCGGCTAGCAGCTTCCCTGTGGCGGGGAAGTGCAAACGTACACGTTTTCGGCCGAAAACGCGTTTTCGGCGAAAACGCACACCATGGCTCTTTCTGAGAAAAATCAAACACGGAGGACGAGAACAGGTTTTGCCCTGCGTAGCGTTCCGGGCAGCGGGTAGAACCAGGCAGAGAATTCCCGGCTAGCAGCTTCCCTGTGGCGGGGAAGTGCAAACGTACACGTTTTCATCCGAAAACTCGTTTCCGGCGAAAACGCACACCACGGCTCTTTCTGAGAAAAAGCAAGCACGGAGGACGAGAACCGCTTTTGCCCTGCGTAGCGTTCCGGGCAGCGGGTAGAACCAGGCAGAGAATTCCCGGCTAGCAGCTTCCCTGTGGCGGGGAAGTGCAAACGTACACGTTTTCGGCCGAAAACGCGTTTTCCGGCGAAAACGCACACCACGGCTCTTTCTGAGAAAAAGCAAGCACGGAGGACGAGAATCGCTTTTGCCCTGCGTAGCGTTCCGGGCAGCGGGTAGAACCAGGCAGAGAATTCCCGGCTAGCAGCTTCCCTGTGGCAGGGAAGTGCAAACGTACACGTTTTCGGCCGAAAACGCGTTTTCGGCGAAAACGCACACCACGGCTCTTTCTGAGAAAAAGCAAGCACGGAGGACGAGAATCGCTTTTGCCCTGCGTACCGTTCCGGGCAGCGGGTAGAACCAGGCAGAGAATTCCCGGCTAGCAGCTTCCCTGTGGCGCGGAAGTGCAAACATACACGTTTTCGGCCGAAAACGCGTTTTCCGGTGAAAACGCACACCACGGCTCTTTCTGAGAAAAAGCAAGCACGGATGATAAGAATCGCTTTTGCCCTGCGTAGCGTTCCGGGCAGCGGGTAGAACCAGGCAGAGAATTCCCGGCTAGCAGCTTCCCTGTGGCGGGGAAGTGCAAACGTACACGTTTTCGGCCGAAAACTCGTTTTCTTCGAAAACGCACACCACGGCTCTTTCTGAGAAAAAGCAAGCACGGAGGACGAGAACCGCTTATGCCCTGCGTAGCGTTCCGGGCAGCGGGTAGAACCAGGCAGAGAATTCCCGGCTAGCAGCTTCCCTGTGGCGGGGAAGTGCAAACATACACGTTTTCGGCCGAAAACACGTTTCCGACGAAAACGCACACCACGGCTCTTTCTGAGAAAAAGCAAGCACGGAGGACGAGAACCGCTTTTGCCCTGCGTAGCGTTCCGGGCAGCGGGTAGAACCAGGCAGAGAATTCCCGGCTAGCAGCTTCCCTGTGGCGGGGAAGTGCAAACATACACGTTTTCGGTCGAAAACGCGTTTTCCGGCGAAAACTCACACCACGGCTCTTTCTGAGAAAAAGCAAGCACGGAGGACGAGAATCGCTTTTGCCCTGCGTCCCGTTCCGGGCAGCGGGTAGAACCAGGCAGAGAATTCCCGGCTAGCAGCTTCCCTGTGGCGGGGAAGTGCAAACGTACACGTTTTCGGCCGAAAACGCGTTTTCCGGCGAAAACGCACACCACGGCTCTTTCTGAGAAAAATCAAAAACGGAGGACGAGAACAGGTTTTGCCCTGCGTAGCGTTCCGGGCAGCGGGTAGAACCAGGCAGAGAATTCCCGGCTAGCAGCTTCCCTGTGGCGGGGAAGTGCAAACGTACACGTTTTCGGCCGAAAACGCGTTTTCCGGTGAAAACGCACACCACGGCTCTTTCTGAGAAAAATCAAAAACGGAGGACGAGAACAGGTTTTGCCCTTCGTAGCGTTCCGGGCAGCGGGTAGAACCAGGCAGAGAATTCCCGGCTAGCAGCTTCCCTGTGGCGGGGAAGTGCAAACGTATACGTTTTCGTCCGAAAACGCGTTTTCCGGCGAAAACGCACACCACGGCTCTTTCTGAGAAAAAGCAAGCACGGAGGACGAGAATCGCTTTTGCCCTGCGTACCGTTCCGGGCAGCGGGTAGAACCAGGCAGAGAATTCCCGGCTAGCAGCTTCCCTGTGGCGGGGAAGTGGAAACATACACGTTTTCGGCCGAAAACGCATTTTCCGGAGAAAACGCACACCACGGCTCTTTCTGAGAAAAAGCAAGCACGGAGGACGAGAATCGCTTTTGCCCTGCGTACCGTTCCGGGCAGCGGGTAGAACCAGGCAGAGAATTCCCGGCTAGCAGCTTCCCTGTGGCGGGGAAGTGCAAACGTATACGTTTTCGGCCGAAAACGCGTTTTCCGGCGAAAACGCACACCACGGCTCTTTCTGAGAAAAAGCAAGCACGGAGGACGAGAATCGCTTTTGCCCTGCGTACCGTTCCGGGCAGCGGGTAGAACCAGGCAGAGAATTCCCGGCTAGCAGCTTCCCTGTGGCGGGGAAGTGCAAACGTACACGTTTTCGGCCGAAAACGCGTTTTCCGGTGAAAACGCACACCACCCCTCTTTCTGAGAAAAAGCAAGCACGGAGGACGAGAATCGCTTTTGCCCTGCGTAGCGTTCCGGGCAGCGGGTAGAACCGGGTAGAGAATTCCCGGCTAGCAGCTTCCCTGTGGCGGCGAAGTGCAAACGTACACGTTTTCGGCCGAAAACGCGTTTCCGGCGAAAACGCACACCACGGCTCTTTCTGAGAAACAGCAAGCACGGAGGACGAGAACCGCTTTTGCCCTGCGTAGCGTTCCGGGCAGCGGGTAGAACCAGGCAGAGAATTCCCGGCTAGCAGCTTCCCTGTGGCGGGGAAGTGCAAACGTACACGTTTTCGGCCGAAAACGCGTTTTCCGGTGAAAACGCACACCACGGCTCTTTCTGAGAAAAATCAAACACGGAGGAAGAGAACAGGTTTTGCCCTACGTAGCGTTCCGGGCAGCGGGTAGAACCAGGCAGAGAATTCCCGGCTAGCAGCTTCCCTGTGGCGGGGAAGTGCAAACGTATACGTTTTCGGCCGAAAACGCGTTTTCCGGCGAAAACGCACACCACGGCTCTTTCTGAGAAAAAGCAAGCACGGAGGACGAGAATCGCTTTTGCCCTGCGTAGCGTTCCGGGCAGCGGGTAGAACCAGGCAGAGAATTCCCGGCTAGCAGATTCCCTGTGGCGGGGAAGTGCAAACGTACACGTTTTCGGCCGAAAACGCGTTTTCCAGCGAAAACGCACACCACGGCTCTTTCTGAGAAAAAGCAAGCACGGAGGACGAGAATCGCTTTTGCCCTGCGTAGCGTTCCGGGCAGCGGGTAGAACCAGGCAGAGAATTCCCGGCTAGCAGCTTCCCTGTGGCGGGGAAATGCAAACGTACACGTTTTCGGCCGAAAACGCGTTTTCCGGTGAAAACGCACACCACACCTCTTTCTGAGAAAAAGCAAGCACGGAGGACGAGAATCGCTTTTGCCCTGCGTACCGTTCCGGGCAGCAGGTAGAACCAGGCAGAGAATTCCGGCTAGCAGCTTCCCTGTGGCGGGGAAGTGCAAACGTATCACGTTTTTGGCCGAAAACGCGTTTTCTGGCGAAAACACACACCACGGCTCTTTCTGAGAAAAAGCAAGCACGGAGGACGGGAATCGCTTTTGCCCTGCGTAGCGTTCCGGGCAGCGGGTAGAACCAGGCAGAGAATTCCCGGCTAGCAGCTTCCCTGTGGCTGGGAAGTGCAAACGTACACGTTTTCGGCCGAAAACGCGTTTTCCGGCGAAAACGCACACCACGGCTCTTTCTGAGAAACAGGAAGCACGGAGGATGAGAACCACTTTTGCCCTGCGTACCGTTCCGGGCAGCGGGTAGAACCAGGCAGAGAATTCCCGGCTAGCAGCTTCCCTGTGGCGGGGAAGTGCAAACGTACACGTTTTCGGCCGAAAACGCGTTTTCGGCGAAAACGCACACCATGGCTCTTTCTGAGAAAAATCAAACACGGAGGACGAGAACAGGTTTTGCCCTGCGTAGCGTTCCGGGCAGCGGGTAGAACCAGGCAGAGAATTCCCGGCTAGCAGCTTCCCTGTGGCGGGGAAGTGCAAACGTACACGTTTTCGGCCGAAAACTCGTTTCCGGCGAAAACGCACACCACGGCTCTTTCTGAGAAAAAGCAAGCACGGAGGACGAGAACCGCTTTTGCCCTGCGTAGCGTTCCGGGCAGCGGGTAGAACCAGGCAGAGAATTCCCGGCTAGCAGCTTCCCTGTGGCGGGGAAGTGCAAACGTACACGTTTTCGGCCGAAAACGCGTTTTCCGGCGAAAACGCACACCACGGCTCTTTCTGAGAAAAAGCAAGCACGGAGGACGAGAATCGCTTTTGCCCTGCGTAGCGTTCCGGGCAGCGGGTAGAACCAGGCAGAGAATTCCCGGCTAGCAGCTTCCCTGTGGCAGGGAAGTGCAAACGTACACGTTTTCGGCCGAAAACGCGTTTTCGGCGAAAACGCACACCACGGCTCTTTCTGAGAAAAAGCAAGCACGGAGGACGAGAATCGCTTTTGCCCTGCGTACCGTTCCGGGCAGCGGGTAGAACCAGGCAGAGAATTCCCGGCTAGCAGCTTCCCTGTGGCGCGGAAGTGCAAACATACACGTTTTCGGCCGAAAACGCGTTTTCCGGTGAAAACGCACACCACGGCTCTTTCTGAGAAAAAGCAAGCACGGATGATAAGAATCGCTTTTGCCCTGCGTAGCGTTCCGGGCAGCGGGTAGAACCAGGCAGAGAATTCCCGGCTAGCAGCTTCCCTGTGGCGGGGAAGTGCAAACGTACACGTTTTCGGCCAAAAACGCGTTTTCCGGTGAAAACGCACACCACGGCTCTTTCTGAGAAAAATCAAAAACGGAGGACGAGAACAGGTTTTGCCCTTCGTAGCGTTCCGGGCAGCGGGTAGAACCAGGCAGAGAATTCCCGGCTAGCAGCTTCCCTGTGGCGGGGAAGTGCAAACGTATACGTTTTCGTCCGAAAACGCGTTTTCCGGCGAAAACGCACACCACGGCTCTTTCTGAGAAAAAGCAAGCACGGAGGACGAGAATCGCTTTTGCCCTGCGTACCGTTCCGGGCAGCGGGTAGAACCAGGCAGAGAATTCCCGGCTAGCAGCTTCCCTGTGGCGGGGAAGTGGAAACATACACGTTTTCGGCCGAAAACGCATTTTCCGGAGAAAACGCACACCACGGCTCTTTCTGAGAAAAAGCAAGCACGGAGGACGAGAATCGCTTTTGCCCTGCGTACCGTTCCGGGCAGCGGGTAGAACCAGGCAGAGAATTCCCGGCTAGCAGCTTCCCTGTGGCGGGGAAGTGCAAACGTATACGTTTTCGGCCGAAAACGCGTTTTCCGGCGAAAACGCACACCACGGCTCTTTCTGAGAAAAAGCAAGCACGGAGGACGAGAATCGCTTTTGCCCTGCGTACCGTTCCGGGCAGCGGGTAGAACCAGGCAGAGAATTCCCGGCTAGCAGCTTCCCTGTGGCGGGGAAGTGCAAACGTACACGTTTTCGGCCGAAAACGCGTTTTCCGGTGAAAACGCACACCACCCCTCTTTCTGAGAAAAAGCAAGCACGGAGGACGAGAATCGCTTTTGCCCTGCGTAGCGTTCCGGGCAGCGGGTAGAACCGGGTAGAGAATTCCCGGCTAGCAGCTTCCCTGTGGCGGCGAAGTGCAAACGTACACGTTTTCGGCCGAAAACGCGTTTCCGGCGAAAACGCACACCACGGCTCTTTCTGAGAAACAGCAAGCACGGAGGACGAGAACCGCTTTTGCCCTGCGTAGCGTTCCGGGCAGCGGGTAGAACCAGGCAGAGAATTCCCGGCTAGCAGCTTCCCTGTGGCGGGGAAGTGCAAACGTACACGTTTTCGGCCGAAAACGCGTTTTCCGGTGAAAACGCACACCACGGCTCTTTCTGAGAAAAATCAAACACGGAGGAAGAGAACAGGTTTTGCCCTGCGTAGCGTTCCGGGCAGCGGGTAGAACCAGGCAGAGAATTCCCGGCTAGCAGCTTCCCTGTGGCGGGGAAGTGCAAACGTATACGTTTTCGGCCGAAAACGCGTTTTCCGGCGAAAACGCACACCACGGCTCTTTCTGAGAAAAAGCAAGCACGGAGGACGAGAATCGCTTTTGCCCTGCGTAGCGTTCCGGGCAGCGGGTAGAACCAGGCAGAGAATTCCCGGCTAGCAGATTCCCTGTGGCGGGGAAGTGCAAACGTACACGTTTTCGGCCGAAAACGCGTTTTCCAGCGAAAACGCACACCACGGCTCTTTCTGAGAAAAAGCAAGCACGGAGGACGAGAATCGCTTTTGCCCTGCGTAGCGTTCCGGGCAGCGGGTAGAACCAGGCAGAGAATTCCCGGCTAGCAGCTTCCCTGTGGCGGGGAAATGCAAACGTACACGTTTTCGGCCGAAAACGCGTTTTCCGGTGAAAACGCACACCACACCTCTTTCTGAGAAAAAGCAAGCACGGAGGACGAGAATCGCTTTTGCCCTGCGTAGCGTTCCGGGCAGCAGGTAGAACCAGGCAGAGAATTCCGGCTAGCAGCTTCCCTGTGGCGGGGAAGTGCAAACGTATCACGTTTTTGGCCGAAAACGCGTTTTCTGGCGAAAACACACACCACGGCTCTTTCTGAGAAAAAGCAAGCACGGAGGACGGGAATCGCTTTTGCCCTGCGTAGCGTTCCGGGCAGCGGGTAGAACCAGGCAGAGAATTCCCGGCTAGCAGCTTCCCTGTGGCTGGGAAGTGCAAACGTACACGTTTTCGGCCGAAAACGCGTTTTCCGGCGAAAACGCACACCACGGCTCTTTCTGAGAAACAGGAAGCACGGAGGATGAGAACCACTTTTGCCCTGCGTACCGTTCCGGGCAGCGGGTAGAACCAGGCAGAGAATTCCCGGCTAGCAGCTTCCCTGTGGCGGGGAAGTGCAAACGTACACGTTTTCGGCCGAAAACGCGTTTTCGGCGAAAACGCACACCATGGCTCTTTCTGAGAAAAATCAAACACGGAGGACGAGAACAGGTTTTGCCCTGCGTAGCGTTCCGGGCAGCGGGTAGAACCAGGCAGAGAATTCCCGGCTAGCAGCTTCCCTGTGGCGGGGAAGTGCAAACGTACACGTTTTCGGCCGAAAACTCGTTTCCGGCGAAAACGCACACCACGGCTCTTTCTGAGAAAAAGCAAGCACGGAGGACGAGAACCGCTTTTGCCCTGCGTAGCGTTCCGGGCAGCGGGTAGAACCAGGCAGAGAATTCCCGGCTAGCAGCTTCCCTGTGGCGGGGAAGTGCAAACGTACACGTTTTCGGCCGAAAACGCGTTTTCCGGCGAAAACGCACACCACGGCTCTTTCTGAGAAAAAGCAAGCACGGAGGACGAGAATCGCTTTTGCCCTGCGTAGCGTTCCGGGCAGCGGGTAGAACCAGGCAGAGAATTCCCGGCTAGCAGCTTCCCTGTGGCAGGGAAGTGCAAACGTACACGTTTTCGGCCGAAAACGCGTTTTCGGCGAAAACGCACACCACGGCTCTTTCTGAGAAAAAGCAAGCACGGAGGACGAGAATCGCTTTTGCCCTGCGTACCGTTCCGGGCAGCGGGTAGAACCAGGCAGAGAATTCCCGGCTAGCAGCTTCCCTGTGGCGGGGAAGTGCAAACATACACGTTTTCGGTCGAAAACGCGTTTTCCGGCGAAAACTCACACCACGGCTCTTTCTGAGAAAAAGCAAGCACGGAGGACGAGAATCGCTTTTGCCCTGCGTAGCGTTCCGGGCAGCGGGTAGAACCAGGCAGAGAATTCCCGGCTAGCAGCTTCCCTGTGGCGCGGAAGTGCAAACATACACGTTTTCGGCCGAAAACGCGTTTTCCGGTGAAAACGCACACCACGGCTCTTTCTGAGAAACAGCAAGCACGGAGGACGAGAATCGCTTTTGCCCTGCGTAGCGTTCCGGGCAGCGGGTAGAACCAGGCAGAGAATTCCCGGCTAGCAGCTTCCCTGTGGCGGGGAAGTGCAAACGTACACGTTTTCGGCCGAAAACGCGTTTTCCGGTGAAAACGCACACCACGGCTCTTTCTGAGAAAAATCAAAAACTGAGGACGAGAACAGGTTTTGCCCTGCGTAGCGTTCCGGGCAGCGGGTAGAACCAGGCAGAGAATTCCCGGCTAGCAGCTTCCCTGTGGCGGGGAAGTGCAAACGTACACGTTTTCGGCCGAAAACGCGTTTTCCGGCGAAAACGCACACCACGGCTCTTTCTGAGAAAAAGCAAGCACGGAGGACGAGAATCGCTTTTGCCCTGCGTACCGTTCCGGGCAGCGGGTAGAACCAGGCAGAGAATTCCCGGCTAGCAGCTTCCCTGTGGCGGGGAAGTGCAAACGTACACGTTTTCGGCCGAAAACGCGTTTTCCGGCGAAAACGCACACCACGGCTCTTTCTGAGAAAAATCAAAAACGGAGGACGAGAACAGGTTTTGCCCTGCGTAGCGTTCCGGGCAGCGGGTAGAACCAGGCAGAGAATTGCCGGCTAGCAGCTTCCCTGTGGCGGGGAAGTGCAAACGTACACGTTTTCGGCCGAAAACGCGTTTTCCGGTGAAAACGCACACCACGGCTCTTTCTGAGAAAAATCAAAAACGGAGGACGAGAACAGGTTTTGCCCTTCGTAGCGTTCCGGGCAGCGGGTAGAACCAGGCAGAGAATTCCCGGCTAGCAGCTTCCCTGTGGCGGGGAAGTGCAAACGTATACGTTTTCGTCCGAAAACGCGTTTTCCGGCGAAAACGCACACCACGGCTCTTTCTGAGAAAAAGCAAGCACGGAGGAGGAGGATCGCTTTTGCCCTGCGTACCGTTCCGGGCAGCAGGTAGAACCAGGCAGAGAATTCCCGGCTAGCAGCTTCCCTGTGGCGGGGAAGTGCAAACATACACGTTTTCGGCCGAAAACGCGTTTTCCGGCGAAAACGCACACCACGGCTCTTTCTGAGAAAAAGCAAGCACGGAGGAGGAGGATCGCTTTTGCCCTGCGTACCGTTCCGGGCAGCGGGTAGAACCAGGCAGAGAATTCCCGGCTAGCAGCTTCCCTTTGGCGCGGAAGTGCAAACGTACACGTTTTCGGCCGAAAACGTGTTTTCCGGTGAAAACGCACACCACGGCTCTTTCTGAGAAAAAGCAAGCACGGAGGACGAGAACTGCTTTTGCCCTGCGTAGCGTTCCGGGCAGTGGGTAGAACCAGGCAGAGAATTCCCGGCTAGCAGCTTCCCTGTGGCGGGGAAGTGCAAACATACACGTTTTCGGCCGAAAACGCGTTTTCCGGCGAAAACTCACACCACGGCTCTTTCTGAGAAAAAGCAAGCACGGAGGACGAGAATCGCTTTTGCCCTGCGTAGCGTTCCGGGCAGCGGGTAGAACCAGGCAGAGAATTCCCGGCTAGCAGCTTCCCTGTGGCGCGGAAGTGCAAACATACACGTTTTCGGCCGAAAACGCGTTTTCCGGTGAAAACGCACACCACGGCTCTTTCTGAGAAAAAGCAAGCACGGAGTACGAGAATCGCTTTTGCCCTGCGTAGCATTCCGGGCAGCGGGTAGAACCGGGCAGAGAATTCCCGGCTAGCAGCTTCCCTGTGGCGGGGAAGTGCAAACGTACACGTTTTCGGCCGAAAACGCGTTTTCCGGTGAAAACGCACACCACGGCTCTTTCTGAGAAAAATCAAAAACGGAGGACGAGAACAGGTTTTGCCCTGCGTAGCGTTCCGGGCAGCGGGTAGAACCAGGCAGAGAATTCCCGGCTAGCAGCTTCCCTGTGGCGGGGAAGTGCAAACGTATACGTTTTCGGCCGAAAACGCGTTTTCCGGCGAAAACGCACACCACGGCTCTTTCTGAGAAAAAGCAAGCACGGAGGACGAGAATCGCTTTTGCCCTGCGTACCGTTCCGGGCAGCGGGTAGAACCAGGCAGAGAATTCCCGGCTAGCAGATTCCCTGTGGCGGGGAAGTGCAAACGTACACGTTTTCGGCCGAAAACGCGTTTTCCAGCGAAAACGCACACCACGGCTCTTTCTGAGAAAAAGCAAGCACGGAGGACGAGAATCGCTTTTGCCCTGCGTAGCGTTCCGGGCAGCGGGTAGAACCAGGCAGAGAATTCCCGGCTAGCAGCTTCCCTGTGGCAGGGAAGTGCAAACGTACACGTTTTCGGCCGAAAACGCGTTTTCGGCGAAAACGCACACCACGGCTCTTTCTGAGAAAAAGCAAGCATGGAGGACGAGGATCGCTTTTGCCCTGCGTAGCGATCCGGACAGCGGGTAGAACCAGGCAGAGAATTCCCGGCTAGCAGCTTCCCTGTGGCGGGGAAGTGCAAACGTACACGTTTTCGGCCGAAAACTCGTTTTCGGCGAAAACGCACACCACGGCTCTTTCTGAGAAAAAGCAAGCACGGAGGACGAGAATCGCTTTTGCCCTGCGTACCGTTCCGGGCAGCGGGTAGAACCAGGCAGAGAATTCCCGTATAGCAGCTTCCCTGTGGCGGGGAAGTGCAAACATACACGTTTTCGGCCGAAAACGCGTTTTCCGGCGAAAACGCACACCACGGCTCTTTCTGAGAAAAAGCAAGCACGGAGGACGAGAATCGCTTTTGCCCTGCGTACCGTTCCGGGCAGCGGGTAGAACCAGGCAGAGAATTCCCGGCTAGCAGCTTCCCTGTGGCGGGGAAGTGCAAACGTACACGTTTTCGGCCGAAAAGACGTTTCCGGCGAAAACGCACACCACGGCTCTTTCTGAGAAACAGCAAGCACGGAGGACGAGAACAGGTTTTGCCCTGCGTAGCATTCCGGGCAGCGGGTAGAACCAGGCAGAGAATTCCCGGCTAGCAGCTTCCCTGTGGCGGGGAAGTGCAAACGTACACGTTTTCGGCCGAAAACGCGTTTTCCGGCGAAAACGCACACCACGGCTCTTTCTGAGAAAAAGCAAGCACGGAGGACGAGAATCGCTTTTGCCCTGCGTACCGTTCCGGGCAGCGGGTAGAACCAGGCAGAGAATTCCCGGCTAGCAGCTTCCCTGTGGCGGGGAAGTGCAAACGTACACGTTTTCGGCCGAAAACGCGTTTTCCGGCGAAAACGCACACCACGGCTCTTTCTGAGAAAAAGCAAGCACGGAGGACGAGAATCGCTTTTGCCCTGCGTAGCGTTCCGGGCAGCGGGTAGAACCAGGCAGAGAATTCCCGGCTAGCAGCTTCCCTGTGGCGGGGAAGTGCAAACGTACACGTTTTCGGCCGAAAACGCGTTTTCCGGCGAAAACGCACACCACGGCTCTTTCTGAGAAAAAGCAAGCACGGAGGACGAGAATCGCTTTTGCCCCTGCCTAGCGTTCCGGGCAGCGGGTAGAACCAGGCAGAGAATTCCCGGCTAGCAGCTTCCCTGTGGCTGGGAAGTGCAAACGTACACGTTTTCGGCCAAAAACGCGTTTTCGGCGAAAACGCACACCACGGCTCTTTCTGAGAAAAAGCAAGCACGGAGGACGAGGATCGCTTTTGCCCTGCGTACCGTTCCGGACAGCGGGTAGAACCAGGCAGAGAATTCCCGGCTAGCAGCTTCCCTGTGGCGGGGAAGTGCAAACATACACGTTTTCGGCCGAAAACGCGTTTTCCGGTGAAAACGCACACCACCCCTCTTTCTGAGAAAAAGCAAGCACGGAGGACGAGAATCGCTTTTGCCCTGCGTAGCGTTCCGGGCAGCAGGTAGAACCAGGCAGAGAATTCCGGCTAGCAGCTTCCCTGTGGCGTGGAAGTGCAAACGTACACGTTTTCGGCCGAAAATGCGTTTTCCGGCGAAAACGCACACCACGGCTCTTTCTGAGAAAAAGCAAGCACGGAGGACGAGAATCGCTTTTGCCCTGCGTAGCGTTCCGGGCAGCGGGTAGAACCAGGCAGAGAATTCCCGGCTAGCAGCTTCCCTGTGGCGGGGAAGTGCAAACGTACACGTTTTCGGCCGAAAACTCCTTTTCGGCGAAAACGCACACCACGGCTCTTTCTGAGAAAAAGCAAGCACGGAGGACGAGAACCACTTTTGCCCTGCGTAGCGTTCCGGGCAGCGGGTAGAACCAGGCAGAGAATTCCCGGCTAGCAGCTTCCCTGTGGCGGGGAAGTGCAAACGTACACGTTTTCGGCCGAAAACGCGTTTTCGGCGAAAACGCACACCATGGCTCTTTCTGAGAAAAATCAAACACGGAGGACGAGAACAGGTTTTGCCCTGCGTAGCGTTCCGGACAGCGGGTAGAACCAGGCAGAGAATTCCCGGCTAGCAGCTTCCCTGTGGCGGGGAAGTGCAAACGTACACGTTTTCGGCCGAAAATGCGTTTTCCGGTGAAAACGCACACCACGGCTCTTTCTGAGAAAAAGCAAGCACGGAGGACGAGAATCGCTTTTGCCCTGCGTACCGTTCCGGGCAGCGGGTAGAACCAGGCAGAGAATTCCCGGCTAGCAGCTTCCCTGTGGCGGGGAAGTGCAAACGTACACGTTTTCGGCCGAAAACGCGTTTTCGGCGAAAACGCACACCACGGCTCTTTCTGAGAAAAAGCAAGCACGGAGGACGAGAATCGCTTTTGCCCTGCGTAGCGTTCCGGGCAGCGGGTAGAACAAGGCAGAGAATTCCCGGCTAGCAGCTTCCCTGTGGCGGGGAAGTGCAAACGTATCACGTTTTTGGCCGAAAATGCGTTTTCTGGCGAAAATGCACACTACGGCTCTTTCTGAGAAAAAGCAAGCACGGAGGACGAGAACCGCTTTTGCCCTGCGTAGCGTTCCGGGCAGCGGGTAGAACCAGGCAGAGAATTGCCGGCTAGCAGCTTCCCTTTGGCGCGGAAGTGCAAAC
Organism: Athene noctua; assembly: GCF_965140245.1. NCBI lineage: Eukaryota > Metazoa > Chordata > Aves > Strigiformes > Strigidae > Athene > Athene noctua. The sequence continues at coordinate 83,721 of NW_027437566.1, read as the reverse complement.
GTACACGTTTTCGGCCGAAAACTCGTTTTCGGCGAAAACGCACACCACGGCTCTTTCTGAGAAAAAGCAAGCACGGAGGACGAGAACCACTTTTGCCCTGCGTAGCGTTCCGGGCAGCGGGTAGAACCAGGCAGAGAATTCCCGGGTAGCAGCTTCCCTGTGGCGGGGAAGTGCAAACGTACACGTTTTCGGCCGAAAACGCGTTTTCGGCGAAAACGCACACCATGGCTCTTTCTGAGAAAAATCAAACACGGAGGACGAGAACAGGTTTTGCCCTGCGTAGCGTTCCGGACAGCGGGTAGAACCAGGCAGAGAATTCCCGGCTAGCAGCTTCCCTGTGGCGGGGAAGTGCAAACGTACACGTTTTCGGCCGAAAATGCGTTTTCCGGTGAAAACGCACACCACGGCTCTTTCTGAGAAAAAGCAAGCACGGAGGACGAGAATCGCTTTTGCCCTGCGTACCGTTCCGGGCAGCGGGTAGAACCAGGCAGAGAATTCCCGGCTAGAAGCTTCCCTGTGGCGGGGAAGTGCAAACGTACACGTTTTCGGCCGAAAACGCGTTTTCCAGCGAAAACGCACACCACGGCTCTTTCTGAGAAAAAGCAAGCACGGAGGACGAGAATCGCTTTTGCCCTGCGTAGCGTTCCGGGCAGCGGGTAGAACCAGGCAGAGAATTCCCGGCTAGCAGCTTCCCTGTGGCAGGGAAGTGCAAACGTACACGTTTTCGGCCGAAAACGCGTTTTCGGCGAAAACGCACACCACGGCTCTTTCTGAGAAAAAGCAAGCATGGAGGACGAGGATCGCTTTTGCCCTGCGTAGCGATCCGGACAGCGGGTAGAACCAGGCAGAGAATTCCCGGCTAGCAGCTTCCCTGTGGCGGGGAAGTGCAAACGTACACGTTTTCGGCCGAAAACTCGTTTTCGGCGAAAACGCACACCACGGCTCTTTCTGAGAAAAAGCAAGCACGGAGGACGAGAATCGCTTTTGCCCTGCGTACCGTTCCGGGCAGCGGGTAGAACCAGGCAGAGAATTCCCGTATAGCAGCTTCCCTGTGGCGGGGAAGTGCAAACATACACGTTTTCGGCCGAAAACGCGTTTTCCGGCGAAAACGCACACCACAGCTCTTTCTGAGAAAAAGCAAGCACGGAGGACGAGAATCGCTTTTGCCCTGCGTACCGTTCCGGGCAGCGGGTAGAACCAGGCAGAGAATTCCCGGCTAGCAGCTTCCCTGTGGCGGGGAAGTGCAAACGTACACGTTTTCGGCCGAAAACGCGTTTTCCGGCGAAAACGCACACCACGGCTCTTTCTGAGAAAAAGCAAGCACGGAGGACGAGAATCGCTTTTGCCCTGCGTACCGTTCCGGGCAGCGGGTAGAACCAGGCAGAGAATTCCCGGCTAGCAGCTTCCCTGTGGCGGGGAAGTGCAAACGTACACGTTTTCGGCCGAAAACGCGTTTTCCGGCGAAAACGCACACCACGGCTCTTTCTGAGAAAAAGCAAGCACGGAGGACGAGAATCGCTTTTGCCCTGCGTAGCGTTCCGGGCAGCGGGTAGAACCAGGCAGAGAATTCCCGGCTAGCAGCTTCCCTGTGGCGGGGAAGTGCAAACGTACACGTTTTCGGCCGAAAACGCGTTTTCCGGCGAAAACGCACACCACGGCTCTTTCTGAGAAAAAGCAAGCACGGAGGACGAGAATCGCTTTTGCCCCTGCCTAGCGTTCCGGGCAGCGGGTAGAACCAGGCAGAGAATTCCCGGCTAGCAGCTTCCCTGTGGCTGGGAAGTGCAAACGTACACGTTTTCGGCCAAAAACGCGTTTTCGGCGAAAACGCACACCACGGCTCTTTCTGAGAAAAAGCAAGCACGGAGGACGAGGATCGCTTTTGCCCTGCGTAGCGTTCCGGGCAGCGGGTAGAACCAGGCAGAGAATTCCCGGCTAGCAGCTTCCCTGTGGCGGGGAAGTGGAAACATACACGTTTTCGGCCGAAAACGCGTTTTCCGGCGAAAACGCACACCACGGCTCTTTCTGAGAAAAAGCAAGCACGTATGACGAGAATCGCTTTTGCCCTGCGTACCGTTCCGGACAGCGGGTAGAACCAGGCAGAGAATTCCCGGCTAGCAGCTTCCCTGTGGCGGGGAAGTGCAAACATACACGTTTTCGGCCGAAAACGCGTTTTCCGGTGAAAACGCACACCACCCCTCTTTCTGAGAAAAAGCAAGCACGGAGGACGAGAATCGCTTTTGCCCTGCGTAGCGTTCCGGGCAGCAGGTAGAACCAGGCAGAGAATTCCGGCTAGCAGCTTCCCTGTGGCGTGGAAGTGCAAACGTACACGTTTTCGGCCGAAAACGCGTTTTCCGGCGAAAACGCACACCACGGCTCTTTCTGAGAAAAAGCAAGCACGGAGGACGAGAATCGCTTTTGCCCTGCGTAGCGTTCCGGGCAGCGGGTAGAACCAGGCAGAGAATTCCCGGCTAGCAGCTTCCCTGTGGCGGGGAAGTGCAAACGTACACGTTTTCGGCCGAAAACTCGTTTTCGGCGAAAACGCACACCATGGCTCTTTCTGAGAAAAATCAAACACGGAGGACGAGAACAGGTTTTGCCCTGCGTAGCGTTCCGGACAGCGGGTAGAACCAGGCAGAGAATTCCCGGCTAGCAGCTTCCCTGTGGCGGGGAAGTGCAAACGTACACGTTTTCGGCCGAAAATGCGTTTTCCGGTGAAAACGCACACCACGGCTCTTTCTGAGAAAAAGCAAGCACGGAGGACGAGAATCGCTTTTGCCCTGCGTACCGTTCCGGGCAGCGGGTAGAACCAGGCAGAGAATTCCCGGCTAGCAGCTTCCCTGTGGCGGGGAAGTGCAAACGTACACGTTTTCGGCCGAAAAGACGTTTCCGGCGAAAACGCACACCACGGCTCTTTCTGAGAAACAGCAAGCACGGAGGACGAGAACAGGTTTTGCCCTGCGTAGCATTCCGGGCAGCGGGTAGAACCAGGCAGAGAATTCCCGGCTAGCAGCTTCCCTGTGGCGGGGAAGTGCAAACGTACACGTTTTCGGCCGAAAACGCGTTTTCCAGCGAAAACGCACACCACGGCTCTTTCTGAGAAAAAGCAAGCACGGAGGACGAGAATCGCTTTTGCCCTGCGTACCGTTCCGGGCAGCGGGTAGAACCAGGCAGAGAATTCCCGGCTAGCAGCTTCCCTGTGGCGGGGAAGTGCAAACGTACACGTTTTCGGCCGAAAACGCGTTTTCCGGCGAAAACGCACACCACGGCTCTTTCTGAGAAAAAGCAAGCACGGAGGACGAGAATCGCTTTTGCCCTGCGTAGCGTTCCGGGCAGCGGGTAGAACCAGGCAGAGAATTCCCGGCTAGCAGCTTCCCTGTGGCGGGGAAGTGCAAACGTACACGTTTTCGGCCGAAAACGCGTTTTCCGGCGAAAACGCACACCACGGCTCTTTCTGAGAAAAAGCAAGCACGGAGGACGAGAATCGCTTTTGCCCCTGCGTAGCGTTCCGGGCAGCGGGTAGAACCAGGCAGAGAATTCCCGGCTAGCAGCTTCCCTGTGGCTGGGAAGTGCAAACGTACACGTTTTCGGCCAAAAACGCGTTTTCGGCGAAAACGCACACCACGGCTCTTTCTGAGAAAAAGCAAGCACGGAGGACGAGGATCGTTTTTGCCCTGCGTACCGTTCCGGACAGCGGGTAGAACCAGGCAGAGAATTCCCGGCTAGCAGCTTCCCTGTGGCGGGGAAGTGCAAACATACACGTTTTCGGCCGAAAACGCGTTTTCCGGTGAAAACGCACACCACCCCTCTTTCTGAGAAAAAGCAAGCACGGAGGACGAGAATCGCTTTTGCCCTGCGTAGCGTTCCGGGCAGCAGGTAGAACCAGGCAGAGAATTCCGGCTAGCAGCTTCCCTGTGGCGTGGAAGTGCAAACGTACACGTTTTCGGCCGAAAACGCGTTTTCCGGCGAAAACGCACACCACGGCTCTTTCTGAGAAAAAGCAAGCACGGAGGACGAGAATCGCTTTTGCCCTGCGTAGCGTTCCGGGCAGCGGGTAGAACCAGGCAGAGAATTCCCGGCTAGCAGCTTCCCTGTGGCTGGGAAGTGCAAACGTACACGTTTTCGGCCAAAAACTCCTTTTCGGCGAAAACGCACACCACGGCTCTTTCTGAGAAAAAGCAAGCACGGAGGACGAGAACCACTTTTGCCCTGCGTAGCGTTCCGGGCAGCGGGTAGAACCAGGCAGAGAATTCCCGGGTAGCAGCTTCCCTGTGGCGGGGAAGTGCAAACGTACACGTTTTCGGCCGAAAACGCGTTTTCGGCGAAAACGCACACCATGGCTCTTTCTGAGAAAAATCAAACACGGAGGACGAGAACAGGTTTTGCCCTGCGTAGCGTTCCGGACAGCGGGTAGAACCAGGCAGAGAATTCCCGGCTAGCAGCTTCCCTGTGGCGGGGAAGTGCAAACGTACACGTTTTCGGCCGAAAATGCGTTTTCCGGTGAAAACGCACACCACGGCTCTTTCTGAGAAAAAGCAAGCACGGAGGACGAGAATCGCTTTTGCCCTGCGTACCGTTCCGGGCAGCGGGTAGAACCAGGCAGAGAATTCCCGGCTAGAAGCTTCCCTGTGGCGGGGAAGTGCAAACGTACACGTTTTCGGCCGAAAACGCGTTTTCCAGCGAAAACGCACACCACGGCTCTTTCTGAGAAAAAGCAAGCACGGAGGACGAGAATCGCTTTTGCCCTGCGTAGCGTTCCGGGCAGCGGGTAGAACCAGGCAGAGAATTCCCGGCTAGTAGCTTCCCTGTGGCAGGGAAGTGCAAACGTACACGTTTTCGGCCGAAAACGCGTTTTCGGCGAAAACGCACACCACGGCTCTTTCTGAGAAAAATCAAACACGGAGGACGAGAACAGGTTTTGCCCTGCGTAGCGTTCCGGACAGCGGGTAGAACCAGGCAGAGAATTCCCGGCTAGCAGCTTCCCTGTGGCGGGGAAGTGCAAACGTACACGTTTTCGGCCGAAAATGCGTTTTCCGGTGAAAACGCACACCACGGCTCTTTCTGAGAAAAAGCAAGCACGGAGGACGAGAATCGCTTTTGCCCTGCGTACCGTTCCGGGCAGCGGGTAGAACCAGGCAGAGAATTCCCGGCTAGAAGCTTCCCTGTGGCGGGGAAGTGCAAACGTACACGTTTTCGGCCGAAAACGCGTTTTCCAGCGAAAACGCACACCACGGCTCTTTCTGAGAAAAAGCAAGCACGGAGGACGAGAATCGCTTTTGCCCTGCGTAGCGTTCCGGGCAGCGGGTAGAACCAGGCAGAGAATTCCCGGCTAGCAGCTTCCCTGTGGCAGGGAAGTGCAAACGTACACGTTTTCGGCCGAAAACGCGTTTTCGGCGAAAACGCACACCACGGCTCTTTCTGAGAAAAAGCAAGCATGGAGGACGAGGATCGCTTTTGCCCTGCGTAGCGATCCGGACAGCGGGTAGAACCAGGCAGAGAATTCCCGGCTAGCAGCTTCCCTGTGGCGGGGAAGTGCAAACGTACACGTTTTCGGCCGAAAACTCGTTTTCGGCGAAAACGCACACCACGGCTCTTTCTGAGAAAAAGCAAGCACGGAGGACGAGAATCGCTTTTGCCCTGCGTACCGTTCCGGGCAGCGGGTAGAACCAGGCAGAGAATTCCCGTATAGCAGCTTCCCTGTGGCGGGGAAGTGCAAACATACACGTTTTCGGCCGAAAACGCGTTTTCCGGCGAAAACGCACACCACAGCTCTTTCTGAGAAAAAGCAAGCACGGAGGACGAGAATCGCTTTTGCCCTGCGTACCGTTCCGGGCAGCGGGTAGAACCAGGCAGAGAATTCCCGGCTAGCAGCTTCCCTGTGGCGGGGAAGTGCAAACGTACACGTTTTCGGCCGAAAAGACGTTTCCGGCGAAAACGCACACCACGGCTCTTTCTGAGAAACAGCAAGCACGGAGGACGAGAACAGGTTTTGCCCTGCGTAGCATTCCGGGCAGCGGGTAGAACCAGGCAGAGAATTCCCGGCTAGCAGCTTCCCTGTGGCGGGGAAGTGCAAACGTACACGTTTTCGGCCGAAAACGCGTTTTCCGGCGAAAACGCACACCACGGCTCTTTCTGAGAAAAAGCAAGCACGGAGGACGAGAATCGCTTTTGCCCTGCGTAGCGTTCCGGGCAGCGGGTAGAACCAGGCAGAGAATTCCCGGCTAGCAGCTTCCCTGTGGCGGGGAAGTGCAAACGTACACGTTTTCGGCCAAAAACTCCTTTTCGGCGAAAACGCACACCACGGCTCTTTCTGAGAAAAAGCAAGCACGGAGGACGAGAACCACTTTTGCCCTGCGTAGCGTTCCGGGCAGCGGGTAGAACCAGGCAGAGAATTCCCGGGTAGCAGCTTCCCTGTGGCGGGGAAGTGCAAACGTACACGTTTTCGGCCGAAAACGCGTTTTCGGCGAAAACGCACACCATGGCTCTTTCTGAGAAAAATCAAACACGGAGGACGAGAACAGGTTTTGCCCTGCGTAGCGTTCCGGACAGCGGGTAGAACCAGGCAGAGAATTCCCGGCTAGCAGCTTCCCTGTGGCGGGGAAGTGCAAACGTACACGTTTTCGGCCGAAAATGCGTTTTCCGGTGAAAACGCACACCACGGCTCTTTCTGAGAAAAAGCAAGCACGGAGGACGAGAATCGCTTTTGCCCTGCGTACCGTTCCGGGCAGCGGGTAGAACCAGGCAGAGAATTCCCGGCTAGAAGCTTCCCTGTGGCGGGGAAGTGCAAACGTACACGTTTTCGGCCGAAAACGCGTTTTCCAGCGAAAACGCACACCACGGCTCTTTCTGAGAAAAAGCAAGCACGGAGGACGAGAATCGCTTTTGCCCTGCGTAGCGTTCCGGGCAGCGGGTAGAACCAGGCAGAGAATTCCCGGCTAGCAGCTTCCCTGTGGCAGGGAAGTGCAAACGTACACGTTTTCGGCCGAAAACGCGTTTTCGGCGAAAACGCACACCACGGCTCTTTCTGAGAAAAATCAAACACGGAGGACGAGAACAGGTTTTGCCCTGCGTAGCGTTCCGGACAGCGGGTAGAACCAGGCAGAGAATTCCCGGCTAGCAGCTTCCCTGTGGCGGGGAAGTGCAAACATACACGTTTTCGGCCGAAAACGCGTTTTCCGGCGAAAACGCACACCACAGCTCTTTCTGAGAAAAAGCAAGCACGGAGGACGAGAATCGCTTTTGCCCTGCGTACCGTTCCGGGCAGCGGGTAGAACCAGGCAGAGAATTCCCGGCTAGCAGCTTCCCTGTGGCGGGGAAGTGCAAACGTACACGTTTTCGGCCGAAAAGACGTTTCCGGCGAAAACGCACACCACGGCTCTTTCTGAGAAACAGCAAGCACGGAGGACGAGAACAGGTTTTGCCCTGCGTAGCATTCCGGGCAGCGGGTAGAACCAGGCAGAGAATTCCCGGCTAGCAGCTTCCCTGTGGCGGGGAAGTGCAAACGTACACGTTTTCGGCCGAAAACGCGTTTTCCGGCGAAAACGCACACCACGGCTCTTTCTGAGAAAAAGCAAGCACGGAGGACGAGAATCGCTTTTGCCCTGCGTACCGTTCCGGGCAGCGGGTAGAACCAGGCAGAGAATTCCCGGCTAGCAGCTTCCCTGTGGCGGGGAAGTGCAAACGTACACGTTTTCGGCCGAAAACGCGTTTTCCGGCGAAAACGCACACCACGGCTCTTTCTGAGAAAAAGCAAGCACGGAGGACGAGAATCGCTTTTGCCCTGCGTAGCGTTCCGGGCAGCGGGTAGAACCAGGCAGAGAATTCCCGGCTAGCAGCTTCCCTGTGGCGGGGAAGTGCAAACGTACACGTTTTCGGCCGAAAACGCGTTTTCCGGCGAAAACGCACACCACGGCTCTTTCTGAGAAAAAGCAAGCACGGAGGACGAGAATCGCTTTTGCCCCTGCCTAGCGTTCCGGGCAGCGGGTAGAACCAGGCAGAGAATTCCCGGCTAGCAGCTTCCCTGTGGCTGGGAAGTGCAAACGTACACGTTTTCGGCCAAAAACGCGTTTTCGGCGAAAACGCACACCACGGCTCTTTCTGAGAAAAAGCAAGCACGGAGGACGAGGATCGCTTTTGCCCTGCGTAGCGTTCCGGGCAGCGGGTAGAACCAGGCAGAGAATTCCCGGCTAGCAGCTTCCCTGTGGCGGGGAAGTGGAAACATACACGTTTTCGGCCGAAAACGCGTTTTCCGGCGAAAACGCACACCACGGCTCTTTCTGAGAAAAAGCAAGCACGTATGACGAGAATCGCTTTTGCCCTGCGTACCGTTCCGGACAGCGGGTAGAACCAGGCAGAGAATTCCCGGCTAGCAGCTTCCCTGTGGCGGGGAAGTGCAAACATACACGTTTTCGGCCGAAAACGCGTTTTCCGGTGAAAACGCACACCACCCCTCTTTCTGAGAAAAAGCAAGCACGGAGGACGAGAATCGCTTTTGCCCTGCGTAGCGTTCCGGGCAGCAGGTAGAACCAGGCAGAGAATTCCGGCTAGCAGCTTCCCTGTGGCGTGGAAGTGCAAACGTACACGTTTTCGGCCGAAAACGCGTTTTCCGGCGAAAACGCACACCACGGCTCTTTCTGAGAAAAAGCAAGCACGGAGGACGAGAATCGCTTTTGCCCTGCGTAGCGTTCCGGGCAGCGGGTAGAACCAGGCAGAGAATTCCCGGCTAGCAGCTTCCCTGTGGCGGGGAAGTGCAAACGTACACGTTTTCGGCCGAAAACTCGTTTTCGGCGAAAACGCACACCATGGCTCTTTCTGAGAAAAATCAAACACGGAGGACGAGAACAGGTTTTGCCCTGCGTAGCGTTCCGGACAGCGGGTAGAACCAGGCAGAGAATTCCCGGCTAGCAGCTTCCCTGTGGCGGGGAAGTGCAAACGTACACGTTTTCGGCCGAAAATGCGTTTTCCAGTGAAAACGCACACCACGGCTCTTTCTGAGAAAAAGCAAGCACGGAGGACGAGAATCGCTTTTGCCCTGCGTACCGTTCCGGGCAGCGGGTAGAACCAGGCAGAGAATTCCCGGCTAGCAGCTTCCCTGTGGCGGGGAAGTGCAAACGTACACGTTTTCGGCCGAAAACGCGTTTTCGGCGAAAACGCACACCACGGCTCTTTCTGAGAAAAAGCAAGCACGGAGGACGAGAATCGCTTTTGCCCTGCGTAGCGTTCCGGGCAGCGGGTAGAACAAGGCAGAGAATTCCCGGCTAGCAGCTTCCCTGTGGCGGGGAAGTGCAAACGTATCACGTTTTTGGCCGAAAATGCGTTTTCTGGCGAAAATGCACACTACGGCTCTTTCTGGGAAACAGCAAGCACGGAGGACGAGAACCGCTTTTGCCCTGCGTAGCGTTCCGGGCAGCGGGTAGAACCAGGCAGAGAATTCCCGGCTAGCAGCTTCCCTTTGGCGCGGAAGTGCAAACGTACACGTTTAAGGCCGAAAACGCGTTTTCCGGCGAAAACGCACACCATGGCTCTCTCTGAGAAAAAGCAAGCACGGAGGACGAGAATCGCTTTTGCCCTGCGTAGCGTTCCGGGCAGCGGGTAGAACCAGGCAGAGAATTCCCGGCTAGCAGCTTCCCTGTGGCGGGGAAATGCAAACGTACACGTTTTCGGCCGAAAACGCGTTTTCCGGTGAAAACGCACACCACCCCTCTTTCTGAGAAAAAGCAAGCACGGAGGACGAGAATCGCTTTTGCCCTGCGTAGCGTTCCGGGCAGCAGGTAGAACCAGGCAGAGAATTCCGGCTAGCAGCTTCCCTGTGGCGGGGAAGTGCAAACGTACACGTTTTCGGCCGAAAACGCGTTTTCGGCGAAAACGCACACCACGGCTCTTTCTGAGAAAAAGCAAGCATGGAGGACGAGGATCGCTTTTGCCCTGCGTAGCGTTCCGGACAGCGGGTAGAACCAGGCAGAGAATTCCCGGCTAGCAGCTTCCCTGTGGCGGGGAAGTGCAAACGTACACGTTTTCGGCCGAAAACTCGTTTTCGGCGAAAACGCACACCACGGCTCTTTCTGAGAAAAAGCAAGCACGGAGGACGAGAATCGCTTTTGCCCTGCGTACCGTTCCGGGCAGCGGGTAGAACCAGGCAGAGAATTCCCGGCTAGCAGCTTCCCTGTGGCGGGGAAGTGCAAACATACACGTTTTCGGCCGAAAACGCGTTTTCCGGCGAAAACGCACACCACAGCTCTTTCTGAGAAAAAGCAAGCACGGAGGACGAGAATCGCTTTTGCCCTGCGTACCGTTCCGGGCAGCGGGTAGAACCAGGCAGAGAATTCCCGGCTAGCAGCTTCCCTGTGGCGGGGAAGTGCAAACGTACACGTTTTCGGCCGAAAAGACGTTTCCGGCGAAAACGCACACCACGGCTCTTTCTGAGAAACAGCAAGCACGGAGGACGAGAACAGGTTTTGCCCTGCGTAGCATTCCGGGCAGCGGGTAGAACCAGGCAGAGAATTCCCGGCTAGCAGCTTCCCTGTGGCGGGGAAGTGCAAACGTACACGTTTTCGGCCGAAAACGCGTTTTCCGGCGAAAACGCACACCACGGCTCTTTCTGAGAAAAAGCAAGCACGGAGGACGAGAATCGCTTTTGCCCTGCGTAGCGTTCCGGGCAGCGGGTAGAACCAGGCAGAGAATTCCCGGCTAGCAGCTTCCCTGTGGCGGGGAAGTGCAAACGTACACGTTTTCGGCCGAAAACGCGTTTTCCGGCGAAAACGCACACCACGGCTCTTTCTGAGAAAAAGCAAGCACGGAGGACGAGAATCGCTTTTGCCCTGCGTAGCGTTCCGGGCAGCGGGTAGAACCAGGCAGAGAATTCCCGGCTAGCAGCTTCCCTGTGGCGGGGAAGTGCAAACGTACACGTTTTCGGCCGAAAACGCGTTTTCGGCGAAAACGCACACCACGGCTCTTTCTGAGAAAAAGCAAGCACGGAGGACGAGAATCGCTTTTGCCCTGCGTAGCGTTCCGGGCAGCGGGTAGAACAAGGCAGAGAATTCCCGGCTAGCAGCTTCCCTGTGGCGGGGAAGTGCAAACGTATCACGTTTTTGGCCGAAAATGCGTTTTCTGGCGAAAATGCACACTACGGCTCTTTCTGGGAAACAGCAAGCACGGAGGACGAGAACCGCTTTTGCCCTGCGTAGCGTTCCGGGCAGCGGGTAGAACCAGGCAGAGAATTCCCGGCTAGCAGCTTCCCTTTGGCGCGGAAGTGCAAACGTACACGTTTAAGGCCGAAAACGCGTTTTCCGGCGAAAACGCACACCATGGCTCTCTCTGAGAAAAAGCAAGCACGGAGGACGAGAATCGCTTTTGCCCTGCGTAGCGTTCCGGGCAGCGGGTAGAACCAGGCAGAGAATTCCCGGCTAGCAGCTTCCCTGTGGCGGGGAAATGCAAACGTACACGTTTTCGGCCGAAAACGCGTTTTCCGGTGAAAACGCACACCACCCCTCTTTCTGAGAAAAAGCAAGCACGGAGGACGAGAATCGCTTTTGCCCTGCGTAGCGTTCCGGGCAGCAGGTAGAACCAGGCAGAGAATTCCGGCTAGCAGCTTCCCTGTGGCGGGGAAGTGCAAACGTACACGTTTTCGGCCGAAAACGCGTTTTCGGCGAAAACGCACACCACGGCTCTTTCTGAGAAAAAGCAAGCATGGAGGACGAGGATCGCTTTTGCCCTGCGTAGCGTTCCGGACAGCGGGTAGAACCAGGCAGAGAATTCCCGGCTAGCAGCTTCCCTGTGGCGGGGAAGTGCAAACGTACACGTTTTCGGCCGAAAACTCGTTTTCGGCGAAAACGCACACCACGGCTCTTTCTGAGAAAAAGCAAGCACGGAGGACGAGAATCGCTTTTGCCCTGCGTACCGTTCCGGGCAGCGGGTAGAACCAGGCAGAGAATTCCCGGCTAGCAGCTTCCCTGTGGCGGGGAAGTGCAAACATACACGTTTTCGGCCGAAAACGCGTTTTCCGGCGAAAACGCACACCACAGCTCTTTCTGAGAAAAAGCAAGCACGGAGGACGAGAATCGCTTTTGCCCTGCGTACCGTTCCGGGCAGCGGGTAGAACCAGGCAGAGAATTCCCGGCTAGCAGCTTCCCTGTGGCGGGGAAGTGCAAACGTACACGTTTTCGGCCGAAAAGACGTTTCCGGCGAAAACGCACACCACGGCTCTTTCTGAGAAACAGCAAGCACGGAGGACGAGAACAGGTTTTGCCCTGCGTAGCATTCCGGGCAGCGGGTAGAACCAGGCAGAGAATTCCCGGCTAGCAGCTTCCCTGTGGCGGGGAAGTGCAAACGTACACGTTTTCGGCCGAAAACGCGTTTTCCGGCGAAAACGCACACCACGGCTCTTTCTGAGAAAAAGCAAGCACGGAGGACGAGAATCGCTTTTGCCCTGCGTAGCGTTCCGGGCAGCGGGTAGAACCAGGCAGAGAATTCCCGGCTAGCAGCTTCCCTGTGGCGGGGAAGTGCAAACGTACACGTTTTCGGCCGAAAACGCGTTTTCCGGCGAAAACGCACACTACGGCTCTTTCTGAGAAAAAGCAAGCACGGAGGACGAGAATCGCTTTTGCCCTGCGTAGCGTTCCGGGCAGCGGGTAGAACCAGGCAGAGAATTCCCGGCTAGCAGCTTCCCTGTGGCGGGGAAGTGCAAACGTACACGTTTTCGGCCGAAAACGCGTTTTCCGGCGAAAACGCACACCACGGCTCTTTCTGAGAAAAAGCAAGCACGGAGGACGAGAATCGCTTTTGCCCCTGCCTAGCGTTCCGGGCAGCGGGTAGAACCAGGCAGAGAATTCCCGGCTAGCAGCTTCCCTGTGGCTGGGAAGTGCAAACGTACACGTTTTCGGCCAAAAACGCGTTTTCGGCGAAAACGCACACCACGGCTCTTTCTGAGAAAAAGCAAGCACGGAGGACGAGGATCGCTTTTGCCCTGCGTAGCGTTCCGGGCAGCGGGTAGAACCAGGCAGAGAATTCCCGGCTAGCAGCTTCCCTGTGGCGGGGAAGTGGAAACATACACGTTTTCGGCCGAAAACGCGTTTTCCGGCGAAAACGCACACCACGGCTCTTTCTGAGAAAAAGCAAGCACGGAGGACGAGAATCGCTTTTGCCCTGCGTAGCGTTCCAGGCAGCGGGAAGAACCAGGCAGAGAATTCCCGGCTAGCAGCTTCCCTGTGGCGGGGAAGTGCAAACGTACACGTTTTCAGCCGAAAACTCGTTTTCGGCGAAAACGCACACCACGGCTCTTTCTGAGAAAAAGCAAGAACGGAGGACGAGAATCGCTTTTGCCCTGCGTACCGTTCCGGGCAGGGGGTAGAACCAGGCAGAGAATTCCCGGCTAGCAGCTTCCCTGTGGCGGGGAAGTGCAAACGTACACGTTTTCGGCCGAAAACTCGTTTTCGGCGAAAACGCACACCACGGCTCTTTCTGAGAAAAAGCAAGCACGGAGGACGAGAACCGCTTTTGCCCTGCGTAGCGTTCCGGGCAGCGGGTAGAACCAGGCAGAGAATTCCCTGCTAGCAGCTTCCCTATGGCGCGGAAGTGCAAACATACACGTTTTCGGCCGAAAACGCGTTTTCCGGTGAAAACGCACACCACGGCTCTTTCTGAGAAAAAGCAAGCACGGAGGACGAGAATCGCTTTTGCCCTGCGTAGCGTTCCGGGCAGCGGGTAGAACCAGGCAGAGAATTCCCGGCTAGCAGCTTCCCTGTGGCGGGGAAGTGCAAACGTACACGTTTTCGGCCGAAAACGCGTTTTCCGGTGAAAACGCACACCACGGCTCTTTCTGAGAAAAATCAAACACGGAGGACGAGAACAGGTTTTGCCCTGCGTAGCGTTCCGGGCAGCGGGTAGAACCAGGCAGAGAATTCCCGGCTAGCAGCTTCCCTGTGGCGGGGAAGTGCAAACGTACACGTTTTCGGCCGAAAACGCGTTTTCCGGTGAAAACGCACACCACGGCTCTTTCTGAGAAAAAGCAAGCACGGAGGACGAGAATCGCTTTTGCCCTGCGTAGCGTTCCGGGCAGGGGGTAGAACCAGGCAGAGAATTCCCGGCTAGCAGCTTCCCTGTGGCGGGGAAGTGCAAACGTACACGTTTTCGGCCGAAAACGCGTTTTCCGGTGAAAACGCACACCACGGCTCTTTCTGAGAAAAAGCAAGCACGGAGGACGAGAATCGCTTTTGCCCTGCGTAGCGTTCCGGGCAGCAGGTAGAACCAGGCAGAGAATTCCGCCTAGCAGCTTCCCTGTGGCGGGGAAGTGCAAACGTATCACGTTTTTGGCCGAAAACGCGTTTTCTGGCGAAAACGCACACCACGGCTCTTTCTGAGAAAAAGCAAGCACGGAGGACGGGAATCGCTTTTGCACTGCGTAGCGTTCCGGGCAGCGGGTAGAACCAGGCAGAGAATTCCCGGCTAGCAGCTTCCCTGTGGCTGGGAAGTGCAAACGTACACGTTTTCGGCCGAAAACGCGTTTTCCGGCGAAAACGCACACCACGGCTCTTTCTGAGAAAAAGCACGCACGGAGGATGAGAACCACTTTTGCCCTGCGTAGCGTTCCGGGCAGCGGGTAGAACCAGGCAGAGAATTCCCGGCTAGCAGCTTCCCTGTGGCGGGGAAGTGCAAACGTACACGTTTTCGGCCGAAAACGCGTTTTCGGCGAAAACGCACACCATGGCTCTTTCTGAGAAAAATCAAACACGGAGGACGAGAACAGGTTTTGCCCTGCGTAGCGTTCCGGACAGCGGGTAGAACCAGGCAGAGAATTCCCTGCTAGCAGCTTCCCTGTGGCGGGGAAGTGCAAACGTACACGTTTTCGGCCGAAAACGCGTTTTCCGGTGAAAACGCACACCACGGCTCTTTCTGAGAAAAAGCAAGCACGGAGGACGAGAATCGCTTTTGCCCTGCGTAGCGTTCCGGGCAGCGGGTAGAACCAGGCAGAGAATTCCCGGCTAGCAGCTTCCCTGTGGCGGGGAAGTGCAAACGTACACGTTTTCGGCCGAAAACTCGTTTTCGGCGAAAACGCACACCACGGCTCTTTCTGAGAAAAAGCAAGCATGGAGGACGGGAATCGCTTTTGCCCTGCGTAGCGTTCCGGGCAGCGGGTAGAACCAGGCAGAGAATTCCCGGCTAGCAGCTTCCCTGTGGCGGGGAAGTGCAAACGTACACGTTTTCGGCCGAAAACGCGTTTTCCGGTGAAAACGCACACCACGGCTCTTTCTGAGAAAAAGCAAGCACGGAGGACGAGAATCGCTTTTGCCCTGCGTAGCGTTCCGGGCAGCGGGTAGAACCAGGCAGAGAATTCCCGGCTAGCAGCTTCCCTGTGGCGGGGAAGTGCAAACGTACACGTTTTCGGCCGAAAACGCGTTTTCCGGTGAAAACGCACACCACGGCTCTTTCTGAGAAAAAGCAAGCACGGAGGACGAGAATCGCTTTTGCCCTGCGTAGCGTTCCGGGCAGCAGGTAGAACCAGGCAGAGAATTCCGGCTAGCAGCTTCCCTGTGGCGGGGAAGTGCAAACGTATCACGTTTTTGGCCGAAAACGCGTTTTCTGGCGAAAACGCACACCACGGCTCTTTCTGAGAAAAAGCAAGCACGGAGGACGGGAATCGCTTTTGCCCTGCGTAGCGTTCCGGGCAGCGGGTAGAACCAGGCAGAGAATTCCCGGCTAGCAGCTTCCCTGTGGCGGGGAAGTGCAAACGTACACGTTTTCGGCCGAAAACTCGTTTTCGGCGAAAACGCACACCACGGCTCTTTCTGAGAAAAAGCAAGCACGGAGGACGAGAACCGCTTTTGCCCTGCGTAGCGTTCCGGGCAGCGGGTAGAACCAGGCAGAGAATTCCCGGCTAGCAGCTTCCCTGTGGCGGGGAAGTGCAATCGTATCACGTTTTTGGCCGAAAACGCGTTTTCTGGCGAAAATGCACACTACGGATCTTTCTGAGAAAAAGCAAGCACGGAGGACGAGAACCGCTTTTGCCCTGCGTAGCGTTCCGGGCAGCGGGTAGAACCAGGCAGAGAATTCCCGGCTAGCAGCTTCCCTTTGGCGCGGAAGTGCAAACGTACACGTTTTCGGCCGAAAACGCGTTTTCCGGCGAAAACGCACACCACGGCTCTTTCTGAGAAAAAGCAAGCACGGAGGACGAGAATCGCTTTTGCCCTGCGTAGCGTTCCGGGCAGCGGGTAGAACCAGGCAGAGAATTCCCGGCTAGCAGCTTCCCTGTGGCGGGGAAATGCAAACGTACACGATTTCAGCCGAAAAAGCGTTTTCCGGTGAAAACGCACACCACCCCTCTTTCTGAGAAAAAGCAAGCACGGAGGACGAGAATCGCTTTTGCCCTGCGTAGCGTTCCGGGCAGCAGGTAGAACCAGGCAGAGAATTCCGGCTAGCAGCTTCCCTGTGGCGGGGAAGTGCAAACGTACACGTTTTCGGCCGAAAACGTGTTTTCCGGCGAAAACGCACACCACGGCTCTTTCTGAGAAAAAGCAAGCACGGAGGACGAGAATCGCTTTTGCCCTGCGTAGCGTTCCGGGCAGCAGGTAGAACCAGGCAGAGAATTCCGGCTAGCAGCTTCCCTGTGGCGGGGAAGTGCAAACGTACACGTTTTCGGCCGAAAACACGTTTTCCGGCGAAAACGCACACCACGGCTCTTTCTGAGAAAAAGCAAGCACGGAGGACGAGAATCGCTTTTGCCCTGCATAGCGTTCCGGGCAGCGGGTAGAACCAGGCAGAGAATTCCCGGCTAGCAGCTTCCCTGTGGCGGGGAAGTGCAAACGTACACGTTTTCGGCCGAAAACTCGTTTTCGGCGAAAACGCACACCACGGCTCTTTCTGAGAAAAAGCAAGCACGGAGGACGAGAACCGCTTTTGCCCTGCGTAGCGTTCCGGGCAGCGGGTAGAACCAGGCAGAGAATTCCCGGCTAGCAGCTTCCCTGTGGCGCGGAAGTGCAAACATACACGTTTTCGGCCGAAAACGCGTTTTCCGGTGAAAACGCACACCACGGCTCTTTCTGAGAAAAAGCAAGCACGGAGGACGAGAATCGCTTTTGCCCTGCGTAGCGTTCCGGGCAGCGGGTAGAACCAGGCAGAGAATTCCCGGCTAGCAGCTTCCCTGTGGCGGGGAAGTGCAAACGTACACGTTTTCGGCCGAAAACGCGTTTTCCGGCGAAAACGCACACCACGGCTCTTTCTGAGAAAAAGCAAGCACGGAGGACGAGAATCGCTTTTGCCCTGCGTACCGTTCCGGGCAGCAGGTAGAACCAGGCAGAGAATTCCGCCTAGCAGCTTCCCTGTGGCGGGGAAGTGCAAACGTATCACGTTTTTGGCCGAAAACGCGTTTTCTGGCGAAAACGCACACCACGGCTCTTTCTGAGAAAAAGCAAGCACGGAGGACGGGAATCGCTTTTGCCCTGCGTAGCGTTCCGGGCAGCGGGTAGAACCAGGCAGAGAATTCCCGGCTAGCAGCTTCCCTGTGGCTGGGAAGTGCAAACGTACACGTTTTCGGCCAAAAACGAGTTTTCCGGCGAAAACGCACACCACGGCTCTTTCTGAGAAAAAGCACGCACGGAGGATGAGAACCACTTTTGCCCTGCGTAGCGTTCCGGGCAGCGGGTAGAACCAGGCAGAGAATTCCCGGCTAGCAGCTTCCCTGTGGCGGGGAAGTGCAAACGTACACGTTTTCGGCCGAAAACGCGTTTTCGGCGAAAACGCACACCATGGCTCTTTCTGAGAAAAATCAAACACGGAGGACGAGAACAGGTTTTGCCCTGCGTAGCGTTCCGGACAGCGGGTAGAACCAGGCAGAGAATTCCCTGCTAGCAGCTTCCCTGTGGCGGGGAAGTGCAAACGTACACGTTTTCGGCCGAAAACGCGTTTTCCGGTGAAAACGCACACCACGGCTCTTTCTGAGAAAAAGCAAGCACGGAGGACGAGAATCGCTTTTGCCCTGCGTAGCGTTCCGGGCAGCGGGTAGAACCAGGCAGAGAATTCCCGGCTAGCAGCTTCCCTGTGGCGGGGAAGTGCAAACGTACACGTTTTCGGCCGAAAACTCGTTTTCGGCGAAAACGCACACCACGGCTCTTTCTGAGAAAAAGCAAGCATGGAGGACGGGAATCGCTTTTGCCCTGCGTAGCGTTCCGGGCAGCGGGTAGAACCAGGCAGAGAATTCCCGGCTAGCAGCTTCCCTGTGGCGGGGAAGTGCAAACGTACACGTTTTCGGCCGAAAACGCGTTTTCCGGTGAAAACGCACACCACGGCTCTTTCTGAGAAAAAGCAAGCACGGAGGACGAGAATCGCTTTTGCCCTGCGTAGCGTTCCGGGCAGCGGGTAGAACCAGGCAGAGAATTCCCGGCTAGCAGCTTCCCTGTGGCGGGGAAGTGCAAACGTACACGTTTTCGGCCGAAAACGCGTTTTCCGGTGAAAACGCACACCACGGCTCTTTCTGAGAAAAAGCAAGCACGGAGGACGAGAATCGCTTTTGCCCTGCGTACCGTTCCGGGCAGCAGGTAGAACCAGGCAGAGAATTCCGCCTAGCAGCTTCCCTGTGGCGGGGAAGTGCAAACGTATCACGTTTTTGGCCGAAAACGCGTTTTCTGGCGAAAACGCACACCACGGCTCTTTCTGAGAAAAAGCAAGCACGGAGGACGGGAATCGCTTTTGCCCTGCGTAGCGTTCCGGGCAGCGGGTAGAACCAGGCAGAGAATTCCCGGCTAGCAGCTTCCCTGTGGCTGGGAAGTGCAAACGTACACGTTTTCGGCCAAAAACGAGTTTTCCGGCGAAAACGCACACCACGGCTCTTTCTGAGAAAAAGCACGCACGGAGGATGAGAACCACTTTTGCCCTGCGTAGCGTTCCGGGCAGCGGGTAGAACCAGGCAGAGAATTCCCGGCTAGCAGCTTCCCTGTGGCGGGGAAGTGCAAACGTACACGTTTTCGGCCGAAAACGCGTTTTCGGCGAAAACGCACACCATGGCTCTTTCTGAGAAAAATCAAACACGGAGGACGAGAACAGGTTTTGCCCTGCGTAGCGTTCCGGACAGCGGGTAGAACCAGGCAGAGAATTCCCTGCTAGCAGCTTCCCTGTGGCGGGGAAGTGCAAACGTACACGTTTTCGGCCGAAAACGCGTTTTCCGGTGAAAACGCACACCACGGCTCTTTCTGAGAAAAAGCAAGCACGGAGGACGAGAATCGCTTTTGCCCTGCGTAGCGTTCCGGGCAGCGGGTAGAACCAGGCAGAGAATTCCCGGCTAGCAGCTTCCCTGTGGCGGGGAAGTGCAAACGTACACGTTTTCGGCCGAAAACTCGTTTTCGGCGAAAACGCACACCACGGCTCTTTCTGAGAAAAAGCAAGCATGGAGGACGGGAATCGCTTTTGCCCTGCGTAGCGTTCCGGGCAGCGGGTAGAACCAGGCAGAGAATTCCCGGCTAGCAGCTTCCCTGTGGCGGGGAAGTGCAAACGTACACGTTTTCGGCCGAAAACGCGTTTTCCGGTGAAAACGCACACCACGGCTCTTTCTGAGAAAAAGCAAGCACGGAGGACGAGAATCGCTTTTGCCCTGCGTAGCGTTCCGGGCAGCGGGTAGAACCAGGCAGAGAATTCCCGGCTAGCAGCTTCCCTGTGGCGGGGAAGTGCAAACGTACACGTTTTCGGCCGAAAACGCGTTTTCCGGTGAAAACGCACACCACGGCTCTTTCTGAGAAAAAGCAAGCACGGAGGACGAGAATCGCTTTTGCCCTGCGTAGCGTTCCGGGCAGCAGGTAGAACCAGGCAGAGAATTCCGGCTAGCAGCTTCCCTGTGGCGGGGAAGTGCAAACGTATCACGTTTTTGGCCGAAAACGCGTTTTCCGGCGAAAACGCACACCACGGCTCTTTCTGAGAAAAAGCAAGCACGGAGGACGGGAATCGCTTTTGCCCTGCGTAGCGTTCCGGGCAGCGGGCAGAACCAGGCAGAGAATTCCCGGCTAGCAGCTTCCCTGTGGCTGGGAAGTGCAAACGTACACGTTTTCGGCCGAAAACGAGTTTTCCGGCGAAAACGCACACCACGGCTCTTTCTGAGAAAAAGCACGCACGGAGGATGAGAACCACTTTTGCCCTGCGTAGCGTTCCGGGCAGCGGGTAGAACCAGGCAGAGAATTCCCGACTAGCAGCTTCCCTGTGGCGGGGAAGTGCAAACGTACACGTTTTCTGCCGAAAACGCGTTTTCCGGCGAAAACGCACACCACGGCTCTTTCTGAGAAACAGGAAGCACGGAGGATGAGAACCACTTTTGCCCTGCGTAGCGTTCCGGGCAGCGGGTAGAACCAGGCAGAGAATTCCCGGCTAGCAGCTTCCCTGTGGCGGGGAAGTGCAAACGTACACGTTTTCGGCCGAAAACGCATTTTCGGCGAAAACGCACACCATGGCTCTTTCTGAGAAAAATCAAACACGGAGGACGAGAACAGGTTTTGCCCTGCGTAGCGTTCCGGACAGCGGGTAGAACCAGGCAGAGAATTCCCGGCTAGCAGCTTCCCTGTGGCGGGGAAGTGCAAACGTACACGTTTTCGGCCGAAAACGCGTTTTCCGGTGAAAACGCACACCACGGCTCTTTCTGAGAAAAAGCAAGCACGGAGGACGAGAATCGCTTTTGCCCTGCGTAGCGTTCCGGGCAGCGGGTAGAACAAGGCAGAGAATTCCCGGCTAGCAGCTTCCCTGTGGCTGGGAAGTGCAATCGTATCACGTTTTTGGCCGAAAACGTATTTTCCGGCGAAAACGCACACCACGGCTCTTTCTGAGAAAAAGCAAGCACGGAGGACGAGAATCGCTTTTGCCCTGCGTAGCGTTCCGGGCAGCGGGTAGAACCAGGCAGAGAATTCCCGGCTAGCAGCTTCCCTGTGGCGGGGAAGTGCAAACGTACACGTTTTCGGCCGAAAACTCGTTTTCGGCGAAAACGCACACCACGGCTCTTTCTGAGAAAAAGCAAGCACGGAGGACGAGAACCGCTTTTGCCCTGCGTAGCGTTCCGGGCAGCGGGTAGAACCAGGCAGAGAATTCCCGGCTAGCAGCTTCCCTGTGGCGGGGAAGTGCAATCGTATCACGTTTTTGGCCGAAAAAGCGTTTTCTGGCGAAAATGCACACTACGGATCTTTCTGAGAAAAAGCAAGCACGGAGGACGAGAACCGCTTTTGCCCTGCGTAGCGTTCCGGGCAGCGGGTAGAACCAGGCAGAGAATTCCCGGCTAGCAGCTTCCCTGTGGCGCGGAAGTGCAAACGTACACGTTTTCGGCCGAAAACTCGTTTTCCGGCGAAAACGCACACCACGGCTCTTTCTGAGAAAAAGCAAGCACGGAGGACGAGAATCGCTTTTGCCCTGCGTAGCGTTCCGGGCAGCGGGTAGAACCAGGCAGAGAATTCCCGGCTAGCAGCTTCCCTGTGGCGGGGAAATGCAATCGTACACGTTTTCAGCCGAAAAAGCGTTTTCCGGTGAAAACGCACACCACCCCTCTTTCTGAGAAAAAGCAAGCACGGAGGACGAGAATCGCTTTTGCCCTGCGTAGCGTTCCGGGCAGCAGGTAGAACCAGGCAGAGAATTCCGGCTAGCAGCTTCCCTGTGGCGGGGAAGTGCAAACGTACACGTTTTCGGCCGAAAACGTGTTTTCCGGCGAAAACGCACACCACGGCTCTTTCTGAGAAAAAGCAAGCACGGAGGACGAGAATCGCTTTTGCCCTGCGTAGCGTTCCGGGCAGCGGGTAGAACCAGGCAGAGAATTCCCGGCTAGCAGCTTCCCTGTGGCGGGGAAGTGCAAACGTACACGTTTTCGGCCGAAAACTCGTTTTCGGCGAAAACGCACACCACGGCTCTTTCTGAGAAAAAGCAAGCACGGAGGACGAGAACCGCTTTTGCCCTGCGTAGCGTTCCGGGCAGCGGGTAGAACCAGGGAGAGAATTCCCGGCTAGCAGCTTCCCTGTGGCGGGGAAGTGCAAACGTACACGTTTTCGGCCGAAAACGCGTTTTCCGGTGAAAACGCACACCACGGCTCTTTCTGAGAAAAAGCAAGCACGGAGGACGAGAATCGCTTTTGCCCTGCGTAGCGTTCCGGGCAGCGGGTAGAACCAGGCAGAGAATTCCCGGCTAGCAGCTTCCCTGTGGCGGGGAAGTGCAAACGTACACGTTTTCGGCCGAAAACGCGTTTTCCGGTGAAAACGCACACCACGGCTCTTTCTGAGAAAAAGCAAGCACGGAGGACGGGAATCGCTTTTGCCCTGCGTAGCGTTCCGGGCAGCGGGTAGAACCAGGCAGAGAATTCCCGGCTAGCATCTTCCCTGTGGCTGGGAAGTGCAAACGTACACTTTTTCTGCCGAAAACGCGTTTTCCGGCGAAAACGCACACCACCCCTCTTTCTGATAAAAAGCAAGCACGGAGGAGGAGAATCGCTTTTGCCCTGCGTAGCGTTCCGGGCAGCAGGTAGAACCAGGCAGAGAATTCCGGCTAGCAGCTTCCCTGTGGCGGGGAAGTGCAAACGTACACGTTTTCGGCCGAAAACGTGTTTTCCGGCGAAAACGCACACCACGGCTCTTTCTGAGAAAAAGCAAGCACGGAGGACGAGAATCGCTTTTGCCCTGCGTAGCGTTCCGGGCAGCGGGTAGAACCAGGCAGAGAATTCCCGGCTAGCAGCTTCCCTGTGGCGGGGAAGTGCAAACGTACACGTTTTCGGCCGAAAACGCGTTTTCGGCGAAAACGCACACCACGGCTCTTTCTGAGAAAAAGCAAGCACGGAGGACGAGAACCGCTTTTGCCCTGCGTAGCGTTCCGGGCAGCGGGTAGAACCAGGCAGAGAATTCCCGGCTAGCATCTTCCCTGTGGCTGGGAAGTGCAAACGTACACGTTTTCTGCCGAAAACGCGTTTTCCGGCGAAAACTCACACCACGGCTCTTTCTGAGAAACAGGAAGCACGGAGGATGAGAACCACTTTTGCCCTGCGTAGCGTTCCGGGCAGCGGGTAGAACCAGGCAGAGAATTCCCGGCTAGCAGCTTCCCTGTGGCGGGGAAGTGCAAACGTACACGTTTTCGGCCGAAAACGCGTTTTCGGCGAAAACGCACACCACGGCTCTTTCTGAGAAAAATCAAACACGGAGGACGAGAACAGGTTTTGCCCTGCGTAGCGTTCCGGACAGCGGGTAGAACCAGGCAGAGAATTCCCGGCTAGCAGCTTCCCTGTGGCGGGGAAGTGCAAACGTACACGTTTTCGGCCGAAAACGCGTTTTCCGGTGAAAACGCACACCACGGCTCTTTCTGAGAAAAAGCAAGCACGGAGGACGAGAATCGCTTTTGCCCTGCGTAGCGTTCCGGGCAGCGGGTAGAACCAGGCAGAGAATTCCCGGCTAGCAGCTTCCCTGTGGCGGGGAAGTGCAAACGTACAGGTTTTCGGCCGAAAACTCGTTTTCGGCGAAAACGCACACCACGGCTCTTTCTGAGAAAAAGCAAGCACGGAGGACGAGAATCGCTTTTGCCCTGCGTAGCGTTCTGGGCAGCGGGTAGAACCAGGCAGAGAATTCCCGGCTAGCAGCTTCCCTGTGGCGCGGAAGTGCAAACGTACACGTTTTCTGCCGAAAACGCGTTTTCGGCGAAAACGCACACCACGGCTCTTTCTGAGAAAAAGCAAGCACGGAGGACGAGAATCGCTTTTGTACTGCGTACCGTTCCGGCCAGCGGGTAGAACCAGGCAGAGAATTCCCGGCTAGCAGCTTCCCTGTGGCGCGGAAGTGCAAACGTACACGTTTTCGGCCGAAAACGCGTTTTCCGGTGAAAACGCACACCACGGCTCTTTCTGAGAAAAAGCAAGCACGGAGGACGAGAACCGCTTTTCCCCTGCGTAGCGTTCCGGGCAGCGGGTAGAACCAGGCAGAGAATTCCCGGCTAGCAGCTTCCCTGTGGCGGGGAAATGCAAACGTACACGTTTTCGGCCGAAAACGCGTTTTCCGGTGAAAACGCACACCACGGCTCTTTCTGAGAAAAAGCAAGCACGGAGGACGAGAATCGCTTTTGCCCTGCGTAGCGTTCCGGGCAGCAGGTAGAACCAGGCAGAGAATTCCGGCTAGCAGCTTCCCTGTGGCGGGGAAGTGCAAACGTACACGTTTTCGGCCGAAAACGCGTTTTCCGGCGAAAACGCACACCACGGCTCTTTCTGAGAAACAGGAAGCACGGAGGATGAGAACCACTTTTGCCCTGCGTAGCGTTCCGGGCAGCGGGTAGAACCAGGCAGAGAATTCCCGGCTAGCAGCTTCCCTGTGGCGGGGAAGTGCAAACGTACACGTTTTCGGCCGAAAACTCGTTTTCGGCGAAAACGCACACCACGGCTCTTTCTGAGAAAAATCAAACACGGAGGACGAGAACAGGTTTTGCCCTGCGTAGCGTTCCGGACAGCGGGTAGAACCAGGCAGAGAATTCCCGGCTAGCAGCTTCCCTGTGGCGGGGAAGTGCAAACGTACACGTTTTCGGCCGAAAACGCGTTTTCGGCGAAAACGCACACCACGGCTCTTTCTGAGAAAAAGCAAGCACGGAGGACGAGAATCGCTTTTGCCCTGCGTAGCGTTCCGGGCAGCGGGTAGAACAAGGCAGAGAATTCCCGGGTAGCAGCTTCCCTGTGGCGGGGAAGTGCAAACGTATCACGTTTTTGGCCGAAAACGCGTTTTCTGGCGAAAATGCACACTACGGCTCTTTCTGAGAAAAAGCAAGCACGGAGGACGAGAACCGCTTTTGCCCTGCGTAGCGTTCCGGGCAGCGGGTAGAACCAGGCAGAGAATTCCCGGCTAGCAGCTTCCCTGTGGCTGGGAAGTGCAAACGTACACGTTTTCGGCCGAAAACGCGTTTTCCGGCGAAAACGCACACCATGGCTCTCTCTGAGAAAAAGCAAGCACGGAGGACGAGAATCGCTTTTGCCCTGCGTAGCGTTCCGGGCAGCGGGTAGAACCAGGCAGAGAATTCCCGGCTAGCATCTTCCCTGTGGCTGGGAAGTGCAAACGTACACGTTTTCTGCCGAAAACGCGTTTTCCGGCGAAAACGCACACCACGGCTCTTTCTGAGAAACAGGAAGCACGGAGGATGAGAACCACTTTTGCCCTGCGTAGCGTTCCGGGCAGCGGGTAGAACAAGGCAGAGAATTCCCGGCTAGCAGCTTCCCTGTGGCGGGGAAGTGCAAACGTACACGTTTTCGGCCGAAAACGCGTTTTCCGGTGAAAACGCACACCACGGCTCTTTCTGAGAAAAAGCAAGCACGGAGGACGAGAATCGCTTTTGCCCTGCGTAGCGTTCCGGGCAGCGGGTAGAACCAGGCAGAGAATTCCCGGCTAGCAGCTTCCCTGTGGCGGGGAAGTGCAAACGTACACGTTTTCGGCCGAAAACGCGTTTTCGGCGAAAACGCACACCACGGCTCTTTCTGAGAAAAAGCAAGCACGGAGGACGAGAATCGCTTTTGCCCTGCGTAGCGTTCCGGGCAGCGGGTAGAACAAGGCAGAGAATTCCCGGGTAGCAGCTTCCCTGTGGCGGGGAAGTGCAAACGTATCACGTTTTTGGCCGAAAACGCGTTTTCTGGCGAAAATGCACACTACGGCTCTTTCTGAGAAAAAGCAAGCACGGAGGACGAGAACCGATTTTGCCCTGCGTAGCGTTCCGGGCAGCGGGTAGAACCAGGCAGAGAATTCCCGGCTAGCAGCTTCCCTTTGGCGCGGAAGTGCAAACGTACACGTTTTCGGCCGAAAACGCGTTTTCCGTCGAAAACGCACACCATGGCTCTCTCTGAGAAAAAGCAAGCACGGAGGACGAGAATCGCTTTTGCCCTGCGTAGCGTTCCGGGCAGCAGGTAGAACCAGGCAGAGAATTCCGGCTAGCAGCTTCCCTGTGGCGGGGAAGTGCAAACGTACACGTTTTCGGCCGAAAACGCGTTTTCCGGCGAAAACGCACACCACGGCTCTTTCTGAGAAAAAGCAAGCACGGAGGACGAGAAGCGCTTTTGCCCTGCGTAGCGTTCCGGGCAACGGGTAGAACAAGGCAGAGAATTCCCGGCTAGCAGCTTCCCTGTGGCGGGGAAGTGCAAACGTATCACGTTTTTGGCCGAAAACGCGTTTTCTGGCGAAAATGCACACTACGGCTCTTTCTGAGAAAAAGCAAGCACGGAGGACGAGAACCGATTTTGCCCTGCGTAGCGTTCCGGGCAGCGGGTAGAACCAGGCAGAGAATTCCCGGCTAGCAGCTTCCCTTTGGCTCGGAAGTGCAAACGTAGACGTTTTCGGCGAAAACGCACACCATGGCTCTTTCTGAGAAAAATCAAACACAGAGGACGAGAACAGGTTTTGCCCTGCGTAGCGTTCCGGACAGCGGGTAGAACCAGGCAGAGAATTCCCGGCTAGCAGCTTCCCTGTGGCGGGGAAGTGCAAACGTACACGTTTTCGGCCGAAAACGCGTTTTCGGCGAAAACGCACACCACGGCTCTTTCTGAGAAAAAGCAAGCACGGAGGACGAGAATCGCTTTTGCCCTGCGTAGCGTTCCGGGCAGCGGGTAGAACAAGGCAGAGAATTCCCGGGTAGCAGCTTCCCTGTGGCGGGGAAGTGCAAACGTATCACGTTTTTGGCCGAAAACGCGTTTTCTGGCGAAAATGCACACTACGGCTCTTTCTGAGAAAAAGCAAGCACGGAGGACGAGAACCGCTTTTGCCCTGCGTAGCGTTCCGGGCAGCGGGTAGAACCAGGCAGAGAATTCCCGGCTAGCAGCTTCCCTGTGGCTGGGAAGTGCAAACGTACACGTTTTCGGCCGAAAACGCGTTTTCCGGCGAAAACGCACACCATGGCTCTCTCTGAGAAAAAGCAAGCACGGAGGACGAGAATCGCTTTTGCCCTGCGTAGCGTTCCGGGCAGCGGGTAGAACCAGGCAGAGAATTCCCGGCTAGCATCTTCCCTGTGGCTGGGAAGTGCAAACGTACACGTTTTCTGCCGAAAACGCGTTTTCCGGCGAAAACGCACACCACGGCTCTTTCTGAGAAACAGGAAGCACGGAGGATGAGAACCACTTTTGCCCTGCGTAGCGTTCCGGGCAGCGGGTAGAACAAGGCAGAGAATTCCCGGCTAGCAGCTTCCCTGTGGCGGGGAAGTGCAAACGTACACGTTTTCGGCCGAAAACGCGTTTTCCGGTGAAAACGCACACCACGGCTCTTTCTGAGAAAAAGCAAGCACGGAGGACGAGAATCGCTTTTGCCCTGCGTAGCGTTCCGGGCAGCGGGTAGAACCAGGCAGAGAATTCCCGGCTAGCAGCTTCCCTGTGGCGGGGAAGTGCAAACGTACACGTTTTCGGCCGAAAACGCGTTTTCGGCGAAAACGCACACCACGGCTCTTTCTGAGAAAAAGCAAGCACGGAGGACGAGAATCGCTTTTGCCCTGCGTAGCGTTCCGGGCAGCGGGTAGAACAAGGCAGAGAATTCCCGGGTAGCAGCTTCCCTGTGGCGGGGAAGTGCAAACGTATCACGTTTTTGGCCGAAAACGCGTTTTCTGGCGAAAATGCACACTACGGCTCTTTCTGAGAAAAAGCAAGCACGGAGGACGAGAACCGATTTTGCCCTGCGTAGCGTTCCGGGCAGCGGGTAGAACCAGGCAGAGAATTCCCGGCTAGCAGCTTCCCTTTGGCGCGGAAGTGCAAACGTACACGTTTTCGGCCGAAAACGCGTTTTCCGTCGAAAACGCACACCATGGCTCTCTCTGAGAAAAAGCAAGCACGGAGGACGAGAATCGCTTTTGCCCTGCGTAGCGTTCCGGGCAGCAGGTAGAACCAGGCAGAGAATTCCGGCTAGCAGCTTCCCTGTGGCGGGGAAGTGCAAACGTACACGTTTTCGGCCGAAAACGCGTTTTCCGGCGAAAACGCACACCACGGCTCTTTCTGAGAAAAAGCAAGCACGGAGGACGAGAAGCGCTTTTGCCCTGCGTAGCGTTCCGGGCAACGGGTAGAACAAGGCAGAGAATTCCCGGCTAGCAGCTTCCCTGTGGCGGGGAAGTGCAAACGTATCACGTTTTTGGCCGAAAACGCGTTTTCTGGCGAAAATGCACACTACGGCTCTTTCTGAGAAAAAGCAAGCACGGAGGACGAGAACCGATTTTGCCCTGCGTAGCGTTCCGGGCAGCGGGTAGAACCAGGCAGAGAATTCCCGGCTAGCAGCTTCCCTTTGGCTCGGAAGTGCAAACGTAGACGTTTTCGGCCGAAAACGCGTTTTCCGGCGAAAACGCACACCATGGCTCTTTCTGAGAAAAAGCAAGCACGGAGGACGAGAATCGCTTTTGCCCTGCGTAGCGTTCCGGGCAGCGGGTAGAACCAGGCAGAGAATTCCCGGCTAGCAGCTTCCCTTTGGCGCGGAAGTGCAAACGTACACGTTTTCGGCCGAAAACGCGTTTTCCGGCGAAAACGCACACCACCCCTCTTTCTGAGAAAAAGCAAGCACGGAGGACGAGAATCGCTTTTGCCCTGCGTAGCGTTCCGGGCAGCAGGTAGAACCAGGCAGAGAATTCCGGCTAGCAGCTTCCCTGTGGCGGGGAAGTGCAAACGTACACGTTTTCGGCCGAAAACGCGTTTTCCGGCGAAAACGCACACCACGGCTCTTTCTGAGAAAAAGCAAGCACGGAGGACGAGAATCGCTTTTGCCCTGCGTAGCGTTCCAGGCAGCGGGTAGAACCAGGCAGAGAATTCCCGGCTAGCAGCTTCCCTGTGGCGGGGAAGTGCAAACGTACACGTTTTCGGCCGAAAACTCGTTTTCGGCGAAAACGCACACCACGGCTCTTTCTGAGAAAAAGCAAGCACGGAGGACGAGAACCGCTTTTGCCCTGCGTAGCGTTCCGGGCAGCGGGTAGAACCAGGCAGAGAATTCCCGGCTAGCAGCTTCCCTGTGGCGGGGAAGTGCAAACGTACACGTTTTCGGCCGAAAACGCGTTTTCCGGCGAAAACGCACACCACGGCTCTTTCTGAGAAAAAGCAAGAACGGAGGACGAGAATCGCTTTTGCCCTGCGTACCGTTCCGGGCAGCGGGTAGAACCAGGCAGAGAATTCCCGGCTAGCAGCTTCCCTGTGGCGGGGAAGTGCAAACATACACGTTTTCGGCCGAAAACGCGTTTTCCGGTGAAAACGCACACCACGGCTCTTTCTGAGAAAAAGCAAGCACGGAGGACGAGAATCGCTTTTGCCCTGCGTAGCGTTCCGGGCAGCAGGTAGAACCAGGCAGAGAATTCCGGCTAGCAGCTTCCCTGTGGCGGGGAAGTGCAAACGTATCACGTTTTTGGCCGAAAACGCGTTTTCTGGCGAAAACGCACACCACGGCTCTTTCTGAGAAAAAGCAAGCACGGAGGACGGGAATCGCTTTTGCCCTGCGTAGCGTTCCGGGCAGCGGGTAGAACCAGGCAGAGAATTCCCGGCTAGCAGCTTCCCTGTGGCTGGGAAGTGCAAACGTACACGTTTTCTGCCGAAAACGCGTTTTCCGGCGAAAACGCACACCACGGCTCTTTCTGAGAAACAGGAAGCACGGAGGATGAGAACCACTTTTGCCCTGCGTAGCGTTCCGGGCAGCGGGTAGAACCAGGCAGAGAATTCCCGGCTAGCAGCTTCCCTGTGGCGGGGAAGTGCAAACGTACACGTTTTCGGCCAAAAACGCGTTTTCGGCGAAAACGCACACCATGGCTCTTTCTGAGAAAAATCAAACACGGAGGACGAGAACAGGTTTTGCCCTGCGTAGCGTTCCGGACAGCGGGTAGAACCAGGCAGAGAATTCCCGGCTAGCAGCTTCCCTGTGGCGGGGAAGTGCAAACGTACACGTTTTCGGCCGAAAACGCGTTTTCGGCGAAAACGCACACCACGGCTCTTTCTGAGAAAAAGCAAGCACGGAGGACGAGAATCGCTTTTGCCCTGCGTAGCGTTCCGGGCAGCGGGTAGAACAAGGCAGAGAATTCCCGGGTAGCAGCTTCCCTGTGGCGGGGAAGTGCAAACGTATCACGTTTTTGGCCGAAAACGCGTTTTCTGGCGAAAATGCACACTACGGCTCTTTCTGAGAAAAAGCAAGCACGGAGGACGAGAACCGCTTTTGCCCTGCGTAGCGTTCCGGGCAGCGGGTAGAACCAGGCAGAGAATTCCCGGCTAGCAGCTTCCCTTTGGCGCGGAAGTGCAAACGTACACGTTTTCGGCCGAAAACGCGTTTTCCGGCGAAAACGCACACCATGGCTCTCTCTGAGAAAAAGCAAGCACGGAGGACGAGAATCGCTTTTGCCCTGCGTAGCGTTCCGGGCAGCAGGTAGAACCAGGCAGAGAATTCCGGCTAGCAGCTTCCCTTTGGCGCGGAAGTGCAAACGTACACGTTTTCGGCCGAAAACGCGTTTTCCGGTGAAAACGCACACCACGGCTCTTTCTGAGAAAAAGCAAGCACGGAGGACGAGAACCGCTTTTGCCCTGCGTAGCGTTCCGGGCATCGGGTAGAACCAGGCAGAGAATTCCCGGCTAGCAGCTTCCCTGTGGCGGGGAAGTGCAAACGTACACGTTTTCGGCCAAAAACGCGTTTTCCGGCGAAAACGCACACCACGGCTCTTTCTGAGAAAAAGCAAGAACGGAGGACGAGAATCGCTTTTGCCCTGCGTACCGTTCCGGGCAGGGGGTAGAACCAGGCAGAGAATTCCCGGCTAGCAGCTTCCCTGTGGCGGGGAAGTGCAAACGTACACGTTTTCGGCCGAAAACGCGTTTTCCGGTGAAAACGCACACCACGGCTCTTTCTGAGAAAAAGCAAG
The DNA here is from genome assembly GCF_965140245.1 of Athene noctua. Lineage (NCBI taxonomy): Eukaryota > Metazoa > Chordata > Aves > Strigiformes > Strigidae > Athene > Athene noctua. The sequence goes on along the minus strand of NW_027437566.1, from coordinate 52,932 downwards.
CACGGAGGATGAGAATCGCTTTTGCCCTGCGTAGCGTTCCGGGCAGCAGGTAGAACCAGGCAGAGAATTCCGGCTAGCAGCTTCCCTGTGGCGGGGAAGTGCAAACGTATCACGTTTTTGGCCGAAAACGCGTTTTCTGGCGAAAACGCACACCACGGCTCTTTCTGAGAAAAAGCAAGCACGGAGGACGGGAATCGCTTTTGCCCTGCGTAGCGTTCCGGGCAGCGGGTAGAACCAGGCAGAGAATTCCCGGCTAGCAGCTTCCCTGTGGCTGGGAAGTGCAAACGTACACGTTTTCTGCCGAAAACGCGTTTTCCGGCGAAAACGCACACCACGGCTCTTTCTGAGAAACAGGAAGCACGGAGGATGAGAACCACTTTTGCCCTGCGTAGCGTTCCGGGCAGCGGGTAGAACCAGGCAGAGAATTCCCGGCTAGCAGCTTCCCTGTGGCGGGGAAGTGCAAACGTACACGTTTTCGGCCGAAAACGCGTTTTCGGCGAAAACGCACACCATGGCTCTTTCTGAGAAAAATCAAACACGGAGGACGAGAACAGGTTTTGCCCTGCGTAGCGTTCCGGACAGCGGGTAGAACCAGGCAGAGAATTCCCGGCTAGCAGCTTCCCTGTGGCGGGGAAGTGCAAACGTACACGTTTTCGGCCGAAAACGCGTTTTCCGGTGAAAACGCACACCACGGCTCTTTCTGAGAAAAAGCAAGCACGGAGGACGAGAATCGCTTTTGCCCTGCGTAGCGTTCCGGGCAGCGGGTAGAACCAGGCAGAGAATTCCCGGCTAGCAGCTTCCCTGTGGCGGGGAAGTGCAAACGTACACGTTTTCGGCCGAAAACGCGTTTTCGGCGAAAACGCACACCATGGCTCTCTCTGAGAAAAAGCAAGCACGGAGGACGAGAACCGCTTTTGCCCTGCGTAGCGTTCCGGGCAGCGGGTAGAACAAGGCAGAGAATTCCCGGCTAGCAGCTTCCCTGTGGCGGGGAAGTGCAAACGTATCACGTTTTTGGCCGAAAACGCGTTTTCTGGCGAAAATGCACACTACGGCTCTTTCTGAGAAAAAGCAAGCACGGAGGACGAGAACCGCTTTTGCCCTGCGTAGCGTTCCGGGCAGCGGGTAGAACCAGGCAGAGAATTCCCGGCTAGCAGCTTCCCTGTGGCGGGGAAGTGCAAACGTACACGTTTTCGGCCGAAAACGCGTTTTCCGGCGAAAACGCACACCACGGCTCTTTCTGAGAAAAAGCAAGAACGGAGGACGAGAATCGCTTTTGCCCTGCGTACCGTTCCGGGCAGGGGGTAGAACCAGGCAGAGAATTCCCGGCTAGCAGCTTCCCTGTGGCGGGGAAGTGCAAACGTACACGTTTTCGGCCGAAAACGCGTTTTCGGCGAAAACGCACACCATGGCTCTTTCTGAGAAAAATCAAACACGGAGGACGAGAACAGGTTTTGCCCTGCGTAGCGTTCCGGACAGCGGGTAGAACCAGGCAGAGAATTCCCGGCTAGCAGCTTCCCTGTGGCGGGGAAGTGCAAACGTACACGTTTTCGGCCGAAAACGCGTTTTCCGGTGAAAACGCACACCACGGCTCTTTCTGAGAAAAAGCAAGCACGGAGGACGAGAATCGCTTTTGCCCTGCGTAGCGTTCCGGGCAGCGGGCAGAACCAGGCAGAGAATTCCCGGCTAGCAGCTTCCCTGTGGCGGGAAAGTGCAAACGTACACGTTTTTGGCCGAAAACGCGTTTTCTGGCGAAAATGCACACTACGGCTCTTTCTGAGAAAAAGCAAGCACGGAGGACGAGAACCGCTTTTGCCCTGCGTAGCGTTCCGGGCAGCGGGTAGAACCAGGCAGAGAATTCCCGGCTAGCAGCTTCCCTTTGGCTCGGAAGTGCAAACGTACACGTTTTCGGCCGAAAACGCGTTTTCCGGCGAAAACGCACACCATGGCTCTTTCTGAGAAAAAGCAAGCACGGAGGACGAGAATCGCTTTTGCCCTGCGTAGCGTTCCGGGCAGCGGGTAGAACCAGGCAGAGAATTCCCGGCTAGCAGCTTCCCTTTGGCGCGGAAGTGCAAACGTACACGTTTTCGGCCGAAAACGCGTTTTCCGGCGAAAACGCACACCACCCCTCTTTCTGAGAAAAAGCAAGCACGGAGGACGAGAATCGCTTTTGCCCTGCGTAGCGTTCCGGGCAGCAGGTAGAACCAGGCAGAGAATTCCGGCTAGCAGCTTCCCTGTGGCGGGGAAGTGCAAACGTACACGTTTTCGGCCGAAAACGCGTTTTCCGGCGAAAACGCACACCACGGCTCTTTCTGAGAAAAAGCAAGCACGGAGGACGAGAATCGCTTTTGCCCTGCGTAGCGTTCCAGGCAGCGGGTAGAACCAGGCAGAGAATTCCCGGCTAGCAGCTTCCCTGTGGCGGGGAAGTGCAAACGTACACGTTTTCGGCCGAAAACTCGTTTTCGGCGAAAACGCACACCACGGCTCTTTCTGAGAAAAAGCAAGCACGGAGGACGAGAACCGCTTTTGCCCTGCGTAGCGTTCCGGGCAGCGGGTAGAACCAGGCAGAGAATTCCCGGCTAGCAGCTTCCCTGTGGCGGGGAAGTGCAAACGTACACGTTTTCGGCCGAAAACGCGTTTTCCGGCGAAAACGCACACCACGGCTCTTTCTGAGAAAAAGCAAGAACGGAGGACGAGAATCGCTTTTGCCCTGCGTACCGTTCCGGGCAGGGGGTAGAACCAGGCAGAGAATTCCCGGCTAGCAGCTTCCCTGTGGCGGGGAAGTGCAAACGTACACGTTTTCGGCCGAAAACGCGTTTTCCGGTGAAAACGCACACCACGGCTCTTTCTGAGAAACAGGAAGCACGGAGGATGAGAACCACTTTTGCCCTGCGTAGCGTTCCGGGCAGCGGGTAGAACCAGGCAGAGAATTCCCGGCTAGCAGCTTCCCTGTGGCGGGGAAGTGCAAACGTACACGTTTTCGGCCGAAAACGCGTTTTCGGCGAAAACGCACACCATGGCTCTTTCTGAGAAAAATCAAACACGGAGGACGAGAACAGGTTTTGCCCTGCGTAGCGTTCCGGACAGCGGGTAGAACCAGGCAGAGAATTCCCGGCTAGCAGCTTCCCTGTGGCGGGGAAGTGCAAACGTACACGTTTTCGGCCGAAAACGCGTTTTCCGGTGAAAACGCACACCACGGCTCTTTCTGAGAAAAAGCAAGCACGGAGGACGAGAATCGCTTTTGCCCTGCGTAGCGTTCCGGGCAGCGGGTAGAACCAGGCAGAGAATTCCCGGCTAGCAGCTTCCCTGTGGCGGGGAAGTGCAAACGTACACGTTTTCGGCCGAAAACGCGTTTTCGGCGAAAACGCACACCATGGCTCTCTCTGAGAAAAAGCAAGCACGGAGGACGAGAACCGCTTTTGCCCTGCGTAGCGTTCCGGGCAGCGGGTAGAACAAGGCAGAGAATTCCCGGGTAGCAGCTTCCCTGTGGCGGGGAAGTGCAAACGTATCAAGTTTTTGGCCGAAAACGCGTTTTCTGGCGAAAATGCACACTACGGCTCTTTCTGAGAAAAAGCAAGCACGGAGGACGAGAACCGCTTTTGCCCTGCGTAGCGTTCCGGGCAGCGGGTAGAACCAGGCAGAGAATTCCCGGCTAGCAGCTTCCCTGTGGCGGGGAAGTGCAAACGTACACGTTTTCGGCCGAAAACGCGTTTTCGGCGAAAACGCACACCATGGCTCTCTCTGAGAAAAAGCAAGCACGGAGGACGAGAACCGCTTTTGCCCTGCGTAGCGTTCCGGGCAGCGGGTAGAACAAGGCAGAGAATTCCCGGGTAGCAGCTTCCCTGTGGCGGGGAAGTGCAAACGTATCACGTTTTTGGCCGAAAACGCGTTTTCTGGCGAAAATGCACACTACGGCTCTTTCTGAGAAAAAGCAAGCACGGAGGACGAGAACCGCTTTTGCCCTGCGTAGCGTTCCGGGCAGCGGGTAGAACCAGGCAGAGAATTCCCGGCTAGCAGCTTCCCTGTGGCGGGGAAGTGCAAACGTACACGTTTTCGGCCGAAAACTCGTTTTCCGGCGAAAACGCACACCACGGCTCTTTCTGAGAAAAAGCAAGAACGGAGGACGAGAATCGCTTTTGCCCTGCGTACCGTTCCGGGCAGGGGGTAGAACCAGGCAGAGAATTCCCGGCTAGCAGCTTCCCTGTGGCGGGGAAGTGCAAACGTACACGTTTTCGGCCGAAAACGCGTTTTCGGCGAAAACGCACACCATGGCTCTTTCTGAGAAAAATCAAACACGGAGGACGAGAACAGGTTTTGCCCTGCGTAGCGTTCCGGACAGCGGGTAGAACCAGGCAGAGAATTCCCGGCTAGCAGCTTCCCTGTGGCGGGGAAGTGCAAACGTACACGTTTTCGGCCGAAAACGCGTTTTCCGGTGAAAACGCACACCACGGCTCTTTCTGAGAAAAAGCAAGCACGGAGGACGAGAATCGCTTTTGCCCTGCGTAGCGTTCCGGGCAGCGGGCAGAACCAGGCAGAGAATTCCCGGCTAGCAGCTTCCCTGTGGCGGGGAAGTGCAAACGTACACGTTTTCGGCCGAAAACGCGTTTTCGGCGAAAACGCACACCATGGCTCTCTCTGAGAAAAAGCAAGCACGGAGGACGAGAATCGCTTTTGCCCTGCGTAGCGTTCCGGGCAGCGGGTAGAACAAGGCAGAGAATTCCCGGGTAGCAGCTTCCCTTTGGCGGGGAAGTGCAAACGTATCACGTTTTTGGCCGAAAACGCGTTTTCTGGCGAAAATGCACACTACGGCTCTTTCTGAGAAAAAGCAAGCACGGAGGACGAGAACCGCTTTTGCCCTGCGTAGCGTTCCGGGCAGCGGGTAGAACCAGGCAGAGAATTCCCGGCTAGCAGCTTCCCTTTGGCTCGGAAGTGCAAACGTACACGTTTTCGGCCGAAAACGCGTTTTCCGGCGAAAACGCACACCATGGCTCTTTCTGAGAAAAAGCAAGCACGGAGGACGAGAATCGCTTTTGCCCTGCGTAGCGTTCCGGGCAGCGGGTAGAACCAGGCAGAGAATTCCCGGCTAGCAGCTTCCCTTTGGCGCGGAAGTGCAAACGTACACGTTTTCGGCCGAAAACGCGTTTTCCGGCGAAAACGCACACCACCCCTCTTTCTGAGAAAAAGCAAGCACGGAGGACGAGAATCGCTTTTGCCCTGCGTAGCGTTCCGGGCAGCAGGTAGAACCAGGCAGAGAATTCCGGCTAGCAGCTTCCCTGTGGCGGGGAAGTGCAAACGTACACGTTTTCGGCCGAAAACGCGTTTTCCGGCGAAAACGCACACCACGGCTCTTTCTGAGAAAAAGCAAGCACGGAGGACGAGAATCGCTTTTGCCCTGCGTAGCGTTCCAGGCAGCGGGTAGAACCAGGCAGAGAATTCCCGGCTAGCAGCTTCCCTGTGGCGGGGAAGTGCAAACGTACACGTTTTCGGCCGAAAACTCGTTTTCGGCGAAAACGCACACCACGGCTCTTTCTGAGAAAAAGCAAGCACGGAGGACGAGAACCGCTTTTGCCCTGCGTAGCGTTCCGGGCAGCGGGTAGAACCAGGCAGAGAATTCCCGGCTAGCAGCTTCCCTGTGGCGGGGAAGTGCAAACGTACACGTTTTCGGCCGAAAACGCGTTTTCCGGCGAAAACGCACACCACGGCTCTTTCTGAGAAAAAGCAAGAACGGAGGACGAGAATCGCTTTTGCCCTGCGTACCGTTCCGGGCAGGGGGTAGAACCAGGCAGAGAATTCCCGGCTAGCAGCTTCCCTGTGGCGGGGAAGTGCAAACGTACACGTTTTCGGCCGAAAACGCGTTTTCCGGTGAAAACGCACACCACGGCTCTTTCTGAGAAACAGGAAGCACGGAGGATGAGAACCACTTTTGCCCTGCGTAGCGTTCCGGGCAGCGGGTAGAACCAGGCAGAGAATTCCCGGCTAGCAGCTTCCCTGTGGCGGGGAAGTGCAAACGTACACGTTTTCGGCCGAAAACGCGTTTTCGGCGAAAACGCACACCATGGCTCTTTCTGAGAAAAATCAAACACGGAGGACGAGAACAGGTTTTGCCCTGCGTAGCGTTCCGGACAGCGGGTAGAACCAGGCAGAGAATTCCCGGCTAGCAGCTTCCCTGTGGCGGGGACGTGCAAACGTACACGTTTTCGGCCGAAAACGCGTTTTCCGGTGAAAACGCACACCACGGCTCTTTCTGAGAAAAAGCAAGCACGGAGGACGAGAATCGCTTTTGCCCTGCGTAGCGTTCCGGGCAGCGGGTAGAACCAGGCAGAGAATTCCCGGCTAGCAGCTTCCCTGTGGCGGGGAAGTGCAAACGTACACGTTTTCGGCCGAAAACGCGTTTTCGGCGAAAACGCACACCATGGCTCTCTCTGAGAAAAAGCAAGCACGGAGGACGAGAACCGCTTTTGCCCTGCGTAGCGTTCCGGGCAGCGGGTAGAACAAGGCAGAGAATTCCCGGGTAGCAGCTTCCCTGTGGCGGGGAAGTGCAAACGTATCAAGTTTTTGGCCGAAAACGCGTTTTCTGGCGAAAATGCACACTACGGCTCTTTCTGAGAAAAAGCAAGCACGGAGGACGAGAACCGCTTTTGCCCTGCGTAGCGTTCCGGGCAGCGGGTAGAACCAGGCAGAGAATTCCCGGCTAGCAGCTTCCCTTTGGCTCGGAAGTGCAAACGTACACGTTTTCGGCCGAAAACGCGTTTTCCGGCGAAAACGCACACCATGGCTCTTTCTGAGAAAAAGCAAGCACGGAGGACGAGAATCGCTTTTGCCCTGCGTAGCGTTCCGGGCAGCGGGTAGAACCAGGCAGAGAATTCCCGGCTAGCAGCTTCCCTTTGGCGCGGAAGTGCAAACGTACACGTGTTCGGCCGAAAACGCGTTTTCCGGTGAAAACGCACACCACCCCTCTTTCTGAGAAAAAGCAAGCACGGAGGACGAGAATCGCTTTTGCCCTGCGTAGCGTTCCGGGCAGCAGGTAGAACCAGGCAGAGAATTCCGGCTAGCAGCTTCCCTGTGGCGGGGAAGTGCAAACGTACACGATTTCGGCCGAAAACGCGTTTTCCGGCGAAAACGCACACCACGGCTCTTTCTGAGAAAAAGCAAGCACGGAGGACGAGAATCGCTTTTGCCCTGCGTAGCGTTCCAGGCAGCGGGTAGAACCAGGCAGAGAATTCCCGGCTAGCAGCTTCCCTGTGGCGGGGAAGTGCAAACGTACACGTTTTCGGCCGAAAACTCGTTTTCGGCGAAAACGCACACCACGGCTCTTTCTGAGAAAAAGCAAGCACGGAGGACGAGAACCGCTTTTGCCCTGCGTAGCGTTCCGGGCAGCGGGTAGAACCAGGCAGAGAATTCCCGGCTAGCAGCTTCCCTGTGGCGGGGAAGTGCAAACGTACACGTTTTCGGCCGAAAACGCGTTTTCCGGCGAAAACGCACACCACGGCTCTTTCTGAGAAAAAGCAAGAACGGAGGACGAGAATCGCTTTTGCCCTGCGTACCGTTCCGGGCAGGGGGTAGAACCAGGCAGAGAATTCCCGGCTAGCAGCTTCCCTGTGGCGGGGAAGTGCAAACGTACACGTTTTCGGCCGAAAACGCGTTTTCCGGTGAAAACGCACACCACGGCTCTTTCTGAGAAAAAGCAAGCACGGAGGACGAGAATCGCTTTTGCCCTGCGTAGGTTCCGGGCAGCAGGTAGAACCAGGCAGAGAATTCCGGCTAGCAGCTTCCCTGTGGCGGGGAAGTGCAAACGTATCACGTTTTTGGCCGAAAACGCGTTTTCTGGCGAAAACGCACACCACGGCTCTTTCTGAGAAAAAGCAAGCACGGAGGACGGGAATCGCTTTTGCCCTGCGTAGCGTTCCGGGCAGCGGGTAGAACCAGGCAGAGAATTCCCGGCTAGCAGCTTTCCTGTGGCTGGGAAGTGCAAACGTACACGTTTTCTGCCGAAAACGCGTTTTCCGGCGAAAACGCACACCACGGCTCTTTCTGAGAAACAGGAAGCACGGAGGATGAGAACCACTTTTGCCCTGCGTAGCGTTCCGGGCAGCGGGTAGAACCAGGCAGAGAATTCCCGGCTAGCAGCTTCCCTGTGGCGGGGAAGTGCAAACGTACACGTTTTCGGCCGAAAACGCGTTTTCGGCGAAAACGCACACCATGGCTCTTTCTGAGAAAAATCAAACACGGAGGACGAGAACAGGTTTTGCCCTGCGTAGCGTTCCGGACAGCGGGTAGAACCAGGCAGAGAATTCCCGGCTAGCAGCTTCCCTGTGGCGGGGAAGTGCAAACGTACACGTTTTCGGCCGAAAACGCGTTTTCCGGTGAAAACGCACACCACGGCTCTTTCTGAGAAAAAGCAAGCACGGAGGACGAGAATCGCTTTTGCCCTGCGTAGCGTTCCGGGCAGCGGGTAGAACCAGGCAGAGAATTCCCGGCTAGCAGCTTCCCTGTGGCGGGGAAGTGCAAACGTACACGTTTTCGGCCGAAAACGCGTTTTCGGCGAAAACGCACACCACGGCTCTTTCTGAGAAAAAGCAAGCACGGAGGACGAGAATCGCTTTTGCCCTGCGTAGCGTTCCGGGCAGCGGGTAGAACAAGGCAGAGAATTCCCGGCTAGCAGCTTCCCTGTGGCGGGGAAGTGCAAACTTATCACGTTTTTGGCCGAAAACGCGTTTTCTGGCGAAAATGCACACTACGGCTCTTTCTGAGAAAAAGCAAGCACGGAGGACGAGAACCGCTTTTGCCCTGCTTAGCGTTCCGGGCAGCGGGTAGAACCAGGCAGAGAATTCCCGGCTAGCAGCTTCCCTGTGGCGGGGAAGTGCAAACGTACACGTTTTCGGCCGAAAACGCGTTTTCCGGCGAAAACGCACACCACGGCTCTTTCTGAGAAAAAGCAAGCACGGAGGACGAGAACCGCTTTTGCCCTGCGTAGCGTTCCGGGCAGCGGGTAGAACCAGGCAGAGAATTCCCGGCTAGCAGCTTCCCTGTGGCGGGGAAATGCAAACGTACACGTTTTCGGCCGAAAACGCGTTTTCCGGTGAAAACGCACACCACCCCTCTTTCTGAGAAAAAGCAAGCACGGAGGACGAGAATCGCTTTTGCCCTGCGTAGCGTTCCGGGCAGCAGGTAGAACCAGGCAGAGAATTCCGGCTAGCAGCTTCCCTGTGGCGGGGAAGTGCAAACGTATCACGTTTTTGGCCGAAAACGCGTTTTCTGGCGAAAACGCACACCACGCATCTTTCTGAGAAAAAGCAAGCACGGAGGACGGGAATCGCTTTTGCCCTGCGTAGCGTTCCGGGCAGCGGGTAGAACCAGGCAGAGAATTCCCGGCTAGCAGCTTCCCTGTGGCTGGGAAGTGCAAACGTACACGTTTTCTGCCGAAAACGCGTTTTCCGGCGAAAACGCACACCACGGCTCTTTCTGAGAAACAGGAAGCACGGAGGATGAGAACCACTTTTGCCCTGCGTAGCGTTCCGGGCAGCGGGTAGAACCAGGCAGAGAATTCCCGGCTAGCAGCTTCCCTGTGGCGGGGAAGTGCAAACGTACACGTTTTCGGCCGAAAACGCGTTTTCGGCGAAAACGCACACCATGGCTCTTTCTGAGAAAAGTCAAACACGGAGGACGAGAACAGGTTTTGCCCTGCGTAGCGTTCCGGACAGCGGGTAGAACCAGGCAGAGAATTCCCGGCTAGCAGCTTCCCTGTGGCGGGGAAGTGCAAACGTACACGTTTTCGGCCGAAAACGCGTTTTCCAGTGAAAACGCACACCACGGCTCTTTCTGAGAAAAAGCAAGCACGGAGGACGAGAATCGCTTTTGCCCTGCGTAGCGTTCCGGGCAGCGGGTAGAACCAGGCAGAGAATTCCCGGCTAGCAGCTTCCCTGTGGCGGGGAAGTGCAAACGTACACGTTTTCGGCCGAAAACGCGTTTTCGGCGAAAACGCACACCACGGCTCTTTCTGAGAAAAAGCAAGCACGGAGGACGAGAATCGCTTTTGCCCTGCGTAGCGTTCCGGGCAGCGGGTAGAACCAGGCAGAGAATTCCCGGCTAGCAGCTTCCCTGTGGCGGGGAAGTGCAAACGTATCACGTTTTTAGCCGAAAACGCGTTTTCCGGCGAAAACGCACACTACGGCTCTTTCTGAGAAAAAGCAAGCACGGAGGACGAGAACCGCTTTTGCCCTGCGTAGCGTTCCGGGCAGCGGGTAGAACCAGGCAGAGAATTCCCGGCTAGCAGCTTCCCTTTGGCGCGGAAGTGCAAACGTACACGTTTTCGGCCGAAAACGCGTTTTCCGGCGAAAACACACACCATGGCTCTTTCTGAGAAAAAGCAAGCACGGAGGACGAGAACCGCTTTTGCCCTGCGTAGCGTTCCGGGCAGCGGGTAGAACCAGGCAGAGAATTCCCGGCTAGCAGCTTCCCTGTGGCGGGGAAATGCAAACGTACACGTTTTCGGCCGAAAACGCGTTTTCCGGTGAAAACGCACACCACCCCTCTTTCTGAGAAAAAGCAAGCACGGAGGACGAGAATCGCTTTTGCCCTGCGTAGCGTTCCGGGCAGCAGGTAGAACCAGGCAGAGAATTCCGGCTAGCAGCTTCCCTGTGGCGGGGAAGTGCAAACGTACACGTTTTCGGCCGAAAACGCGTTTTCCGGCGAAAACGCACACCACGGCTCTTTCTGAGAAAAAGCAAGCACGGAGGACGAGAATCGCTTTTGCCCTGCATAGCGTTCCGGGCAGCGGGTAGAACCAGGCAGAGAATTCCCGGCTAGCAGCTTCCCTGTGGCGGGGAAGTGCAAACGTACACGTTTTCGGCCGAAAACTCGTTTTCGGCGAAAACGCACACCACGGCTCTTTCTGAGAAAAAGCAAGCACGGAGGACGAGAACCGCTTTTGCCCTGCGTAGCGTTCCGGGCAGCGGGTAGAACCAGGCAGAGAATTCCCGGCTAGCAGCTTCCCTGTGGCGCGGAAGTGCAAACATACACGTTTTCGGCCGAAAACGCGTTTTCCGGTGAAAACGCACACCACGGCTCTTTCTGAGAAAAAGCAAGCACGGAGGACGAGAATCGCTTTTGCCCTGCGTAGCGTTCCGGGCAGCGGGTAGAACCAGGCAGAGAATTCCCGGCTAGCAGCTTCCCTGTGGCGGGGAAGTGCAAACGTACACGTTTTCGGCCGAAAACGCGTTTTCCGGTGAAAACGCACACCACGGCTCTTTCTGAGAAAAATCAAACACGGAGGACGAGAACAGGTTTTGCCCTGCGTAGCGTTCCGGGCAGCGGGTAGAACCAGGCAGAGAATTCCCGGCTAGCAGCTTCCCTGTGGCGGGGAAGTGCAAACGTACACGTTTTCGGCCGAAAACGCGTTTTCCGGCGAAAACGCACACCACGGCTCTTTCTGAGAAAAAGCAAGCACGGAGGACGAGAATCGCTTTTGCCCTGCGTACCGTTCCGGGCAGGGGGTAGAACCAGGCAGAGAATTCCCGGCTAGCAGCTTCCCTGTGGCGGGGAAGTGCAAACGTACACGTTTTCGGCCGAAAACGCGTTTTCCGGTGAAAACGCACACCACGGCTCTTTCTGAGAAAAAGCAAGCACCGAGGACGAGAATCGCTTTTGCCCTGCGTAGCGTTCCGGGCAGCAGGTAGAACCAGGCAGAGAATTCCGGCTAGCAGCTTCCCTGTGGCGGGGAAGTGCAAACGTATCACGTTTTTGGCCGAAAACGCGTTTTCTGGCGAAAACGCACACCACGGCTCTTTCTGAGAAAAAGCAAGAACGGAGGACGGGAATCGCTTTTGCCCTGCGTAGCGTTCCGGGCAGCGGGTAGAACCAGGCAGAGAATTCCCGGCTAGCAGCTTCCCTGTGGCTGGGAAGTGCAAACGTACACGTTTTCGGCCGAAAACGAGTTTTCCGGCGAAAACGCACACCACGGCTCTTTCTGAGAAAAAGCACGCACGGAGGATGAGAACCACTTTTGCCCTGCGTAGCGTTCCGGGCAGCGGGTAGAACCAGGCAGAGAATTCCCGGCTAGCAGCTTCCCTGTGGCGGGGAAGTGCAAACGTACACGTTTTCGGCCGAAAACGCGTTTTCGGCGAAAACGCACACCATGGCTCTTTCTGAGAAAAATCAAACACGGAGGACGAGAACAGGTTTTGCCCTGCGTAGCGTTCCGGACAGCGGGTAGAACCAGGCAGAGAATTCCCTGCTAGCAGCTTCCCTGTGGCGGGGAAGTGCAAACGTACACGTTTTCGGCCGAAAACGCGTTTTCCGGTGAAAACGCACACCACGGCTCTTTCTGAGAAAAAGCAAGCACGGAGGACGAGAACCGCTTTTGCCCTGCGTAGCGTTCCGGGCAGCGGGTAGAACCAGGCAGAGAATTCCCGGCTAGCAGCTTCCCTGTGGCGCGGAAGTGCAAACATACACGTTTTCGGCCGAAAACGCGTTTTCCGGTGAAAACGCACACCACGGCTCTTTCTGAGAAAAAGCAAGCACGGAGGACGAGAATCGCTTTTGCCCTGCGTAGCGTTCCGGGCAGCGGGTAGAACCAGGCAGAGAATTCCCGGCTAGCAGCTTCCCTGTGGCGGGGAAGTGCAAACGTACACGTTTTCGGCTGAAAACGCGTTTTCCGGTGAAAACGCACACCACGGCTCTTTCTGAGAAAAATCAAACACGGAGGACGAGAACAGGTTTTGCCCTGCGTAGCGTTCCGGGCAGCGGGTAGAACCAGGCAGAGAATTCCCGGCTAGCAGCTTCCCTGTGGCGGGGAAGTGCAAACGTACACGTTTTCGGCCGAAAACGCGTTTTCCGGCGAAAACGCACACCACGGCTCTTTCTGAGAAAAAGCAAGCACGGAGGACGAGAATCGCTTTTGCCCTGCGTACCGTTCCGGGCAGGGGGTAGAACCAGGCAGAGAATTCCCGGCTAGCAGCTTCCCTGTGGCGGGGAAGTGCAAACGTACACGTTTTCGGCCGAAAACGCGTTTTCCGGTGAAAACGCACACCACGGCTCTTTCTGAGAAAAAGCAAGCACGGAGGACGGGAATCGCTTTTGCCCTGCGTAGCGTTCCGGGCAGCGGGTAGAACCAGGCAGAGAATTCCCGGCTAGCAGCTTCCCTGTGGCTGGGAAGTGCAAACGTACACGTTTTCGGCCGAAAACGAGTTTTCCGGCGAAAACGCAAACCACGGCTCTTTCTGAGAAAAAGCACGCACGGAGGATGAGAACCACTTTTGCCCTGCGTAGCGTTCCGGGCAGCGGGTAGAACCAGGCAGAGAATTCCCGGCTAGCAGCTTCCCTGTGGCGGGGAAGTGCAAACGTACACGTTTTCGGCCGAAAACGCGTTTTCGGCGAAAACGCACACCATGGCTCTTTCTGAGAAAAATCAAACACGGAGGACGAGAACAGGTTTTGCCCTGCGTAGCGTTCCGGACAGCGGGTAGAACCAGGCAGAGAATTCCCGGCTAGCAGCTTCCCTGTGGCGGGGAAGTGCAAACGTACACGTTTTCGGCCGAAAACGCGTTTTCCGGTGAAAACGCACACCACGGCTCTTTCTGAGAAAAAGCAAGCACGGAGGACGAGAATCGCTTTTGCCCTGCGTAGCGTTCCGGGCAGCGGGTAGAACCAGGCAGAGAATTCCCGGCTAGCAGCTTCCCTGTGGCGGGGAAGTGCAAACGTACACGTTTTCGGCCGAAAACTCGTTTTCGGCGAAAACGCACACCACGGCTCTTTCTGAGAAAAAGCAAGCATGGAGGACGGGAATCGCTTTTGCCCTGCGTAGCGTTCCGGGCAGCGGGTAGAACCAGGCAGAGAATTCCCGGCTAGCAGCTTCCCTGTGGCGGGGAAGTGCAAACGTACACGTTTTCGGCCGAAAACGCGTTTTCCGGTGAAAACGCACACCACGGCTCTTTCTGAGAAAAAGCAAGCACGGAGGACGAGAATCGCTTTTGCCCTGCGTAGCGTTCCGGGCAGCAGGTAGAACCAGGCAGAGAATTCCGGCTAGCAGCTTCCCTGTTGCGGGGAAGAGCAAACGTATCACGTTTTTGGCCGAAAACGCGTTTTCTGGCGAAAACGCACACCACGGCTCTTTCTGAGAAAAAGCAAGCACGGAGGACGGGAATCGCTTTTGCCCTGCGTAGCGTTCCGGGCAGCGGGTAGAACCAGGCAGAGAATTCCCGGCTAGCAGCTTCCCTGTGGCGGGGAAGTGCAAACGTACACGTTTTCTGCCGAAAACGCGTTTTCCGGCGAAAACGCACACCACGGCTCTTTCTGAGAAACAGGAAGCACGGAGGATGAGAACCACTTTTGCCCTGCGTAGCGTTCCGGGCAGCGGGTAGAACCAGGCAGAGAATTCCCGGCTAGCAGCTTCCCTGTGGCGGGGAAGTGCAAACGTACACGTTTTCGGCCGAAAACGCATTTTCGGCGAAAACGCACACCATGGCTCTTTCTGAGAAAAATCAAACACGGAGGACGAGAACAGGTTTTGCCCTGCGTAGCGTTCCGGACAGCGGGTAGAACCAGGCAGAGAATTCCCGGCTAGCAGCTTCCCTTTGGCGCGGAAGTGCAAACGTACACGTTTTCGGCCGAAAACGCGTTTTCCGGCGAAAACGCACACCATGGCTCTTTCTGAGAAAAAGCAAGCACGGAGGACGAGAATCGCTTTTGCCCTGCGTAGCGTTCCGGGCAGCGGGTAGAACCAGGCAGAGAATTCCCGGCTAGCAGCTTCCCTGTGGCGGGGAAATGCAAACGTACACGTTTTCAGCCGAAAAAGCGTTTTCCGGTGAAAACGCACACCACCCCTCTTTCTGAGATAAATCAAGCACGGAGGACGAGAATCGCTTTTGCCCTGCGTAGCGTTCCGGGCAGCAGGTAGAACCAGGCAGAGAATTCCGGCTAGCAGCTTCCCTGTGGCGGGGAAGTGCAAACGTACACGTTTTCGGCCGAAAACGTGTTTTCCGGCGAAAACGCACACCACGGCTCTTTCTGAGAAAAAGCAAGCACGGAGGACGAGAATCGCTTTTGCCCTGCGTAGCGTTCCGGGCAGCGGGTAGAACCAGGCAGAGAATTCCCGGCTAGCAGCTTCCCTGTGGCGGGGAAGTGCAAACGTACACGTTTTCGGCCGAAAACTCGTTTTCGGCGAAAACGCACACCACGGCTCTTTCTGAGAAAAAGCAAGCACGGAGGACGAGAACCGCTTTTGCCCTGCGTAGCGTTCTGGGCAGCGGGTAGAACCAGGCAGAGAATTCCCGGCTAGCAGCTTCCCTGTGGCGCGGAAGTGCAAACATACACGTTTTCGGCCGAAAACGCGTTTTCCGGTGAAAACGCACACCACGGCTCTTTCTGAGAAAAAGCAAGCACGGAGGACGAGAATCGCTTTTGCCCTGCGTAGCGTTCCGGGCAGCGGGTAGAACCAGGCAGAGAATTCCCGGCTAGCAGCTTCCCTGTGGCGGGGAAGTGCAAACGTACACGTTTTCGGCCGAAAACGCGTTTTCCGGTGAAAACGCACACCACGGCTCTTTCTGAGAAAAATCAAACACGGAGGACGAGAACAGGTTTTGCCCTGAGTAGCGTTCCGGGCAGCGGGTAGAACCAGGCAGAGAATTCCCGGCTAGCAGCTTCCCTGTGGCGGGGAAGTGCAAACGTACACGTTTTCGGCCGAAAACGCGTTTTCCGGCGAAAACGCACACCACGGCTCTTTCTGAGAAAAAGCAAGCACGGAGGACGAGAATCGCTTTTGCCCTGCGTACCGTTCCGGGCAGGGGGTAGAACCAGGCAGAGAATTCCCGGCTAGCAGCTTCCCTGTGGCGGGGAAGTGCAAACGTACACGTTTTCGGCCGAAAACGCGTTTTCCGGTGAAAACGCACACCACGGCTCTTTCTGAGAAAAAGCAAGCACGGAGGACGAGAATCGCTTTTGCCCTGCGTAGCGTTCCGGGCAGCAGGTAGAACCAGGCAGAGAATTCCGGCTAGCAGCTTCCCTGTGGCGGGGAAGTGCAAACGTATCACGTTTTTGGCCGAAAACGCGTTTTCTAGCGAAAACGCACACCACGGCTCTTTCTGAGAAAAGCAAGCACGGAGGACGGGAATCGCTTTTGCCCTGCGTAGCGTTCCGGGCAGCGGGTAGAACCAGGCAGAGAATTCCCGGCTAGCAGCTTCCCTGTGGCTAGGAAGTGCAAACGTACACGTTTTCGGCCGAAAAAGAGTTTTCCGGCGAAAACGCACACCACGGCTCTTTCTGAGAAAAAGCACGCACGGAGGATGAGAACCACTTTTGCCCTGCGTAGCGTTCCGGGCAGCGGGTAGAACCAGGCAGAGAATTCCCGGCTAGCAGCTTCCCTGTGGCGGGGAAGTGCAAACGTACACGTTTTCGGCCGAAAACTCGTTTTCGGCGAAAACGCACACCATGGCTCTTTCTGAGAAAAATCAAACACGGAGGACGAGAACAGGTTTTGCCCTGCGTAGCGTTCCGCACAGCGGGTAGAACCAGGCAGAGAATTCCCGGCTAGCAGCTTCCCTGTGGCGGGGAAGTGCAAACGTACACGTTTTCGGCCGAAAACGCGTTTTCCGGTGAAAACGCACACCACGGCTCTTTCTGAGAAAAAGCAAGCACGGAGGACGAGAATCGCTTTTGCCCTGCGTAGCGTTCCGGGCAGCAGGTAGAACCAGGCAGAGAATTCCGGCTAGCAGCTTCCCTGTGGCGGGGAAGTGCAAACGTACACGTTTTCGGCCGAAATCGCGTTTTCCGGCGAAAACGCACACCACGGCTCTTTCTGAGAAAAAGCAAGCACGGAGGACGAGAATCGCTTTTGCCCTGCGTAGCGTTCCAGGCAGCGGGTAGAACCAGGCAGAGAATTCCCGGCTAGCAGCTTCCCTGTGGCGGGGAAGTGCAAACGTACACGTTTTCGGCCGAAAACTCGTTTTCGGCGAAAACGCACACCACGGCTCTTTCTGAGAAAAAGCAAGCACGGAGGACGAGAACCGCTTTTGCCCTGCGTAGCGTTCCGGGCAGCAGGTAGAACCAGGAAGAGAATTCCGGCTAGCAGCTTCCCTGTGGCGGGGAAGTGCAAACGTATCACGTTTTTGGCCGAAAACGCGTTTTCTGGCGAAAACGCACACCACGGCTCTTTCTGAGAAAAAGCAAGCACGGAGGACGGGAATCGCTTTTGCCCTGCGTAGCGTTCCGGGCAGCGGGTAGAACCAGGCAGAGAATTCCCGGCTAGCAGCTTCCCTGTGGCTGGGAAGTGCAAACGTACACGTTTTCGGCCGAAAACGCGTTTTCCGGCGAAAACGCACACCACGGCTCTTTCTGAGAAACAGGAAGCACGGAGGATGATAACCACTTTTGCCCTGCGTAGCGTTCCGGGCAGCGGGTAGAACCAGGCAGAGAATTCCCGGCTAGCAGCTTCCCTGTGGCGGGGAAGTGCAAACGTACACGTTTTCGGCCGAAAACGCGTTTTCGGCGAAAACGCACACCATGGCTCTTTCTGAGAAAAATCAAACACGGAGGACGAGAACCGCTTTTGCCCTGCGTAGCGTTCCGGGCAGCGGGTAGAACCAGGCAGAGAATTCCCGGCTAGCAGCTTCCCTGTGGCGGGGAAGTGCAAACGTACACGTTTTCGGCCGAAAACTCGTTTTCGGCGAAAACGCACACCACGGCTCTTTCTGAGAAAAAGCAAGCACGGAGGACGAGAACCGCTTTTGCCCTGCGTAGCGTTCTGGGCAGCGGGTAGAACCAGGCAGAGAATTCCCGGCTAGCAGCTTCCCTGTGGCGCGGAAGTGCAAACATACACGTTTTCGGCCGAAAACGCGTTTTCCGGTGAAAACGCACACCACGGCTCTTTCTGAGAAAAAGCAAGCACGGAGGACGAGAATCGCTTTTGCCCTGCGTAGCGTTCCGGGCAGCGGGTAGAACCAGGCAGAGAATTCCCGGCTAGCAGCTTCCCTGTGGCGGGGAAGTGCAAACGTACACGTTTTCGGCCGAAAACGCGTTTTCCGGTGAAAACGCACACCACGGCTCTTTCTGAGAAAAATCAAACACGGAGGACGAGAACAGGTTTTGCCCTGCGTAGCGTTCCGGGCAGCGGGTAGAACCAGGCAGAGAATTCCCGGCTAGCAGCTTCCCTGTGGCGGGGAAGTGCAAACGTACACGTTTTCGGCCGAAAACGCGTTTTCCGGCGAAAACGCACACCACGGCTCTTTCTGAGAAAAAGCAAGCACGGAGGACGAGAATCGCTTTTGCCCTGCGTACCGTTCCGGGCAGGGGGTAGAACCAGGCAGAGAATTCCCGGCTAGCAGCTTCCCTGTGGCGGGGAAGTGCAAACGTACACGTTTTCGGCCGAAAACGCGTTTTCCGGTGAAAACGCACACCACGGCTCTTTCTGAGAAAAAGCAAGCACGGAGGACGAGAATCGCTTTTGCCCTGCGTAGCGTTCCGGGCAGCAGGTAGAACCAGGCAGAGAATTCCGGCTAGCAGCTTCCCTGTGGCGGGGAAGTGCAAACGTATCACGTTTTTGGCCGAAAACGCGTTTTCTGGCGAAAACGCACACCACGGCTCTTTCTGAGAAAAAGCAAGCACGGAGGACGGGAATCGCTTTTGCCCTGCGTAGCGTTCCGGGCAGCGGGTAGAACCAGGCAGAGAATTCCCGGCTAGCAGCTTCCCTGTGGCTAGGAAGTG
Source organism: Athene noctua (assembly GCF_965140245.1). Classification (NCBI taxonomy): domain Eukaryota; kingdom Metazoa; phylum Chordata; class Aves; order Strigiformes; family Strigidae; genus Athene; species Athene noctua. The sequence continues at coordinate 34,242 of NW_027437566.1, read as the reverse complement.
CAAACGTACACGTTTTCGGCCGAAAAAGAGTTTTCCGGCGAAAACGCACACCACGGCTCTTTCTGAGAAAAAGCACGCACGGAGGATGAGAACCACTTTTGCCCTGCGTAGCGTTCCGGGCAGCGGGTAGAACCAGGCAGAGAATTCCCGGCTAGCAGCTTCCCTGTGGCGGGGAAGTGCAAACGTACACGTTTTCGGCCGAAAACGCGTTTTCGGCGAAAACGCACACCATGGCTCTTTCTGAGAAAAATCAAACACGGAGGACGAGAACAGGTTTTGCCCTGCGTAGCGTTCCGGACAGCGGGTAGAACCAGGCAGAGAATTCCCGGCTAGCAGCTTCCCTGTGGCGGGGAAGTGCAAACGTACACGTTTTCGGCCGAAAACGCGTTTTCCGGTGAAAACGCACACCACGGCTCTTTCTGAGAAAAAGCAAGCACGGAGGACGAGAATCGCTTTTGCCCTGCGTAGCGTTCCGGGCAGCAGGTAGAACCAGGCAGAGAATTCCGGCTAGCAGCTTCCCTGTGGCGGGGAAGTGCAAACGTACACGTTTTCGGCCGAAATCGCGTTTTCCGGCGAAAACGCACACCACGGCTCTTTCTGAGAAAAAGCAAGCACGGAGGACGAGAATCGCTTTTGCCCTGCGTAGCGTTCCAGGCAGCGGGTAGAACCAGGCAGAGAATTCCCGGCTAGCAGCTTCCCTGTGGCGGGGAAGTGCAAACGTACACGTTTTCGGCCGAAAACTCGTTTTCGGCGAAAACGCACACCACGGCTCTTTCTGAGAAAAAGCAAGCACGGAGGACGAGAACCGCTTTTGCCCTGCGTAGCGTTCCGGGCAGCAGGTAGAACCAGGAAGAGAATTCCGGCTAGCAGCTTCCCTGTGGCGGGGAAGTGCAAACGTATCACGTTTTTGGCCGAAAACGCGTTTTCTGGCGAAAACGCACACCACGGCTCTTTCTGAGAAAAAGCAAGCACGGAGGACGGGAATCGCTTTTGCCCTGCGTAGCGTTCCGGGCAGCGGGTAGAACCAGGCAGAGAATTCCCGGCTAGCAGCTTCCCTGTGGCTGGGAAGTGCAAACGTACACGTTTTCGGCCGAAAACGCGTTTTCCGGCGAAAACGCACACCACGGCTCTTTCTGAGAAACAGGAAGCACGGAGGATGATAACCACTTTTGCCCTGCGTAGCGTTCCGGGCAGCGGGTAGAACCAGGCAGAGAATTCCCGGCTAGCAGCTTCCCTGTGGCGGGGAAGTGCAAACGTACACGTTTTCGGCCGAAAACGCGTTTTCGGCGAAAACGCACACCATGGCTCTTTCTGAGAAAAATCAAACACGGAGGACGAGAACCGCTTTTGCCCTGCGTAGCGTTCCGGGCAGCGGGTAGAACCAGGCAGAGAATTCCCGGCTAGCAGCTTCCCTGTGGCGGGGAAGTGCAAACGTACACGTTTTCGGCCGAAAACGCGTTTTCCGGCGAAAACGCACACCACGGCTCTTTCTGAGAAAAAGCAAGCACGGAGGACGAGAATCGCTTTTGCCCTGCGTAGCGTTCCGGGCAGCAGGTAGAACCAGGCAGAGAATTCCGGCTAGCAGCTTCCCTGTGGCGGGGAAGTGCAAACGTATCACGTTTTTGGCCGAAAACGCGTTTTCTGGCGAAAACGCACACCACGGCTCTTTCTGAGAAAAAGCAAGCACGGAGGACGGGAATCGCTTTTGCCCTGCGTAGCGTTCCGGGCAGCGGGTAGAACCAGGCAGAGAATTCCCGGCTAGCATCTTCCCTGTGGCTGGGAAGTGCAAACGTACACGTTTTCTGCCGAAAACTCGTTTTCCGGCGAAAACGCACACCACGGCTCTTTCTGAGAAACAGGAAGCACGGAGGATGAGAACCACTTTTGCCCTGCGTAGCGTTCCGGGCAGCGGGTAGAACCAGGCAGAGAATTCCCGGCTAGCAGCTTCCCTGTGGCGGGGAAGTGCAAACGTACACGTTTTCGGCCGAAAACGCGTTTTCGGCGAAAACGCACACCATGGCTCTTTCTGAGAAAAATCAAACACGGAGGACGAGAACAGGTTTTGCCCTGCGTAGCGTTCCGGACAGCGGGTAGAACCAGGCAGAGAATTCCCGGCTAGCAGCTTCCCTGTGGCGGGGAAGTGCAAACGTACACGTTTTCGGCCGAAAACGCGTTTTCCGGTGAAAACGCACACCACGGCTCTTTCTGAGAAAAAGCAAGCACGGAGGACGAGAATCGCTTTTGCCCTGCGTAGCGTTCCGGGCAGCGGGTAGAACCAGGCAGAGAATTCCCGGCTAGCAGCTTCCCTGTGGTGGGGAAGTGCAAACGTACACGTTTCCGGCCGAAAACTCGTTTTCGGCGAAAACGCACACCACGGCTCTTTCTGAGAAAAAGCAAGCACGGAGGACGAGAACCGCTTTTGCCCTGCGTAGCGTTCCGGGCAGCGGGTAGAACCAGGCAGAGAATTCCCGGCTAGCAGCTTCCCTGTGGCGGGGAAATGCAAACGTACACGTTTTCGGCCGAAAACGTGTTTTCCGGCGAAAACGCACACCACGGCTCTTTCTGAGAAAAAGCAAGCACGGAGGACGAGAATCGCTTTTGCCCTGCGTAGCGTTCCGGGCAGCGGGTAGAACCAGGCAGAGAATTCCCGGCTAGCAGCTTCCCTGTGACAGGGAAGTGCAAACGTACACGTTTTCGGCCGAAAACGCGTTATCGGCGAAAACGCACACCACGGCTCTTTCTGAGAAAAAGCAAGCACGGAGGACGAGGATCGCTTTTGCCCTGCGTAGCGTTCCGGGCAGCGGGTAGAACCAGGCAGAGAATTCCCGGCTAGCAGCTTCCCTGTGGCGGGGAAGTGCAAACGTACACGTTTTCGGCCGAAAACTCGTTTTCGGCGAAAACGCACACCACGGCTCTTTCTGAGAAAAAGCAAGCACGGAGGACGAGAATCGCTTTTGCCCTGCGTAGCGTTCCGGGCAGCGGGAAGAACCAGGCAGAGAATTCCCGGCTAGCAGCTTCCCTGTGGCGGGGAAGTGCAAACGTACATGTTTTCGGCCGAAAACTCGTTTTCGGCGAAAACGCACACCACGGCTCTTTCTGAGAAAAAGCAACCACGGAGGACGAGAATCGCTTTTGCCCTGCGTACCGTTCCGGGCAGCGGGTAGAACCAGGCAGAGAATTCCCGGCTAGCAGCTTCCCTGTGGCGGGGAGGTGCAAACGTACACGTTTTCGGCCGAAAAAGCGTTTTCCGGCGAAAACGCACACCACGGGTCTTTCTGAGAAAAAGCAAGCACGGAGGACGAGAATCGCTTTTGCCCTGCGTAGCGTTCCGGGCAGCGGGTAGAACCAGGCAGAGAATTCCCGGCTAGCAGCTTCCCTGTGGCGGGGAAGTGCAAACGTACACGTTTTCGGCCGAAAACTCGTTTTCGGCGAAAACGCACACCACGGCTCTTTCTGAGAAAAAGCAAGCACGGAGGACGAGAACCGCTTTTGCCCTGCGTAGCGTTCCGGGCAGCGGGTAGAACCAGGCAGAGAATTCCCGGCTAGCAGCTTCCCTGTGGCGCGGAAGTGCAAACATACACGTTTTCGACCAAAAACGCGTTTTCCGGTGAAAACGCACACCACGGCTCTTTCTGAGAAAAAGAAAGCGCGGAGGACGAGGATCGCTTTTGCCCTGCGTAGCGTTCCGGGCAGCGGGTAGAACCAGGCAGAGAATTCCCGGCTAGCAGCTTCCCTGTGGCGGGGAAGTGCAAACGTACACGTTTTCGGCCGAAAACGCGTTTTCGGCGAAAACGCACACCACGTCTCTTTCTGAGTAAAAGCAAGCACGGAGGACGAGAACCGCTTTTGCCCTGCGTAGCGTTCCGGGCAGCGGGTAGAACCAGGCAGAGAATTCCCGGCTAGCAGCTTCCCTGTGGCGGGGAAGTGCAAACGTACACGTTTTCGGCCGAAAACGCGTTTCCGGCGAAAACGCACACCACGGCTCTTTCTGAGAAACAGCAAGCACGGAGGACGAGAACCGCTTTTGCCCTGCGTAGCGTTCCGGGCAGTGGGTAGAACCAGGCAGAGAATTCCCGGCTAGCAGCTTCCCTGTGGCGGGGAAGTGCAAACATACACGTTTTCGGCCGAAAACGCGTTTTCCGGCGAAAACGCACACCACGGCTCTTTCTGAGAAAAATCAAACACGGAGGACGAGAACAGGTTTTGCCCTGCGTAGCGTTCCGGGCAGCGGGTAGAACCAGGCAGAGAATTCCCGGCTAGCAGCTTCCCTGTGGCGCGGAAGTGCAAACGTACACGTTTTCGGCCGAAAACGCGTTTTCCGGCGAAAACGCACACCACGGCTCTTTCTGAGAAAAAGCAAGCACGGAGGACGAGAATCGCTTTTGCCCTGCGTAGCGTTCCGGGCAGCGGGTAGAACCAGGCAGAGAATTCCCGGCTAGCAGCTTCCCTGTGGCAGGGAAGTGCAAACGTACACGTTTTCGGCCAAAAACGCGTTTTCGGCGAAAACGCACACCACGGCTCTTTCTGAGAAAAAGCAAGCACGGAGGACGAGGATCGCTTTTGCCCTGCGTAGCGTTCCGGGCAGCGGGTAGAACCAGGCAGAGAATTCCCGGCTAGCAGCTTCCCTGTGGCGGGGAAGTGGAAACATACACGTTTTCGGCCGAAAACGCGTTTTCCGGCGAAAACGCACACCACGGCTCTTTCTGAGAAAAAGCAAGCACGGAGGACGAGAATCGCTTTTGCCCTGCGTAGCGTTCCGGGCAGCGGGTAGAACCAGGCAGAGAATTCCCGGCTAGCAGCTTCCCTGTGGCGGGGAAGTGCAAACGTACACGTTTTCGGCCGAAAACGCGTTTTCCGGTGAAAACGCACACCACGGGTCTTTCTGAGAAAAAGCAAGCACGGAGGACGAGGATCGCTTTTGCCCTGGGTAGCGTTCCGGACAGCGGGTAGAACCAGGCAGAGAATTCCCGGCTAGCAGCTTCCCTGTGGCGGGGAAGTGCAAACGTACACGTTTTCGGCCGAAAACTCGTTTTCGGCGAAAACGCACACCATGGCTCTTTCTGAGAAAAAGCAAGCACGGAGGACGAGAACCGCTTTTGCCCTGCGTAGCGTTCCGGGCAGCGGGTAGAACCAGGCAGAGAATTCCCGGCTAGCAGCTTCCCTGTGGCGGGGAAGTGCAAACGTACACGTTTTCGGCCGAAAACGCGTTTTCCGGTGAAAACGCACACCACGGCTCTTTCTGAGAAAAAGCAAGCACGGAGGACGAGAATCGCTTTTGCCCTGCGTACCGTTCCGGGCAGCGGGTAGAACCAGGCAGAGAATTCCCGGCTAGCAGCTTCCCTGTGGCGGGGAAGTGCAAACGTACACGTTTTCGGCCGAAAACGCGTTTTCCTGTGAAAACGCACACCACGGCTCTTTCTGAGAAAAAGCAAGCACGGAGGACGAGGATCGCTTTTGCCCTGGGTAGCGTTCCGGACAGCGGGTAGAACCAGGCAGAGAATTCCCGGCTAGCAGCTTCCCTGTGGCGGGGAAGTGCAAACGTACACGTTTTCGGCCGAAAACTCGTTTTCGGCGAAAACGCACACCACGGCTCTTTCTGAGAAAAAGCAAGCACGGAGGACGAGAACCGCTTTTGCCCTGCGTACCGTTCCGGGCAGCGGGTAGAACCAGGCAGAGAATTCCCTGCTAGCAGCTTCCCTGTGGCGCGGAAGTGCAAACATACACGTTTTCGGCCGAAAACGCGTTTTCCGGTGAAAACGCACACCACGGCTCTTTCTGAGAAACAGCAAGCACGGAGGACGAGAACCGCTTTTGCCCTGCGTAGCGTTCCGGGCAGCGGGTAGAACCAGGCAGAGAATTCCCGGCTAGCAGCTTCCCTGTGGCGGGGAAGTGCAAACGTACACGTTTTCGGCCGAAAACGCGTTTTCCGGTGAAAACGCACACCACGGCTCTTTCTGAGAAAAATCAAACACGGAGGACGAGAACAGGTTTTGCCCTGCGTAGCGTTCCGGGCAGCGGGTAGAACAAGGCAGAGAATTCCCGGCTAGCAGCTTCCCTGTGGCGGGGAATTGCAAACGTATCACGTTTTTGGCCGAAAAAGCGTTTTCTGGCGAAAATGCACACCACGGCACTTTCTTAGAAAAAGCAAGCACGGAGAACGAGAACCGCTTTTGCCCTGCGTAGCGTTCCGGGCAGCGGGTAGAACCAGGCAGAGAATTCCCGGCTAGCAGCTTCCCTTTGGCGCGGAAGTGCAAACGTACACGTTTTCAGCCGAAAACGCGTTTTCCGGCGAAAACGCACACCATGGCTCTTTCTGAGAAAAAGCAAGCACGGAGGACGAGAATCGCTTTTGCCCTGCGTAGCTTTCCGGGCAGCGGGTAGAACCAGGCAGAGAATTCCCGGCTAGCAGCTTCCCTGTGGCGGGGAAATGCAAACGTACACGTTTTCGGCCGAAAACGCGTTTTCCGGTGAAAACGCACACCACCCCTCTTTCTGAGAAAAAGCAAGCACGGAGGACGAGAATCGCTTTTGCCCTGCGTAGCGTTCCGGGCAGCAGGTAGAACCAGGCAGAGAATTCCGGCTAGCAGCTTCCCTGTGGCGGGGAAGTGCAAACGTATCACGTTTTTGGCCGAAAACGCGTTTTCTAGCGAAAACGCACACCACGGCTCTTTCTGAGAAAAAGCAAGCACGGAGGACGGGAATCGCTTTTGCCCTGCGTAGCGTTCCGGGCAGCGGGTAGAACCAGGCAGAGAATTCCCGGCTAGCAGCTTCCCTGTGGCTGGGAAGTGCAAACGTACACGTTTTCGGCCGAAAACGCGTTTTCCGGCGAAAACGCACACCACGGCTCTTTCTGAGAAACAGGAAGCACGGAGGATGAGAACCACTTTTGCCCTGCGTACCGTTCCGGGCAGCGGGTAGAACCAGGCAGAGAATTCCCGGCTAGCAGCTTCCCTGTGGCGGGGAAGTGCAAACATACACGTTTTCGGCCGAAAACGCGTTTTCCGGTGAAAACGCACACCACGGCTCTTTCTGAGAAAAAGCAAGCACGGAGGACGAGAATCGCTTTTGCCCTGCGTAGCGTTCCGGGCAGCGGGTAGAACCAGGCAGAGAATTCCCGGCTAGCAGCTTCCCTGTGGCGGGGAAGTGGAAACGTACACGTTTTCGGCCGAAAACGCGTTTTCCAGCGAAAACGCACACCACGGCTCTTTCTGAGAAAAAGCAAGCACGGAGGACGAGAATCGCTTTTGCCCTGCGTAGCGTTCCGGGCAGCGGGTAGAACCAGGCAGAGAATTCCCGGCTAGCAGCTTCCCTGTGGCGGGGAAGTGCAAACGTACACGTTTTCGGCCGAAAACGCGTTTTCCGGCGAAAACGCACACCATGGCTCTTTCTGAGAAAAAGCAAGCACGGAGGACGAGAATCGCTTTTGCCCTGCGTACCGTTCCGGGCAGCGGGTAGAACCAGGCAGAGAATTCCCGGCTAGCAGCTTCCCTGTGGCGGGGAAGTGCAAACGTACACGTTTTCGGCCGAAAACGCGTTTTCCGGCGAAAACGCACACCACGGCTCTTTCTGAGAAAAAGCAAGCACGGAGGACGAGAATCGCTTTTGCCCTGCGTAGCGTTCCGGGCAGCAGGTAGAACCAGGCAGAGAATTCCCGGCTAGCAGCTTCCCTGTGGCGGGGAAGTGCAAACGTACACGTTTTCGGCCGAAAACGCGTTTTCCGATGAAAACGCACACCACGGCTCTTTCTGAGAAAAAGCAAGCACGGAGGACGAGAACCGCTTTTGCTCTGCGTAGCGTTCCGGGCAGCGGGTAGAACCAGGCAGAGAATTCCCGGCTAGCAGCTTCCCTGTGGCGGGGAAGTGCAAACGTACACGTTTTCGGCCGAAAACGCGTTTTCCGGCGAAAACGCACACCACGGCTCTTTCTGAGAAAAAGCAAGCACGGAGGACGAGAATCGCTTTTGCCCTACGTAGCGTTCCGGACAGCAGGTAGAACCAGGCAGAGAATTCCGGCTAGCAGCTTCCCTGTGGCGGGGAAGTGCAAACGTATCACGTTTTTGGCCGAAAACGCGTTTTTGGCGAAAACGCACACCATGGCTCTTTCTGAGAAAAATCAAACACGGAGGACGAGAACAGGTTTTGCCCTGCGTAGCGTTCCGGACAGCGGGTAGAACCAGGCAGAGAATTCCCGGCTAGCAGCTTCCCTGTGGCGGGGAAGTGCAAACGAACACGATTTCGGCCGAATACGCGTTTTCCGGCGAAAACGCACACCACGGCTCTTTCTGAGAAAAAGCAAGCACGGAGGACGAGAATCGCTTTTGCCCTGCGTAGCGTTCCGGGCAGCGGGAAGAACCAGGCAGAGAATTCCCGGCTAGCAGCTTCCCTGTGGCGGGGAAGTGCAAACGTACACGTTTTCGGCCGAAAACTCGTTTTCGGCGAAAACGCACACCACGGCTCTTTCTGAGAAAAAGCAAGCACGGAGGACGAGAACCGCTTTTGCCCTGCGTAGCGTTCCGGGCAGCGGGTAGAACCAGGCAGAGAATTCCCGGCTAGCAGCTTCCCTGTGGCGCGGAAGTGCAAACATACACGTTTTCGGCCGAAAACGCGTTTTCCGGCGAAAACGCACACCACGGCTCTTTCTGAGAAAAAGCAAGCACGGAGGACGAGAATCGCTTTTGCCCTGCGTAGCGTTCCGGGCAGCGGGTAGAACCAGGCAGAGAATTCCCGGCTAGCAGCTTCCCTGTGGCGGGGAAGTGCAAACGTACACGTTTTCGGCCGAAAACGCGTTTTCGGCGAAAACGCACACCACGGCTCTTTCTGAGTAAAAGCAAGCACGGAGGACGAGAACCGCTTTTGCCCTGCGTAGCGTTCCGGGCAGCGGGTAGAACCGGGCAGAGAATTCCCGGCTAGCAGCTTCCCTGTGGCGGGGAAGTGCAAACGTATCACGTTTTCGGCCGAAAACGCGTTTCCGGCGAAAACGCACACCACGGCTCTTTCTGAGAAACAGCAAGCACGGAGGACGAGAACCGCTTTTGCCCTGCGTAGCGTTCCGGGCAGTGGGTAGAACCAGGCAGAGAATTCCCGGCTAGCAGCTTCCCTGTGGCGGGGAAGTGCAAACGTACACGTTTTCGGCCGAAAACGCGTTTTCCGGCGAAAACGCACACCACGGCTCTTTCTGAGAAAAATCAAACACGGAGGACGAGAACAGGTTTTGCCCTGCGTAGCGTTCCGGGCAGCGGGTAGAACCAGGCAGAGAATTCCCGGCTAGCAGCTTCCCTGTGGCGGGGAAGTGCAAACGTACACGTTTTCGGCCGAAAACGCGTTTTCGGCGAAAACGCACACCATGGCTCTTTCTGAGAAAAATCAAACACGGAGGACGAGAACAGGTTTTGCCCTGCGTAGCGTTCCGGACAGCGGGTAGAACCAGGCAGAGAATTCCCGGCTAGCAGCTTCCCTGTGGCGGGGAAGTGCAAACGTACACGTTTTCGGCCGAAAACGCGTTTTCCGGTGAAAACGCACACCACGGCTCTTTCTGAGAAAAAGCAAGCACGGAGGACGAGAATCGCTTTTGCCCTGCGTAGCGTTCCGGGCAGCGGGTAGAACCAGGCAGAGAATTCCCGGCTAGCAGCTTCCCTGTGGTGGGGAAGTGCAAACGTACACGTTTCCGGCCGAAAACTCGTTTTCGGCGAAAACGCACACCACGGCTCTTTCTGAGAAAAAGCAAGCACGGAGGACGAGAACCGCTTTTGCCCTGCGTAGCGTTCCGGGCAGCGGGTAGAACCAGGCAGAGAATTCCCGGCTAGCAGCTTCCCTGTGGCGGGGAAATGCAAACGTACACGTTTTCGGCCGAAAACGTGTTTTCCGGCGAAAACGCACACCACGGCTCTTTCTGAGAAAAAGCAAGCACGGAGGACGAGAATCGCTTTTGCCCTGCGTAGCGTTCCGGGCAGCGGGTAGAACCAGGCAGAGAATTCCCGGCTAGCAGCTTCCCTGTGACAGGGAAGTGCAAACGTACACGTTTTCGGCCGAAAACGCGTTATCGGCGAAAACGCACACCACGGCTCTTTCTGAGAAAAAGCAAGCACGGAGGACGAGGATCGCTTTTGCCCTGCGTAGCGTTCCGGGCAGCGGGTAGAACCAGGCAGAGAATTCCCGGCTAGCAGCTTCCCTGTGGCGGGGAAGTGCAAACGTACACGTTTTCGGCCGAAAACTCGTTTTCGGCGAAAACGCACACCACGGCTCTTTCTGAGAAAAAGCAAGCACGGAGGACGAGAATCGCTTTTGCCCTGCGTAGCGTTCCGGGCAGCGGGAAGAACCAGGCAGAGAATTCCCGGCTAGCAGCTTCCCTGTGGCGGGGAAGTGCAAACGTACATGTTTTCGGCCGAAAACTCGTTTTCGGCGAAAACGCACACCACGGCTCTTTCTGAGAAAAAGCAACCACGGAGGACGAGAATCGCTTTTGCCCTGCGTACCGTTCCGGGCAGCGGGTAGAACCAGGCAGAGAATTCCCGGCTAGCAGCTTCCCTGTGGCGGGGAGGTGCAAACGTACACGTTTTCGGCCGAAAAAGCGTTTTCCGGCGAAAACGCACACCACGGGTCTTTCTGAGAAAAAGCAAGCACGGAGGACGAGAATCGCTTTTGCCCTGCGTAGCGTTCCGGGCAGCGGGTAGAACCAGGCAGAGAATTCCCGGCTAGCAGCTTCCCTGTGGCGGGGAAGTGCAAACGTACACGTTTTCGGCCGAAAACTCGTTTTCGGCGAAAACGCACACCACGGCTCTTTCTGAGAAAAAGCAAGCACGGAGGACGAGAACCGCTTTTGCCCTGCGTAGCGTTCCGGGCAGCGGGTAGAACCAGGCAGAGAATTCCCGGCTAGCAGCTTCCCTGTGGCGCGGAAGTGCAAACATACACGTTTTCGACCAAAAACGCGTTTTCCGGTGAAAACGCACACCACGGCTCTTTCTGAGAAAAAGAAAGCGCGGAGGACGAGGATCGCTTTTGCCCTGCGTAGCGTTCCGGGCAGCGGGTAGAACCAGGCAGAGAATTCCCGGCTAGCAGCTTCCCTGTGGCGGGGAAGTGCAAACGTACACGTTTTCGGCCGAAAACGCGTTTTCGGCGAAAACGCACACCACGTCTCTTTCTGAGTAAAAGCAAGCACGGAGGACGAGAACCGCTTTTGCCCTGCGTAGCGTTCCGGGCAGCGGGTAGAACCAGGCAGAGAATTCCCGGCTAGCAGCTTCCCTGTGGCGGGGAAGTGCAAACGTACACGTTTTCGGCCGAAAACGCGTTTCCGGCGAAAACGCACACCACGGCTCTTTCTGAGAAACAGCAAGCACGGAGGACGAGAACCGCTTTTGCCCTGCGTAGCGTTCCGGGCAGTGGGTAGAACCAGGCAGAGAATTCCCGGCTAGCAGCTTCCCTGTGGCGGGGAAGTGCAAACATACACGTTTTCGGCCGAAAACGCGTTTTCCGGCGAAAACGCACACCACGGCTCTTTCTGAGAAAAATCAAACACGGAGGACGAGAACAGGTTTTGCCCTGCGTAGCGTTCCGGGCAGCGGGTAGAACCAGGCAGAGAATTCCCGGCTAGCAGCTTCCCTGTGGCGCGGAAGTGCAAACGTACACGTTTTCGGCCGAAAACGCGTTTTCCGGCGAAAACGCACACCACGGCTCTTTCTGAGAAAAAGCAAGCACGGAGGACGAGAATCGCTTTTGCCCTGCGTAGCGTTCCGGGCAGCGGGTAGAACCAGGCAGAGAATTCCCGGCTAGCAGCTTCCCTGTGGCAGGGAAGTGCAAACGTACACGTTTTCGGCCAAAAACGCGTTTTCGGCGAAAACGCACACCACGGCTCTTTCTGAGAAAAAGCAAGCACGGAGGACGAGGATCGCTTTTGCCCTGCGTAGCGTTCCGGGCAGCGGGTAGAACCAGGCAGAGAATTCCCGGCTAGCAGCTTCCCTGTGGCGGGGAAGTGGAAACATACACGTTTTCGGCCGAAAACGCGTTTTCCGGCGAAAACGCACACCACGGCTCTTTCTGAGAAAAAGCAAGCACGGAGGACGAGAATCGCTTTTGCCCTGCGTAGCGTTCCGGGCAGCGGGTAGAACCAGGCAGAGAATTCCCGGCTAGCAGCTTCCCTGTGGCGGGGAAGTGCAAACGTACACGTTTTCGGCCGAAAACGCGTTTTCCGGTGAAAACGCACACCACGGGTCTTTCTGAGAAAAAGCAAGCACGGAGGACGAGGATCGCTTTTGCCCTGGGTAGCGTTCCGGACAGCGGGTAGAACCAGGCAGAGAATTCCCGGCTAGCAGCTTCCCTGTGGCGGGGAAGTGCAAACGTACACGTTTTCGGCCGAAAACTCGTTTTCGGCGAAAACGCACACCATGGCTCTTTCTGAGAAAAAGCAAGCACGGAGGACGAGAACCGCTTTTGCCCTGCGTAGCGTTCCGGGCAGCGGGTAGAACCAGGCAGAGAATTCCCGGCTAGCAGCTTCCCTGTGGCGGGGAAGTGCAAACGTACACGTTTTCGGCCGAAAACGCGTTTTCCGGTGAAAACGCACACCACGGCTCTTTCTGAGAAAAAGCAAGCACGGAGGACGAGAATCGCTTTTGCCCTGCGTACCGTTCCGGGCAGCGGGTAGAACCAGGCAGAGAATTCCCGGCTAGCAGCTTCCCTGTGGCGGGGAAGTGCAAACGTACACGTTTTCGGCCGAAAACGCGTTTTCCTGTGAAAACGCACACCACGGCTCTTTCTGAGAAAAAGCAAGCACGGAGGACGAGGATCGCTTTTGCCCTGGGTAGCGTTCCGGACAGCGGGTAGAACCAGGCAGAGAATTCCCGGCTAGCAGCTTCCCTGTGGCGGGGAAGTGCAAACGTACACGTTTTCGGCCGAAAACTCGTTTTCGGCGAAAACGCACACCACGGCTCTTTCTGAGAAAAAGCAAGCACGGAGGACGTGAACCGCTTTTGCCCTGCGTACCGTTCCGGGCAGCGGGTAGAACCAGGCAGAGAATTCCCTGCTAGCAGCTTCCCTGTGGCGCGGAAGTGCAAACATACACGTTTTCGGCCGAAAACGCGTTTTCCGGTGAAAACGCACACCACGGCTCTTTCTGAGAAACAGCAAGCACGGAGGACGAGAACCGCTTTTGCCCTGCGTAGCGTTCCGGGCAGCGGGTAGAACCAGGCAGAGAATTCCCGGCTAGCAGCTTCCCTGTGGCGGGGAAGTGCAAACGTACACGTTTTCGGCCGAAAACGCGTTTTCCGGTGAAAACGCACACCACGGCTCTTTCTGAGAAAAATCAAACACGGAGGACGAGAACAGGTTTTGCCCTGCGTAGCGTTCCGGGCAGCGGGTAGAACAAGGCAGAGAATTCCCGGCTAGCAGCTTCCCTGTGGCGGGGAATTGCAAACGTATCACGTTTTTGGCCGAAAAAGCGTTTTCTGGCGAAAATGCACACCACGGCACTTTCTTAGAAAAAGCAAGCACGGAGAACGAGAACCGCTTTTGCCCTGCGTAGCGTTCCGGGCAGCGGGTAGAACCAGGCAGAGAATTCCCGGCTAGCAGCTTCCCTTTGGCGCGGAAGTGCAAACGTACACGTTTTCAGCCGAAAACGCGTTTTCCGGCGAAAACGCACACCATGGCTCTTTCTGAGAAAAAGCAAGCACGGAGGACGAGAATCGCTTTTGCCCTGCGTAGCTTTCCGGGCAGCGGGTAGAACCAGGCAGAGAATTCCCGGCTAGCAGCTTCCCTGTGGCGGGGAAATGCAAACGTACACGTTTTCGGCCGAAAACGCGTTTTCCGGTGAAAACGCACACCACCCCTCTTTCTGAGAAAAAGCAAGCACGGAGGACGAGAATCGCTTTTGCCCTGCGTAGCGTTCCGGGCAGCAGGTAGAACCAGGCAGAGAATTCCGGCTAGCAGCTTCCCTGTGGCGGGGAAGTGCAAACGTATCACGTTTTTGGCCGAAAACGCGTTTTCTAGCGAAAACGCACACCACGGCTCTTTCTGAGAAAAAGCAAGCACGGAGGACGGGAATCGCTTTTGCCCTGCGTAGCGTTCCGGGCAGCGGGTAGAACCAGGCAGAGAATTCCCGGCTAGCAGCTTCCCTGTGGCTGGGAAGTGCAAACGTACACGTTTTCGGCCGAAAACGCGTTTTCCGGCGAAAACGCACACCACGGCTCTTTCTGAGAAACAGGAAGCACGGAGGATGAGAACCACTTTTGCCCTGCGTACCGTTCCGGGCAGCGGGTAGAACCAGGCAGAGAATTCCCGGCTAGCAGCTTCCCTGTGGCGGGGAAGTGCAAACATACACGTTTTCGGCCGAAAACGCGTTTTCCGGTGAAAACGCACACCACGGCTCTTTCTGAGAAAAAGCAAGCACGGAGGACGAGAATCGCTTTTGCCCTGCGTAGCGTTCCGGGCAGCGGGTAGAACCAGGCAGAGAATTCCCGGCTAGCAGCTTCCCTGTGGCGGGGAAGTGGAAACGTACACGTTTTCGGCCGAAAACGCGTTTTCCAGCGAAAACGCACACCACGGCTCTTTCTGAGAAAAAGCAAGCACGGAGGACGAGAATCGCTTTTGCCCTGCGTAGCGTTCCGGGCAGCGGGTAGAACCAGGCAGAGAATTCCCGGCTAGCAGCTTCCCTGTGGCGGGGAAGTGCAAACGTACACGTTTTCGGCCGAAAACGCGTTTTCCGGCGAAAACGCACACCATGGCTCTTTCTGAGAAAAAGCAAGCACGGAGGACGAGAATCGCTTTTGCCCTGCGTACCGTTCCGGGCAGCGGGTAGAACCAGGCAGAGAATTCCCGGCTAGCAGCTTCCCTGTGGCGGGGAAGTGCAAACGTACACGTTTTCGGCCGAAAACGCGTTTTCCGGCGAAAACGCACACCACGGCTCTTTCTGAGAAAAAGCAAGCACGGAGGACGAGAATCGCTTTTGCCCTGCGTAGCGTTCCGGGCAGCAGGTAGAACCAGGCAGAGAATTCCCGGCTAGCAGCTTCCCTGTGGCGGGGAAGTGCAAACGTACACGTTTTCGGCCGAAAACGCGTTTTCCGATGAAAACGCACACCACGGCTCTTTCTGAGAAAAAGCAAGCACGGAGGACGAGAACCGCTTTTGCTCTGCGTAGCGTTCCGGGCAGCGGGTAGAACCAGGCAGAGAATTCCCGGCTAGCAGCTTCCCTGTGGCGGGGAAGTGCAAACGTACACGTTTTCGGCCGAAAACGCGTTTTCCGGCGAAAACGCACACCACGGCTCTTTCTGAGAAAAAGCAAGCACGGAGGACGAGAATCGCTTTTGCCCTACGTAGCGTTCCGGACAGCAGGTAGAACCAGGCAGAGAATTCCGGCTAGCAGCTTCCCTGTGGCGGGGAAGTGCAAACGTATCACGTTTTTGGCCGAAAACGCGTTTTTGGCGAAAACGCACACCATGGCTCTTTCTGAGAAAAATCAAACACGGAGGACGAGAACAGGTTTTGCCCTGCGTAGCGTTCCGGACAGCGGGTAGAACCAGGCAGAGAATTCCCGGCTAGCAGCTTCCCTGTGGCGGGGAAGTGCAAACGAACACGATTTCGGCCGAATACGCGTTTTCCGGCGAAAACGCACACCACGGCTCTTTCTGAGAAAAAGCAAGCACGGAGGACGAGAATCGCTTTTGCCCTGCGTAGCGTTCCGGGCAGCGGGAAGAACCAGGCAGAGAATTCCCGGCTAGCAGCTTCCCTGTGGCGGGGAAGTGCAAACGTACACGTTTTCGGCCGAAAACTCGTTTTCGGCGAAAACGCACACCACGGCTCTTTCTGAGAAAAAGCAAGCACGGAGGACGAGAACCGCTTTTGCCCTGCGTAGCGTTCCGGGCAGCGGGTAGAACCAGGCAGAGAATTCCCGGCTAGCAGCTTCCCTGTGGCGCGGAAGTGCAAACATACACGTTTTCGGCCGAAAACGCGTTTTCCGGCGAAAACGCACACCACGGCTCTTTCTGAGAAAAAGCAAGCACGGAGGACGAGAATCGCTTTTGCCCTGCGTAGCGTTCCGGGCAGCGGGTAGAACCAGGCAGAGAATTCCCGGCTAGCAGCTTCCCTGTGGCGGGGAAGTGCAAACGTACACGTTTTCGGCCGAAAACGCGTTTTCGGCGAAAACGCACACCACGGCTCTTTCTGAGTAAAAGCAAGCACGGAGGACGAGAACCGCTTTTGCCCTGCGTAGCGTTCCGGGCAGCGGGTAGAACCGGGCAGAGAATTCCCGGCTAGCAGCTTCCCTGTGGCGGGGAAGTGCAAACGTATCACGTTTTCGGCCGAAAACGCGTTTCCGGCGAAAACGCACACCACGGCTCTTTCTGAGAAACAGCAAGCACGGAGGACGAGAACCGCTTTTGCCCTGCGTAGCGTTCCGGGCAGTGGGTAGAACCAGGCAGAGAATTCCCGGCTAGCAGCTTCCCTGTGGCGGGGAAGTGCAAACGTACACGTTTTCGGCCGAAAACGCGTTTTCCGGCGAAAACGCACACCACGGCTCTTTCTGAGAAAAATCAAACACGGAGGACGAGAACAGGTTTTGCCCTGCGTAGCGTTCCGGGCAGCGGGTAGAACCAGGCAGAGAATTCCCGGCTAGCAGCTTCCCTGTGGCGGGGAAGTGCAAACGTACAGGTTTTCGGCCGAAAACTCGTTTTCGGCGAAAACGCACACCACGGCTCTTTCTGAGAAAAAGCAAGCACGGAGGACGAGAATCGCTTTTGCCCTGCGTAGCGTTCCGGGCAGCGGGTAGAACCAGGCAGAGAATTCCCGGCTAGCAGCTTCCCTGTGGCAGGGAAGTGCAAACGTACACGTTTTCGGCCAAAAACCCGTTTTCGGCGAAAACGCACACCACGGCTCTTTCTGAGAAAAAGCAAGCACGGAGGACGAGGATCGCTTTTGCCCTGCGTAGCGTTCCGGGCAGCGGGTAGAACCAGGCAGAGAATTCCCGGCTAGCAGCTTCCCTGTGGCGGGGAAGTGCAAACGTACACGTTTTCGGCCGAAAACGCGTTTTCGGCGAAAACGCACACCACGTCTCTTTCTGAGTAAAAGCAAGCACGGAGGACGAGAACCGCTTTTGCCCTGCGTAGCGTTCCGGGCAGCGGGTAGAACCGGGCAGAGAATTCCCGGCTAGCAGCTTCCCTGTGGCGGGGAAGTGCAAACGTACACGTTTTCGGCCGAAAACGCGTTTCCGGCGAAAACGCACACCACGGCTCTTTCTGGGAAACAGCAAGCACGGAGGACGAGAACCGCTTTTGCCCTGCGTAGCGTTCCGGGCAGTGGGTAGAACCAGGCAGAGAATTCCCGGCTAGCAGCTTCCCTGTGGCGGGGAAGTGCAAACGTACACGTTTTCGGCCGAAAACGCGTTTTCCGGCGAAAACGCACACCACGGCTCTTTCTGAGAAAAATCAAACACGGAGGACGAGAGCAGGTTTTGCCCTGCGTAGCGTTCCGGGCAGCGGGTAGAACCAGGCAGAGAATTCCCGGCTAGCCGCTTCCCTGTGGCGGGGAAGTGCAAACGTACACGTTTTCGGCCGAAAACGCGTTTTCCGGCGAAAACGCACACCACGGCTCTTTCTGAGAAAAAGCAAGCACGGAGGACGAGAATCGCTTTTGCCCTGCGTAGCGTTCCGGACAGCAGGTAGAACCAGGCAGAGAATTCCGGCTAGCAGCTTCCCTGTGGCTGGGAAGTGCAAACGTATCACGTTTTTGGCCGAAAATGCGTTTTCTGGCGAAAACGCACACCACGGCTCTTTCTGAGAAAAAGCAAGCACGGAGGACGGGAATCGCTTTTGCCCTGCGTAGCGTTCCGGGCAGCGGGTAGAACCAGGCAGAGAATTCCCGGCTAGCATCTTCCCTGTGGCTGGGAAGTGCAAACGTACACGTTTTCTGCCGAAAACGCGTTTTCCGGCGAAAACGCACACCACGGCTCTTTCTGAGAAACAGGAAGCACGGAGGATGAGAACCACTTTTGCCCTGCGTAGCGTTCCGGGCAGCGGGTAGAACCAGGCAGAGAATTCCCGGCTAGCAGCTTCCCTGTGGCGGGGAAGTGCAAACGTACACGTTTTCGGCCGAAAACGCGTTTTTGGCGAAAACGCACACCATGGCTCTTTCTGAGAAAAATCAAACACGGAGGACGAGAACAGGTTTTGCCCTGCGTAGCGTTCCGGACAGCGGGTAGAACCAGGCAGAGAATTCCCGGCTAGCAGCTTCCCTGTGGCGGGGAAGTGCAAACGTACACGTTTTCGGCCGAAAACGCGTTTTCCGGTGAAAACGCACACCACGGCTCTTTCTGAGAAAAAGCAAGCACGGAGGACGAGAACCGCTTTTGCCCTGCGTAGCGTTCCGGGCAGCGGGTAGAACCAGGCAGAGAATTCCCGGCTAGCAGCTTCCCTGTGGCGCGGAAGTGCAAACATACACGTTTTCGGCCGAAAACGCGTTTTCCGGCGAAAACGCACACCACGGCTCTTTCTGAGAAAAAGCAAGCACGGAGTACGAGAATCGCTTTTGCCCTGCGTAGCGTTCCGGGCAGCGGGTAGAACCAGGCAGAGAATTCCCGGCTAGCAGCTTCCCTGTGGCGGGGAAGTGCAAACGTACAAGTTTTCGGCCGAAAACGCGTTTTCCGGTGAAAACGCACACCACGGCTCTTTCTGAGAAAAAGCAAGCACGGAGGACGAGAATCGCTTTTGCCCTGCGTACCGTTCCGGGCAGCGGGTAGAACCAGGCAGAGAATTCCCGGCTAGCAGCTTCCCTGTGGCGGGGAAGTGCAAACGTACACGTTTTCGGCCGAAAACGCGTTTTCGGCGAAAACGCACACCACGGCTCTTTCTGAGTAAAAGCAAGCACGGAGGACGAGAACCGCTTTTGCCCTGCGTAGCGTTCCGGGCAGCGGGTAGAACCGGGCAGAGAATTCCCGGCTAGCAGCTTCCCTGTGGCGGGGAAGTGCAAACGTACACGTTTACGGCCGAAAACGCGTTTCCGGCGAAAACGCACACCACGGCTCTTTCTGAGAAACAGCAAGCACGGAGGACGAGAACCGCTTTTGCCCTGCGTAGCGTTCCGGGCAGTGGGTAGAACCAGGCAGAGAATTCCCGGCTAGCAGCTTCCCTGTGGCGGGGAAGTGCAAACGTACACGTTTTCGGCCGAAAACGCGTTTTCCGGCGAAAACGCACACCACGGCTCTTTCTGAGAAAAATCAAACACGGAGGACGAGAACAGGTTTTGCCCTGCGTAGCGTTCCGGGCAGCGGGTAGAACCAGGCAGAGAATTCCCGGCTAGCAGCTTCCCTGTGGCGGGGAAGTGCAAACGTACACGTTTTCGGCCGAAAACGCGTTTTCCGGCGAAAACGCACACCACGGCTCTTTCTGAGAAAAAGCAAGCACGGAGGACGAGAATCGCTTTTGCCCTGCGTAGCGTTCCGGGCAGCGGGTAGAACCAGGCAGAGAATTCCCGGCTAGCAGCTTCCCTGTGGCAGGGAAGTGCAAACGTACACGTTTTCGGCCAAAAACCCGTTTTCGGCGAAAACGCACACCACGGCTCTTTCTGAGAAAAAGCAAGCACGGAGGACGAGGATCGCTTTTGCCCTGCGTAGCGTTCCGGGCAGCGGGTAGAACCAGGCAGAGAATTCCCGGCTAGCAGCTTCCCTGTGGCGGGGAAGTGCAAACATACACGTTTTCGGCCGAAAACGCGTTTTCCGGCGAAAACGCACACCACGGCTCTTTCTGAGAAAAAGCAAGCACGGAGGACGAGAATCGCTTTTGCCCTGCGTAGCGTTCCGGGCAGCGGGTAGAACCAGGCAGAGAATTCCCGGCTAGCAGCTTCCCTGTGGCGGGGAAGTGCAAACGTACACGTTTTCGGCCGAAAACGCGTTTTCCGGTGAAAACGCACACTACGGCTCTTTCTGAGAAAAAGCAAGCACGGAGGACGAGAATCGCTTTTGCCCTGCGTACCGTTCCGGGCAGCGGGTAGAACCAGGCAGAGAATTCCCGGCTAGCAGCTTCCCTGTGGCGGGGAAGTGCAAACGTACACGTTTTCGGCCGAAAACGCGTTTTCGGCGAAAACGCACACCACGTCTCTTTCTGAGTAAAAGCAAGCACGGAGGACGAGAACCGCTTTTGCCCTGCGTAGCGTTCCGGGCAGCGGGTAGAACCGGGCAGAGAATTCCCGGCTAGCAGCTTCCCTGTGGCGGGGAAGTGCAAACGTACACGTTTTCGGCCGAAAACGCGTTTCCGGCGAAAACGCACACCACGGCTCTTTCTGGGAAACAGCAAGCACGGAGGACGAGAACCGCTTTTGCCCTGCGTAGCGTTCCGGGCAGTGGGTAGAACCAGGCAGAGAATTCCCGGCTAGCAGCTTCCCTGTGGCGGGGAAGTGCAAACGTACACGTTTTCGGCCGAAAACTCGTTTTCCGGCGAAAACGCACACCACGGCTCTTTCTGAGAAAAATCAAACACGGAGGACGAGAACAGGTTTTGCCCTGCGTAGCGTTCCGGGCAGCGGGTAGAACCAGGCAGAGAATTCCCGGCTAGCAGCTTCCCTGTGGCGGGGAAGTGCAAACGTACACGTTTTCGGCCGAAAACGCGTTTTCCGGCGAAAACGCACACCACGGCTCTTTCTGAGAAAAAGCAAGCACGGAGGACGAGAATCGCTTTTGCCCTGCGTAGCGTTCCGGACAGCAGGTAGAACCAGGCAGAGAATTCCGGCTAGCAGCTTCCCTGTGGCTGGGAAGTGCAAACGTATCACGTTTTTGGCCGAAAACGCGTTTTCTGGCGAAAACGCACACCACGGCTCTTTCTGAGAAAAAGCAAGCACGGAGGACGGGAATCCCTTTTGCCCTGCGTAGCGTTCCGGGCAGCGGGTAGAACCAGGCAGAGAATTCCCGGCTAGCATCTTCCCTGTGGCTGGGAAGTGCAAACGTACACGTTTTCTGCCGAAAACGCGTTTTCCGGCGAAAACGCACACCACGGCTCTTTCTGAGAAACAGGAAGCACGGAGGATGAGAACCACTTTTGCCCTGCGTAGCGTTCCGGGCAGCGGGTAGAACCAGGCAGAGAATTCCCGGCTAGCAGCTTCCCTGTGGCGGGGAAGTGCAAACGTACACGTTTTCGGCCGAAAACGCGTTTTTGGCGAAAACGCACACCATGGCTCTTTCTGAGAAAAATCAAACACGGAGGACGAGAACAGGTTTTGCCCTGCGTAGCGTTCCGGACAGCGGGTAGAACCAGGCAGAGAATTCCCGGCTAGCAGCTTCCCTGTGGCGGGGAAGTGCAAACGTACACGTTTTCGGCCGAAAACGCGTTTTCCGGTGAAAACGCACACCACGGCTCTTTCTGAGAAAAAGCAAGCACGGAGGACGAGGATCGCTTTTGCCCTGCGTACCGTTCCGGGCAGCGGGTAGAACCAGGCAGAGAATTCCCGGCTAGCAGCTTCCCTGTGGCGGGGAAGTGCAAACGTACACGTTTTCGGCCGAAAACTCGTTTTCGGCGAAAACGCACACCACGGCTCTTTCTGAGAAAAAGCAAGCACGGAGGACGAGAACCGCTTTTGCCCTGTGTAGCGTTCCGGGCAGCGGGTAGAACCAGGCAGAGAATTCCCGGCTAGCAGCTTCCCTGTGACGCGGAAGTGCAAACGTACACGTTTTCGGCCGAAAACGCGTTTTCCGGCGAAAACGCACACCACGGCTCTTTCTGAGAAAAAGCAAGCACGGAGGACGAGAATCGCTTTTGCCCTGCGTAGCGTTCCGGGCAGCGGGTAGAACCAGGCAGAGAATTCCCGGCTAGCAGCTTCCCTGTGGCGGGGAAGTGCAAACGTACACGTTTTCGGCCGAAAACGCGTTTTCCGGTGAAAACGCACACCACGGCTCTTTCTGAGAAAAAGCAAGCACGGAGGACGAGAACCGCTTTTGCCCTGCGTAGCGTTCCGGGCAGCGGGTAGAACCAGGCAGAGAATTCCCGGCTAGCAGCTTCCCTGTGGCGGGGAAGTGCAAACGTACACGTTTTCGGCCGAAAACGCGTTTTCGGCGAAAACGCACACCACGTCTCTTTCTGAGTAAAAGCAAGCACGGAGGACCAGAACCGCTTTTGCCCTGCGTAGCGTTCCGGGCAGCGGGTAGAACCGGGCAGAGAATTCCCGGCTAGCAGCTTCCCTTTGGCGCGGAAGTGCAAACGTACACGTTTTCGGCCGAAAACGCGTTTCCGGCGAAAACGCACACCACGGCTCTTTCTGAGAAACAGCAAGCACGGAGGACGAGAACCGCTTTTGCCCTGCGTAGCGTTCCGGGCAGTGGGTAGAACCAGGCAGAGAATTCCCGGCTAGCAGCTTCCCTGTGGCGGGGAAGTGCAAACGTACACGTTTTCGGCCGAAAACGCGTTTTCCGGCGAAAACGCACACCACGGCTCTTTCTGAGAAAAATCAAACACGGAGGACGAGAACAGGTTTTGCCCTGCGTAGCGTTCCGGGAAGCGGGTAGAACCAGGCAGAGAATTCCCGGCTAGCAGCTTCCCTGTGGCGGGGAAGTGCAAACGTACACGTTTTCGGCCGAAAACGCGTTTTCGGCGAAAACGCACACCACGGCTCTTTCTGAGAAAAATCAAACACGGAGGACGAGAACAGGTTTTGCCCTGCGTAGCGTTCCGGGCAGCGGGTAGAACCAGGCAGAGAATTCCCGGCTAGCAGCTTCCCTGTGGCGGGGAAGTGCAAACGTACACGTTTTCGGCCGAAAACGCGTTTTCCGGCGAAAACGCACACCACGGCTCTTTCTGAGAAAAAGCAAGCACGGAGGACGAGAATCGCTTTTGCCCTGCGTAGCGTTCCGGGCAGCGGGTAGAACCAGGCAGAGAATTCCCGGCTAGCAGCTTCCCTGTGGCAGGGAAGTGCAAACGTACACGTTTTCGGCCAAAAACGCGTTTTCGGCGAAAACGCACACCACGGGTCTTTCTGAGAAAAAGCAAGCACGGAGGACGGGGATCGCTTTTGCCCTGCGTAGCGTTCCGGGCAGCGGGTAGAACCAGGCAGAGAATTCCCGGCTAGCAGCTTCCCTGTGGCGGGGAAGTGCAAACGTACACGTTTTCGGCCGAAAACGCGTTTTCCGGTGAAAACGCACACCACGGCTCTTTCTGAGAAAAAGCAAGCACGGAGGACGAGAATCGCTTTTGCCCTGCGTAACGTTCCGGGCAGCGGGTAGAACCAGGCAGAGAATTCCCGGCTAGCAGCTTCCCTGTGGCGGGGAAGTGCAAACGTACACGTTTTCGGCCGAAAACGCGTTTTCCGGCGAAAACGCACACCACGGCTCTTTCTGAGAAAAATCAAACACGGAGGACGAGAACAGGTTTTGCCCTGCGTAGCGTTCCGGGCAGCGGGTAGAACCAGGCAGAGAATTCCCGGCTAGCAGCTTCCCTGTGGCGGGGAAGTGCAAACGTACACGTTTTCGGCCGAAAACGCGTTTTCCGGCGAAAACGCACACCACGGCTCTTTCTGAGAAAAAGCAAGCACAGAGGACGAGGATCGCTTTTGCCCTGCGTAGCGTTCCGGGCAGCGGGTAGAACCAGGCAGAGAATTCCCGGCTAGCAGCTTCCCTGTGGCGGGGAAGTGGAAACATACACGTTTTCGGCCGAAAACGCGTTTTCCGGCAAAAACGCACACCACGGCTCTTTCTGAGAAAAAGCAAGCACGGAGGACGAGAATCGCTTTTGCCCTGCGTACCGTTCCGGGCAGCGGGTAGAACCAGGCAGAGAATTCCCGGCTAGCAGCTTCCCTGTGGCGCGGAAGTGCAAACGTACACGTTTTCGGCCGAAAACGCGTTTTCCGGTGAAAACGCACACCACGGCTCTTTCTGAGAAAAAGCAAGCACGGAGGACGAGGATCGCTTTTGCCCTGGGTAGCGTTCCGGACAGCGGGTAGAACCAGGCAGAGAATTCCCGGCTAGCAGCTTCCCTGTGGCGGGGAAGTGCAAACGTACACGTTTTCGGCCGAAAACTCGTTTTCGGCGAAAACGCACACCACGGCTCTTTCTGAGAAAAAGCAAGCACGGAGGACGAGAACCGCTTTTGCCCTGCGTAGCGTTCCGGGCAGCGGGTAGAACCAGGCAGAGAATTCCCGGCTAGCAGCTTCCCTGTGGCGGGGAAGTGCAAACGTACACGTTTTCGGCCGAAAACGCGTTTTCCGGTGAAAACGCACACCACGGCTCTTTCTGAGAAAAAGCAAGCACGGAGGACGAGAATCGCTTTTGCCCTGCGTAGCGTTCCGGGCAGCGGGTAGAACCAGGCAGAGAATTCCCGGCTAGCAGCTTCCCTGTGGCGGGGAAGTGCAAACGTACACGTTTTCGGCCGAAAACGCGTTTTCCGGCGAAAACGCACACCACGGCTCTTTCTGAGAAAAAGCAAGCACGGAGGACGAGAATCGCTTTTGCCCTGCGTAGCGTTCCGGGCAGCGGGTAGAACCAGGCAGAGAATTCCCGGCTAGCAGCTTCCCTGTGGCGCGGAAGTGCAAACGTACACGTTTTCGGCCGAAAACGCGTTTTCCGGTGAAAACGCACACCACGGCTCTTTCTGAGAAAAAGCAAGCACGGAGGACGAGGATCGCTTTTGCCCTGGGTAGCGTTCCGGACAGCGGTTAGAACCAGGCAGAGAATTCTCGGCTAGCAGCTTCCCTGTGGCGGGGAAGTGCAAACGTACACGTTTTCGGCCGAAAACTCGTTTTCGGCGAAAACGCACACCACGGCTCTTTCTGAGAAAAAGCAAGCACGGAGGACGAGAATCGCTTTTGCCCTGCGTAGCGTTCCGGGCAGCGGGTAGAACCAGGCAGAGAATTCCCGGCTAGCAGCTTCCCTGTGGCGGGGAAGTGCAAACGTATACGTTTTCGGCCGAAAACGCGTTTTCCGGCGAAAACGCACACCACGGCTCTTTCTGAGAAAAAGCAAGCACCGAGGACGAGAATCGCTTTTGCCCTGCGTACCGTTCCGGGCAGCGGGTAGAACCAGGCAGAGAATTCCCGGCTAGCAGCTTCCCTGTGGCGGGGAAGCGCAAACGTACACGTTTTCGGCCGAAAACTCGTTTTCGGCGAAAACGCACACCACGGCTCTTTCTGAGAAAAAGCAAGCACGGAGGACGAGAATCGCTTTTGCCCTGCGTACCGTTCCGGGCAGCGGGTAGAACCGGGCAGAGAATTCCCGGCTAGCAGCTTCCCTGTGGCGCGGAAGTGCAAACGTACACGTTTTCGGCCGAAAATGCGTTTTCCGGTGAAAACGCACACCACGGCTCTTTCTGAGAAAAAGCAAGCACGGAGGACGAGAATCGCTTTTGCCCTGCGTAGCGTTCCGGGCAGCGGGTAGAACCAGGCAGAGAATTCCCGGCTAGCAGCTTCCCTGTGGCGGGGAAGTGCAAACGTACACGTTTTCGGCCGAAAACTCGTTTTCGGCGAAAACGCACACCACGGCTCTTTCTGAGAAAAAGCAAGCACGGAGGACGAGAATCGCTTTTGCCCTGCGTACCGTTCCGGGCAGCGGGTAGAACCAGGCAGAGAATTCCCGGCTAGCAGCTTCCCTGTGGCGGGGAAGTGCAAACGTACACGTTTTCGGCCGAAAACTCGTTTTCGGCGAAAACGCACACCACGGCTCTTTCTGAGAAAAAGCAAGCACGGAGGACGAGAATCGCTTTTGCCCTGCGTACCGTTCCGGGCAGCGGGTAGAACCGGGCAGAGAATTCCCGGCTAGCAGCTTCCCTGTGGCGCGGAAGTGCAAACGTACACGTTTTCGGCCGAAAATGCGTTTTCCGGTGAAAACGCACACCACGGCTCTTTCTGAGAAAAAGCAAGCACGGAGGACGAGAATCGCTTTTGCCCTGCGTAGCGTTCCGGGCAGCGGGTAGAACCAGGCAGAGAATTCCCGGCTAGCAGCTTCCCTGTGGCGGGGAAGTGCAAACGTACACGTTTTCGGCCGAAAACTCGTTTTCGGCGAAAACGCACACCACGGCTCTTTCTGAGAAAAAGCAAGCACGGAGGACGAGAATCGCTTTTGCCCTGCGTACCGTTCCGGGCAGCGGGTAGAACCAGGCAGAGAATTCCCGGCTAGCAGCTTCCCTGTGGCGGGGAAGTGCAAACGTACACGTTTTCGGCCGAAAACTCGTTTTCGGCGAAAACGCACACCACGGCTCTTTCTGAGAAAAAGCAAGCACGGAGGACGAGAACCGCTTTTGCCCTGCGTAGCGTTCCGGGCAGCGGGTAGAACCAGGCAGAGAATTCCCGGCTAGCAGCTTCCCTGTGGCGGGGAAGTGCAAACGTACACGTTTTCGGCCGAAAACGCGTTTTCCGGCGAAAACGCACACCACGGCTCTTTCTGAGAAAAAGCAAGCACGGAGGACGAGAATCGCATTTGCCCTGTGTAGCGTTCCGGGCAGCGGGTAGAACCAGGCAGAGAATTCCCGTCTAGCAGCTTCCCTGTGGCGGGGAAGTGCAAACGTACACGTTTTCTGCCGAAAACTCGTTTTCGGCGAAAACGCACACCATGGCTCTTTCTGAGAAAAAGCAAGCACGGAGGACGAGAACCGCTTTTGCCCTGCGTAGCGTTCCGGGCAGCGGGTAGAACCAGGCAGAGAATTCCCGGCTAGCAGCTTCCCTGTGGCGGGGAAGTGCAAACGTACACGTTTTAGGCCGAAAACGCGTTTTCCGGTGAAAACGCACACCACGGCTCTTTCTGAGAAAAAGCAAGCACGGAGGACGAGAATCGCTTTTGCCCTGCGTAGCGTTCCGGGCAGCGGGTAGAACCAGGCAGAGAATTCCCGGCTAGCAGCTTCCCTGTGGCGGGGAAGTGCAAACGTACACGTTTTCGGCCGAAAACGCATTTTCCGGCGAAAACGCACACCACGGCTCTTTCTGAGAAAAAGCAAGCACGGAGGACGAGAATCGCTTTTGCCCTGCGTACCGTTCCGGGCAGCGGGTAGAACCAGGCAGAGAATTCCCGGCTAGCAGCTTCCCTGTGGCGGGGAAGTGCAAACGTACACGTTTTCGGCCGAAAACGCATTTTCCGGCGAAAACGCACACCACGGCTCTTTCTGAGAAAAATCAAACACGGAGGACGAGAACAGGTTTTGCCCTGCGTAGCGTTCCGGGCAGCGGGTAGAACCAGGCAGAGAATTCCCGGCTAGCAGCTTCCCTGTGGCGGGGAAGTGCAAACGTACACGTTTTCGGCCGAAAACGCGTTTTCCGGCGAAAACGCACACCACGGCTCTTTCTGAGAAAAAGCAAGCACGGAGGACGAGAATCGCTTTTGCCCTGCGTAGCGTTCCGGGCAGCGGGTAGAACCAGGCAGAGAATTCCCGGCTAGCAGCTTCCCTGTGGCAGGGAAGTGCAAACGTACACGTTTTCGGCCAAAAACGCGTTTTCGGCGAAAACGCACACCACGGCTCTTTCTGAGAAAAAGCAAGCACGGAGGACGGGGATCGCTTTTGCCCTGCGTAGCGTTCCGGGCAGCGGGTAGAACCAGGCAGAGAATTCCCGGCTAGCAGCTTCCCTGTGGCGGGGAAGTGCAAACGTACACGTTTTCGGCCGAAAACGCGTTTTCCGGTGAAAACGCACACCACGGCTCTTTCTGAGAAAAAGCAAGCACGGAGGACGAGAATCGCTTTTGCCCTGCGTAACGTTCCGGGCAGCGGGTAGAACCAGGCAGAGAATTCCCGGCTAGCAGCTTCCCTGTGGCGGGGAAGTGCAAACGTACACGTTTTCGGCCGAAAACGCGTTTTCCGGCGAAAACGCACACCACGGCTCTTTCTGAGAAAAATCAAACACGGAGGACGAGAACAGGTTTTGCCCTGCGTAGCGTTCCGGGCAGCGGGTAGAACCAGGCAGAGAATTCCCGGCTAGCAGCTTCCCTGTGGCGGGGAAGTGCAAACGTACACGTTTTCGGCCGAAAACGCGTTTTCCGGCGAAAACGCACACCACGGCTCTTTCTGAGAAAAAGCAAGCACAGAGGACGAGGATCGCTTTTGCCCTGCGTAGCGTTCCGGGCAGCGGGTAGAACCAGGCAGAGAATTCCCGGCTAGCAGCTTCCCTGTGGCGGGGAAGTGGAAACATACACGTTTTCGGCCGAAAACGCGTTTTCCGGCAAAAACGCACACCACGGCTCTTTCTGAGAAAAAGCAAGCACGGAGGACGAGAATCGCTTTTGCCCTGCGTACCGTTCCGGGCAGCGGGTAGAACCAGGCAGAGAATTCCCGGCTAGCAGCTTCCCTGTGGCGCGGAAGTGCAAACGTACACGTTTTCGGCCGAAAACGCGTTTTCCGGTGAAAACGCACACCACGGCTCTTTCTGAGAAAAAGCAAGCACGGAGGACGAGGATCGCTTTTGCCCTGGGTAGCGTTCCGGACAGCGGGTAGAACCAGGCAGAGAATTCCCGGCTAGCAGCTTCCCTGTGGCGGGGAAGTGCAAACGTACACGTTTTCGGCCGAAAACTCGTTTTCGGCGAAAACGCACACCACGGCTCTTTCTGAGAAAAAGCAAGCACGGAGGACGAGAACCGCTTTTGCCCTGCGTAGCGTTCCGGGCAGCGGGTAGAACCAGGCAGAGAATTCCCGGCTAGCAGCTTCCCTGTGGCGGGGAAGTGCAAACGTACACGTTTTCGGCCGAAAACGCGTTTTCCGGTGAAAACGCACACCACGGCTCTTTCTGAGAAAAAGCAAGCACGGAGGACGAGAATCGCTTTTGCCCTGCGTAGCGTTCCGGGCAGCGGGTAGAACCAGGCAGAGAATTCCCGGCTAGCAGCTTCCCTGTGGCGGGGAAGTGCAAACGTACACGTTTTCGGCCGAAAACGCGTTTTCCGGCGAAAACGCACACCACGGCTCTTTCTGAGAAAAAGCAAGCACGGAGGACGAGAATCGCTTTTGCCCTGCGTAGCGTTCCGGGCAGCGGGTAGAACCAGGCAGAGAATTCCCGGCTAGCAGCTTCCCTGTGGCGCGGAAGTGCAAACGTACACGTTTTCGGCCGAAAACGCGTTTTCCGGTGAAAACGCACACCACGGCTCTTTCTGAGAAAAAGCAAGCACGGAGGACGAGGATCGCTTTTGCCCTGGGTAGCGTTCCGGACAGCGGTTAGAACCAGGCAGAGAATTCTCGGCTAGCAGCTTCCCTGTGGCGGGGAAGTGCAAACGTACACGTTTTCGGCCGAAAACTCGTTTTCGGCGAAAACGCACACCACGGCTCTTTCTGAGAAAAAGCAAGCACGGAGGACGAGAATCGCTTTTGCCCTGCGTAGCGTTCCGGGCAGCGGGTAGAACCAGGCAGAGAATTCCCGGCTAGCAGCTTCCCTGTGGCGGGGAAGTGCAAACGTATACGTTTTCGGCCGAAAACGCGTTTTCCGGCGAAAACGCACACCACGGCTCTTTCTGAGAAAAAGCAAGCACCGAGGACGAGAATCGCTTTTGCCCTGCGTAGCGTTCCGGGCAGCGGGTAGAACCAGGCAGAGAATTCCCGGCTAGCAGCTTCCCTGTGGCGGGGAAGCGCAAACGTACACGTTTTCGGCCGAAAACTCGTTTTCGGCGAAAACGCACACCACGGCTCTTTCTGAGAAAAAGCAAGCACGGAGGACGAGAATCGCTTTTGCCCTGCGTACCGTTCCGGGCAGCGGGTAGAACCGGGCAGAGAATTCCCGGCTAGCAGCTTCCCTGTGGCGCGGAAGTGCAAACGTACACGTTTTCGGCCGAAAATGCGTTTTCCGGTGAAAACGCACACCACGGCTCTTTCTGAGAAAAAGCAAGCACGGAGGACGAGAATCGCTTTTGCCCTGCGTAGCGTTCCGGGCAGCGGGTAGAACCAGGCAGAGAATTCCCGGCTAGCAG
This sequence comes from Athene noctua, assembly GCF_965140245.1. Taxonomy (NCBI): domain Eukaryota; kingdom Metazoa; phylum Chordata; class Aves; order Strigiformes; family Strigidae; genus Athene; species Athene noctua. Next base: position 4,428 of record NW_027437566.1, on the reverse strand, counting down.
CTTCCCTGTGGCGGGGAAGTGCAAACGTACACGTTTTCGGCCGAAAACTCGTTTTCGGCGAAAACGCACACCACGGCTCTTTCTGAGAAAAAGCAAGCACGGAGGACGAGAACCGCTTTTGCCCTGCGTAGCGTTCCGGGCAGCGGGTAGAACCAGGCAGAGAATTCCCGGCTAGCAGCTTCCCTGTGGCGGGGAAGTGCAAACGTACACGTTTTCGGCCGAAAACGCGTTTTCCGGCGAAAACGCACACCACGGCTCTTTCTGAGAAAAAGCAAGCACGGAGGACGAGAATCGCATTTGCCCTGTGTAGCGTTCCGGGCAGCGGGTAGAACCAGGCAGAGAATTCCCGTCTAGCAGCTTCCCTGTGGCGGGGAAGTGCAAACGTACACGTTTTCTGCCGAAAACTCGTTTTCGGCGAAAACGCACACCATGGCTCTTTCTGAGAAAAAGCAAGCACGGAGGACGAGAACCGCTTTTGCCCTGCGTAGCGTTCCGGGCAGCGGGTAGAACCAGGCAGAGAATTCCCGGCTAGCAGCTTCCCTGTGGCGGGGAAGTGCAAACGTACACGTTTTAGGCCGAAAACGCGTTTTCCGGTGAAAACGCACACCACGGCTCTTTCTGAGAAAAAGCAAGCACGGAGGACGAGAATCGCTTTTGCCCTGCGTAGCGTTCCGGGCAGCGGGTAGAACCAGGCAGAGAATTCCCGGCTAGCAGCTTCCCTGTGGCGGGGAAGTGCAAACGTACACGTTTTCGGCCGAAAACGCATTTTCCGGCGAAAACGCACACCACGGCTCTTTCTGAGAAAAAGCAAGCACGGAGGACGAGAATCGCTTTTGCCCTGCGTACCGTTCCGGGCAGCGGGTAGAACCAGGCAGAGAATTCCCGGCTAGCAGCTTCCCTGTGGCGCGGAAGTGCAAACGTACACGTTTTCGGCCGAAAACGCGTTTTCCGGTGAAAACGCACACCACGGCTCTTTCTGAGAAAAAGCAAGCACGGAGGACGAGGATCGCTTTTGCCCTGGGTAGCGTTCCGGACAGCGGTTAGAACCAGGCAGAGAATTCTCGGCTAGCAGCTTCCCTGTGGCGGGGAAGTGCAAACGTACACGTTTTCGGCCGAAAACTCGTTTTCGGCGAAAACGCACACCACGGCTCTTTCTGAGAAAAAGCAAGCACGGAGGACGAGAACCGCTTTTGCCCTGCGTAGCGTTCCGGGCAGCGGGTAGAACCAGGCAGAGAATTCCCGGCTAGCAGCTTCCCTGTGGCGGGGAAGTGCAAACATACACGTTTTCGGCCGAAAAGTCGTTTTCCGGCGAAAACTCACACCACGGCTCTTTCTGAGAAAAAGCAAGCACGGAGGACGAGAATCGCTTTTGCCCTGCGTACCGTTCCGGGCAGCGGGTAGAACCAGGCAGAGAATTCCCGGCTAGCAGCTTCCCTGTGGCGCGGAAGTGCAAACATACACGTTTTCGGCCGAAAACGCGTTTTCCGGTGAAAACGCACACCACGGCTCTTTCTGAGAAAAAGCAAGCACGTATGACGAGAATCGCTTTTGCCCTGCGTAGCGTTCCGGGCAGCGGGTAGAACCAGGCAGAGAATTCCCGGCTAGCAGCTTCCCTGTGGCGGGGAAGTGCAAACGTACACTTTTTCCGCCAAAAACGCGTTTTCCGGCGAAAACGCACACCACGGCTCTGTCTGAGAAAAAGCAAGCACGGAGGACGAGAATCGCTTTTGCCCTGCGTAGCGTTCCGGGCAGCGGGTAGAACCAGGCAGAGAATTCCCGGCTAGCAGCTTCCCTGTGGCGGGGAAGTGCAAACGTACACGTTTTCGGCCGAAAACGCGTTTTCCGGTGAAAACGCACACCACGGCTCTTTCTGAGAAAAGTCAAACACGGAGGTACGAGAACAGGTTTTGCCCTGCGTAGCATTCCGGGCAGCGGGTAGAACCAGGCAGAGAATTCCCGGCTAGCAGCTTCCCTGTGGCGGGGAAGTGCAAACGTATACGTTTTCGGCCGAAAACGCGTTTTCCGGCGAAAACGCACACCACGGCTCTTTCTGAGAAAAAGCAAGCACGGAGGACGAGAATCGCTTTTGCCCTGCGTACCGTTCCGGGCAGCGGGTAGAACCAGGCAGAGAATTCCCGGCTAGCAGCTTCCCTGTGGCGGGGAAGTGCAAACGTACACGTTTTCGGCCGAAAACGCGTTTTCGGCGAAAACGCACACCATGGCTCTTTCTGAGAAAAAGCAAGCACGGAGGACGAGAACCGCTTTTGCCCTGCGTAGCGTTCCGGGCAGCGGGTAGAACCAGGCAGAGAATTCCCGGCTAGCAGCTTCCCTGTGGCGGGGAAGTGCAAACGTACACGTTTTAGGCCGAAAACGCGTTTTCCGGTGAAAACGCACACCACGGCTCTTTCTGAGAAAAAGCAAGCACGGAGGACGAGAATCGCTTTTGCCCTGCGTAGCGTTCCGGGCAGCGGGTAGAACCAGGCAGAGAATTCCCGGCTAGCAGCTTCCCTGTGGCGGGGAAGTGCAAACGTACACGTTTTCGGCCGAAAACGCATTTTCCGGCGAAAACGCACACCACGGCTCTTTCTGAGAAAAAGCAAGCACGGAGGACGAGAATCGCTTTTGCCCTGCGTACCGTTCCGGGCAGCGGGTAGAACCAGGCAGAGAATTCCCGGCTAGCAGCTTCCCTGTGGCGCGGAAGTGCAAACGTACACGTTTTCGGCCGAAAACGCGTTTTCCGGTGAAAACGCACACCACGGCTCTTTCTGAGAAAAAGCAAGCACGGAGGACGAGGATCGCTTTTGCCCTGGGTAGCGTTCCGGACAGCGGTTAGAACCAGGCAGAGAATTCTCGGCTAGCAGCTTCCCTGTGGCGGGGAAGTGCAAACGTACACGTTTTCGGCCGAAAACTCGTTTTCGGCGAAAACGCACACCACGGCTCTTTCTGAGAAAAAGCAAGCACGGAGGACGAGAACCGCTTTTGCCCTGCGTAGCGTTCCGGGCAGCGGGTAGAACCAGGCAGAGAATTCCCGGCTAGCAGCTTCCCTGTGGCGGGGAAGTGCAAACATACACGTTTTCGGCCGAAAAGTCGTTTTCCGGCGAAAACTCACACCACGGCTCTTTCTGAGAAAAAGCAAGCACGGAGGACGAGAATCGCTTTTGCCCTGCGTACCGTTCCGGGCAGCGGGTAGAACCAGGCAGAGAATTCCCGGCTAGCAGCTTCCCTGTGGCGCGGAAGTGCAAACATACACGTTTTCGGCCGAAAACGCTTTTTCCGGTGAAAACGCACACCACGGCTCTTTCTGAGAAAAAGCAAGCACGTATGACGAGAATCGCTTTTGCCCTGCGTAGCGTTCCGGGCAGCGGGTAGAACCAGGCAGAGAATTCCCGGCTAGCAGCTTCCCTGTGGCGGGGAAGTGCAAACGTACACTTTTTCCGCCAAAAACGCGTTTTCCGGCGAAAACGCACACCACGGCTCTGTCTGAGAAAAAGCAAGCACGGAGGACGAGAATCGCTTTTGCCCTGCGTAGCGTTCCGGGCAGCGGGTAGAACCAGGCAGAGAATTCCCGGCTAGCAGCTTCCCTGTGGCGGGGAAGTGCAAACGTACACGTTTTCGGCCGAAAACGCGTTTTCCGGTGAAAACGCACACCACGGCTCTTTCTGAGAAAAGTCAAACACGGAGGTACGAGAACAGGTTTTGCCCTGCGTAGCGTTCCGGGCAGCGGGTAGAACCAGGCAGAGAATTCCCGGCTAGCAGCTTCCCTGTGGCGGGGAAGTGCAAACGTATACGTTTTCGGCCGAAAACGCGTTTTCCGGCGAAAACGCACACCACGGCTCTTTCTGAGAAAAAGCAAGCACGGAGGACGAGAATCGCTTTTGCCCTGCGTACCGTTCCGGGCAGCGGGTAGAACCAGGCAGAGAATTCCCGGCTAGCAGCTTCCCTGTGGCGGGGAAGTGCAAACGTACACGTTTTCGGCCGAAAACGCGTTTTCCGGCGAAAACGCACACCACGGCTCTTTCTGAGAAAAAGCAAGCACGGAGGACGAGAATCGCTTTTGCCCTGCGTAGCGTTCCGGGCAGCGGGTAGAACCAGGCAGAGAATTCCCGGCTAGCAGCTTCCCTGTGGCAGGGAAGTGCAAACGTACACGTTTTCGGCCGAAAACGCGTTTCCGGCGAAAACGCAAACCACGGCTCTTTCTGAGAAAAAGCAAGCATGGAGGAAGAGGATCGCTTTTGCCCTGCGTAGCGTTCCGGGCAGCGGGTAGAACCAGGCAGAGAATTCCCGGCTAGCAGCTTCCCTGTGGCGGGGAAGTGCAAACGTACACGTTTTCGGCCGAAAACTCGTTTTCGGCGAAAACGCACACCACGGCTCTTTCTGAGAAAAAGCAAGCACGGAGGACGAGAACCGCTTTTGCCCTGCGTAGCGTTC